>NW_019174474.1:4781545-5159045 GCF_002260705.1 Seriola dumerili | reverse complement strand
CCATCTGTCTATTTTCACATCACCTCCATCAACCACCCAGACCACGAGAGCAAGAGAGATGGAGAGAGAGGAGATGAATATGCTAATGTGCCACATGTTGACACCATGGCCTGATATGTCGTGATAATGGCATACCACTGCATCAGCGGAGCACATAAGTGATCCGTTTGTAGAGGCCGGAGCCTCTGAATAAGACAAATCACTGTTATATAACTACGGGTAATTATATTCTTCTCGGGGCATGTCTGGGCACGAGTGCATTAAACGCATATCTTAGTGTGTAGAATCATCTGTCACAGTCTGCCCCTCACACATCCTCTGCAATGACCGGATCAAAGTGGTTCATTCTTTTCGCCAATCAAACAGTTGAAGGAGAATCTACAACAGTTGCGTGCTGTCAGGACGAGCAAAGAAACGAGAATGACACCGAAGTAGTCGTGATATCTCTCCTTACGTCTCAGAACAGCGTGCTGTCCCATAAAGGATCTGATATTGCCTGTTTGCATTCATCTTGTAATTTACTGCCCTCTTTCTTAGAAGCTAGACTACGAGCCGCTGCATCTGTCATTCCTGTCATTTTCATCGGCACGGTCGTGTGCCGTTGACAAAGGCTGGGACTTGTGAAGCAGAGGCGGGTGGGGGGGGGGATGGGGCAGCATTTTTCTGGACGTTTGCTCATTGTGGATAGTCATGGGATCTTTGACAGGTGACTGGCTATAGCTAGCTACAGACAAGTGTGCTTGTCGAGCTGCCCTTGACTCAGCTTCCACCACTCTGAGATCGGTTGTGATATTGTAGGCTACGGATTATTATACACATTGCACAGGTGTGTGTGGAGACTGTACTTTACTGTACTTTTTCTACACATCAGAAAAATGACTTCAACAATCTTTTCTTCTTAATCATGAAGGGGGGGGCAAATAAACAAGCAAATTGCCGTGATTTATCATCTCAAATCAGTATAGGAGGGGTGATTGAAAAGTTTGTGGCCTAATGTAGAAGGAAATGAGATACAGGCCTAGCTCTTGTGACATGCATGCCCAGTTCAACTCTTTGAGTGATTATGCGAAAAGGTTGAAGTTAATAACTTTTTTAATAACTTTTGTGAATTCAAAAGATATTTCCACTGTCATGAAAAAGTATGTTTTAGTCTGGTCCAATGTCACAGCTGAACAGCTGAATCACACATTTAGATGATGGTTTGTGGGCGGCAGAAGGGGGGGGGTAGTTGCTTCTTCAGCACTGGTTGTGTAAAAGTCACTGCATGCCATTGATCTACAGTTATAAAAGGTGTGTGTTCTTTCCACTGTCTCATTTGCCTAACTCTTAGTAATGGAGCCTGTGTTTCTAAGGAGTGGCTGCTTTTTATCTGCTTTGAACCAACTGAAGTTGGCCCGGTGTCAAAGTCTACACTTGGGGAAAACCGAGTTGAATCATAATGGTGCAAAAATGTGATTAATAAACAACTGTTTGGCCAGAGGTTAGCCATTGTGGTGTGTGGGATGTGGGATTAATAATGCTGCAGTAAAAAGGGTTTTTCCTGAGATCAGACAACAAGCAAGCAGCGAGAGAAGTTAATACAGCACACAGCACGGAGAAGACACCCCCAAAAATATATGTTACAGAAAAACATGACAGCTTATTTTAAATCAGATTAGCTTTGTTGCTACATTTTTAGATTCATAATCTGTTTGCTTTAAAATTCAAAGTACAGTTTTTCATGACTGGGTAATGTCCAGCTTGCCTAGTGTCAACACTTTGCCATGCGTCACTTTTCAACTAAAAACCACCTAAAAACTGTAAAACTCAGTGAAGTGCTGAAGTTCATAATGTGTTGTTTTATATGCTGAAAAGATAGCTGAGGCAGTATAATGATTTATAACTATGTGGAAAGACAAAACAATCTGTCTTGTGAATTCTAAGTAGATAGCGTGCATTTATATGCACTCTCAGTCTTTTATATTAATACCCAAATCCATTTGACACACTTAACACATCTGGGGATTGTATTTTCACAGAGATTACAAGCATTTTCAAGCCTCAAGCTGAAACCCCTCTGCGAGGAAAGAGCAGGGTAGATACAATATTAAAGTAGGGCACACCTGAGGGCTGAGGAAGTCATTCCAAAGAACATTTCATTGAGGGAATTTGTGTAACTCACCTGCACAACTATGATGTTTATCATATCACATAGTCCCAAATAGCATTTGAATGTACATGAACACACTAAAGACAGAACAACAAAGAATATGTTGCTTTCAGTTGAACCCACAGGCCTCTCAATTTTGACATTTTACATTGTTTGTTGTTTTTATATGGCTCAAATTATGGTGTAATTATTTTGTGTTGACTTCTTGGCTGGATCAGAAAAGTCACATTTAGGAATATATTGGCTGGGTAATTATACCTGGATATGGATCTGTGACTCTCAGAACAGAAAATTTATCAAAAAGCCACATTAAAAGTCAAGAGGAATTTCCTACCCAATAACTGCCGTGAGAGAAGGGAACAGACACTGTTTCATTTTATGCTGAATACCCATACAACAGGGTTACAGACCCAGTACTCTTGAATACATCAAATTGCATTAAACACATATACAGTAATTATACTGTGACCTATCTTCTGTTCTGTTAATCAGCCTAAGTATTTCTTTTTCCCCCTGTAATTTCATTGCTGTAACCCTTTATGAATTTATCTATTAGCAGTTAAATTGAATTCAGCCATGGTTAATTATGTTATTATATTATTGTTTCCATGTTACTAAATTGCTGTATCCATACTTATTTTATAATTAATTGTAACTGAAAACATAGCCACACCATAAGGGATTTGTAAGTCTAAATACCCCGTCATTGGGACACTTCAGTGTGAGACTTCTTTGCAGTGTCAGGGCAGTGTGCCATCTCTTTTCTCCAGTGGCTTGAGTTCATAATCTGTTATTATGGCTTGGGATATAAAGCAAGCAAGCACTCTGCTATTTCCTGTTAGAAAACATTGAGAATCATTTCAAAGAGTACATGTTTTGGAAACTCGCACTTCTTTAGTTACCAGAGAATGCAACCTTGCAGAGTGCAAGGCAGGCAAAAAACTAATGGAAGTTCTCTTTCTCTGGGATTCAAAAACACTCGAAAATAGAGAGCGGTGCAGCAGAGTCAGTCCTCAGGGAGGAGCGCAGAAAGGTCGTTCTTCCTAAACAAACTTTACTTAGCCATGCAGCTCTCACAGCGCTGTGATCTCTTTGCAAGATTATACATTACTGCTGTTTATAATTCACTTTGCAATGTCACATTAATAACATAACACAACATAATTACACCTGAGATTTTTAACCCAGTTTGCAGATGATTGGCTAAATGAATGCATGAGATAAAAACAACCACACATCCCCCTCTCTGTACCTCCCTGTCTGTCTTATTGGATTCCTATTTAAAGTATTTATCAGTGCCTGCACAAAGAACCACAGAGACGAGTGCATCGAATATCTAATATGTAATCATAAATATAGCAAGATTACACAGTGTCATGGGAATACAAGAAGTGTGACAAAATACTGAAACAGAGGAACACAGAGAGCAGAATGGGCGATATGTCAAGTTTGGGAGCAGAAAAGAAACAGGACTTTTTTTTCACTTGAATGATCCCAGTCATGTTGAGTTTTGCAAGGTTGAGACTGGAAGGACACTCAGGAACTGGTTTTCTGAGTTGGGTATGATGTTTGTCATACCAGTTGAACTGAGGACTGAGGTCATGCAGGATCACATGGGATCTTCTGTTCACTTATACATCATTTCTCATCACATCTATCTCACTCACACACATACACCCATTGACACATACACACAAACACACACGAAGAGGAAGACTTGAACTTTCCTTACAACTGTCATCATCCTTCCTCCTTTCCTGTATTTCCCCTTTGAGTGTCTCCCATTCCTTCAGTCTAACTGCAACCGTACACTTTAAGCAGTTAACGGTCGCGGTAGTGTGTATGTGTGCGTGTGTGTGTGTGTGTGTGTATGTGTGTGTGTTTGTGTGTGTGTTTTCATGGACATGTGTTTAATATAAACAGACTTAGAGACATCCATCTGTCAAGACAAATACCCTGTCAACACAGGGAGGCAAACAGTAAATTATACACACATGATTTTTGTTCAAGTGTGTGTGTTTGCATGCGGGTATATGTGTGTGTGTGTGTGTGTGTGTGTGTGTGTGTTGACTTTATCACGCTGTCTTGGAGATTGGCATGTGAGAGGTAATGGCTTGTAACTGGGTGTCAGGATTACCAGGCCCACAGCTATTCTTGCCATAATGAGAAATCATTAGCTAAACCACAGTGAAGACACTCACAGGCTCCAGCAGTTCACTGTGTTCCCTCATACAGATGGAGTTAAAAAAAAAAAAAAAAAACTTATCGAGGGATTGTTGTTTTGTTGTTGCTGAAGGCATCTTCACCTTATATTTACACACAAACACACATGCAAACACACACACACACACACACACACACACACACACACACACACACACAAACGAAGTTAGGGCTGTGTGTTTGCCTGTCACTAGCTATCAGGTGTTCACACATGTGGAGATGGAGGGAAGCGCAGTGTGCATACCTGGCTCTCTTCCCTGCAGGTTACCTGTCAATCACAGCATGTCACGGCTCACAGAGGCTGCCCTCAACACTGTTGAGTAAACTGGATATTAGTGCTCACACAGCGCTAATAATCTCAATCACTAGTCATAGGTAAGACCGAACAGCATGTTTTTAAATGATGTGACTGAAAATCATACACCATGTCAGGAGCCTTTACCAGCAAATTGAGATACTATAATTAAAATCCAATTGTGTCAGGACTTTTCTTCATGTGTATGTTTCTGCCAAGACTGAAATGATCCCCGCTCACTGAATTATTTTTCTACATTTACAGACATTTACGTTAACAGACAATATTTTAAGGATAAAGTTATTAATAAGTTGCTCAGTATCGTATACAGGCAAAGTTATAGCAATAACAGGCATGTATATGGGATTACACCAATCAGGAGGTATAGTTAGATAATCTATTGGCCACTGTCTGTAAGATAACGGTTGTTTCTACCACAGATTTTTCATTTTTAGTTAAGAGTTCATACAAGGCCTGAAGCTAAGCTGAGGGAAAGTTAAAAAGGTCAGAGATGTGAAGAAGACGACACTGTTATCTGTCAAATTTCAGAACTGAGGCATGCTTCACCTTGAGAAAGGTTTGGTGGGAAAGTAGAAGAACAGCTGCCCGGAGGGTCACTTCATTTCCTTGTAACTGCCTTCTCGTTTTTTCCGTCTCTCCTATCTCTCACTTTTCTCAGTTCACTTCTTAAGATCAGCTTCTCATTCACCTCAGCCAAACAGCCAAACAGTCACAAATTCAGGAAACTGAGGCAAGCACATGTATTTTCAGAATTCATAATATCTGACAGCAACCATGCATTTACACTACATTTGGCACAGGAGTACTTCTGATTTTCTTTTCTATGATAGATGATTACATCATCTAGTAATCCAGCTGTAAAATAGTCTCTGACTGGTGGAGGGAAAAGCGGCTGAGCCCTGAGTCATTTGAACTCAGTCCCCTTTCAATATTTTAATATTGCGGTTACACGTTTGTCTGCATGAGTCAATGCAAATCCATTCACGCAATGAAACCTTTAGACACATTTGGCTTTCAAAGAAAAAAAATGGGCTGAAAGAAATGTTCGTTTACCTACAACTTTAAGGTAACTGCCGCCACTTTAATATAGAACATGTTGAATCACATGTTGGTGGCAATCAAGGCTGGTGAAAATGAAAACGTTCCCCTGAGAAAATCAGCATTAAAAAAGTTTTCCTCTAGTTTTAAGTAATCCAGATCCTGTACTCATCTGCTTTATGTCCTGTTCTCTCTCTCCCTCACACACAGAACAGGAACCTGCAGGCTATAGGTTTCATAATGCTTTAATGGAGCATGTGCCATGTGTGTGGTGCGCATGTGTCTGTGTGTGTGTGTCTGTGTGTGTGTGTGTGTGTCGCTTTCTCTCTGGTTGACAGGTATAGAGAGAGAGAGAGAGAGCAATTCCTTACATCTCACAGGTAATTGTCTAATGAACCTTAAATTAAAGGGAGCATCCAAAAGAAAACACACACAGTACTGGACATACAGTACATACTGTACTATAGTCTATATATATAGTACATATATAAATACACACTACCTGTCAGAAGTTTTGGAAAAAACCCTATTTTTCCAGTTTTATTGACATTTAAGCTGTTCAAGTTCAGACAATGACTTTAGTCAAAGATAGGTGGTAAGTGAATGACAGTGCTGTATATTGCTATCAGAGTGGTGAGAAAAAGGCAAGTAACAAGGGAAGACAGACTGGTCGGTCAGGTGTTCATCCTACAGCAAAAAAATGAGCCAAAACGTCAAAAGAAAAGAAGTAGACGATGACTTCACATGATGGAAGACCAGCACAGTCTCCAGACTTAAACCCATGGAGCAGGTTTGAGATGAAATGGACAGAAGGTGAGAAGTAACGCAACAGTGTTGGGACAAACTTTGAAACACAATGTTTCATTTCAATTGTACAAAGATTGTCACGAGTGTGTTCGGCTGCTGACTGAGTCAGAAATTTACACATTCATTATGCTATGTAAATTTCAGAAACAACTGGAAGAATGGAGATGTTCTAAAAACACAGCTTTTTTTCTGCTTGGCATGAAACTGTTAACCTCAACCTGCCCTGCCTGTTTTCATATATGTGAGGTAAGAGAGGTGAAAAGGTGAATTAGAAACAAAGGAAGAGGATGAAAGTGATACAGTGTCTGTATTGGATAAATTATATTTTTTTATCAAATCATAAAATCTATATGTGTTTGCTATATATATTTTGTATACTGTGTTGGCATGATGTGAGCGTGCACTTACATACATATGTCCATGAATACCTTTGAAAGCATGAACAGAGGCTTTCAAGTGTGTGCACAGGGAAGGGGTACCCAGCAGCATCAGGGACACCCAGCAGCCATTTCTTGTGCTTGGCGGAGCTGTCAGAATGCATCGGCTCGTCCCCTCTCTTTCAGGAGCGCAGGGCATGTATTCTTCCATCAGAGAATGAAAGGATGAGACCTGGGAGGTGTCTTCGTCCATAAGGACAGACAGAATCACAGAAAAAAGGTACGGTAGACTTGTCAACATATAGAATCTGACAGTGTGAGTCTGTGGAGTGGGACACAGTCCGAGTCTCTTGTGCCAGTCACGCTAACGCACCTCAGTATCGGACGGCAGGGCAGAAGCTGGTGTAGAATGTGAAACGTTTTACTTTACACAGCAAATATAACTGAAGTGACTAAAGTTTAAACAAGCCTTGGATGCTATCCCAAACAATGACAGCAAAAATATTGTTCTTGCCTTATGCTTTCGACTTAACTTTCTGCTGACACTGAAATACATGCTTAGAGAGTCAAATCCATCCTTGCTCCAGGCTTCTTTCATTCTCTCCCATGTGCTAAGACATGAGCAGACCTGCCTTTCACATCCCACGCCAAATTATAGCAAGAGAATGCCCTCAACCCTCATCTGGCTTCTAATATGTGTTTGTGAATATATAGTACAGTATATGTATGTATTAAACATATAAGCACATACATGATAAATACACGATAAATGTATCAGCCCAATCTCAGCTATTAATCCATTTTATAACTGCAAATTAACCTATTGCCAAAAGTTCACATTCATAAATCATGCCTTACAACTATCTCAATACATTCCTCGAAGTTCAAACATTCCCTATAACTGTGACATATAAAACTCATAACTCATACTGACTGTAAAAACATTTGATTAAATACCAGCTGCAGAATTTTGAAAAGTAGTAAAGATCTGTAAAGTACAGATCCAAAGAAAAGCAGCATCGGTGAAATTATAAATGTATCAAGTTGAAGAAAATTGGAAGGAATTTCCCCTGCCATCCTCAGTCAGGATGCTGCGGAACAATAAACTGAAAATGCAACGTCGTTGCTGAAATCTTGTTTGGTCACCAGGTTGGAATCATCACCAGTGGCATGTCACAGCAACAATAGACCAGTATCTGACTCCTTCACGCCTGATGTAAATATAAACATTGGCAGGAGCCTCCTTTACAGCTCCAGTGCCGTGTGTATGTTTGGA
The DNA here is from genome assembly GCF_002260705.1 of Seriola dumerili. NCBI lineage: Eukaryota > Metazoa > Chordata > Actinopteri > Carangiformes > Carangidae > Seriola > Seriola dumerili. The sequence continues at coordinate 5,150,859 of NW_019174474.1, read as the reverse complement.
AGCTTCACACACGGAGGGATGGAGCGGTTGGCCTACACTTTGACTGTCTGCTGCCAACACCTTGTCTGGTTGTTTACTGTACAATGAGATAAGCAGAACCCAAAACATAGTAAATGCTCAGCATGCTCCAACACTCATCCTTTTCTCTGGAATGTCACTCAGCTTCTCCGAAGGCAATCGGTTTTCACTTGAGGAGGAGAGGGAGGAGGGAGAGTCATTCATTTAAATCGCACACAGTTGTTCACCCAACTGCAATATAATTTATAAAGGTGATGTCGTTGAAGCTCCTTGGTTGGACTTTGACCGGATGAGGAACATGAGATATTTGTACTATTGTAAAGGTGCTAGTAGGTGGACTTTGTTACCTTTTAGAGCAGAGCCAGGTTTACTGTTTCCCCCTGTTTACAGTCTTTGTGGTAACTAGCTGCTGGATGTAGCATTAAAGGAAAGATATGAGAATAGCCGCTCTACTCCTCACACCCTCCCTTTCCCTTTCACTCCATCCAGCCTTTCACCTTCATCCTTGTCGTGTTCGCTGTCCAGTTAATGGGCTTGCTAGCATGTGAGTCAGCCATTGTGACGCTCCACCAGCTAGTACTAGCTTGAAGCCTCTGTACGAGAGGAGCAGTACACCAGAAGCACATTCATGTACTGATTGACACCCCCCCCCACCCCACCCCAACCCACCCTCTTGACTTTGGCCTTCTCTGATTGGTTAGAAGGGCAAGGCTCACTCAAAAACTTTAAATTGTAATATCTCATCACTGCTGCCTGGCTGTTCAATGACTCCGGGTCGCAGAAGCGTTTGACAGCTCCACTCCACATAGCAATATGATTGGGAGCATATTTTAACTATATATATTATATTATTATAATCATTGCTTGGAGGTCAGAGATTAACAACTCTTTGATTTACCTCCATATGGAGCAACAAGGAGTGGAGAAGCCAAGGGCGTAAATACAGGCACTCACCAACACCCACATGCATACAAATCAACACACACACACACACACACACACACACACACACACACACACGTATGGGCACATTCTATCACACAAATGCACAGCACAATCCTGTTTTTTTTTTGATCAGCCTTTTTAATTGTGCATTCCTGCATCTCGCCTGGTGTATTTACAGAAAGCGTAACAAGGCCATTGGAGCCAATTATACAAAGAACTGTCTTCAAACCCATCGTCCAGGCGGAGGAATCACAGAAATATTTATCCTGTTTAAAAGTTTAGGAAGGAGAGAAAGGGCCTTGGCACTAAACCCTTTAGTGAGGCAAGGGGAATGAAAACCTCCAGTGTAAAAAGACCTATTAGTCTCAGGACATGGGCATTAGCATGATAGTAGACTTATCCTCGGGGCTGAAGGAGAGGGACGCTGTCTCTACGCTTTCAGCAAGCAGGAGAAGGGGGGTTTCTATACATATACACACACACACACAAGCTCTCTGATAGGCAGGCAAATGCAAAGTGGGGCCCTATACAGAGCATGAGGCACACCAGCGACCCAGTAAATAAGGAGGAGGAGGAGGCAGGGAGGAGAGAGGGCGGGTTGGGGACTGAAGGAGGGTGATGAAGAGAGAGGAGAATTAAACTTGCTAACAACAGACCAAGAAGAGGAGAACCATTAAAAGATGTAAGGAGCAATTTGTAAAACTGCAAGTGACAACAATGCTCTGCAAGCATGAAAAGGGAGTTTATACCTTCTTTTCACTCTTCTTCTTTACTTTTTCACTCTTTTAAGCCGCAAATGTTCTGCTCTGCTCCTGTCTGCAGCGATGAGTTAACGGTGGAGCGGTATTGTGAGACAGAAGCCTGTAATATGAGGCATGAAAAATGTAACTCGATAGTTTCAGATGGTCAGAGAGTCCTGAAGATTTCTACATTTGGATGCACAGTGAAGAAGAAAAGAGGAGGAGATAAAGGGAAGGATGCTCAAGAAGAAAACACACAGAAGGGTTCAAAAGAATGGGAGGGGTTAACCTGTGCAGAACAAGCTGACCAACACTTCACGCCGAGTTTGGAGAGAAAGAGTGCACACAGTCAGACATCACTATTCCAAACACACACACAAACAAACACCGAGTGTACGTTCAAACACGAACACAAGCACAATCATGTGTGGTCACATAAACATGCAAATGTGCAAATGTATGGGTTTGTGTGTGTGTGTGTGTGTGTGTGTGTGTGTGTGTGTGTTGGGTGGGGATTGGGGGGGTTGATGAAGGAGTTTCCTCAGTCTGGTCACAGAGGGCATTTATGTACAAAGCATGTGTTGATATAGTGTAAAGATGGAGGACACACAAGCAACTCATGCAGGGAGAGAGCAACAAGTGAAGAGAATGAACCTCATTGTACGTCCATTATGGAGATGCTGAGCATGATGGCGCAGTGGTAGCGCTGTTAGTGGAGGGAGGGGGTGTCTAAAGCTAAACAACAAAACTGAAAGTGCATACAAGCATTGAACTGTGCACTGACAAAACAATCAGTGGGGGGGGGGGCAGGTTACAGAGAGGAGACACCTCCAGTGAGTCCCTGAAAATATGATAAATGGGCTGTTTAATGTCAGCATTCAGAGTTTTGAGACAAGGCAAGACGTTGAGGGATTAGGCCGTAAGAGTCAATATTAGTGTTGGTGGCATGACGAAAGCCCTGTCTGGTTAAACAGAGCAGGGAAATAAAGCATTTCCAGCTGATGTCAATGTTTGAACAATGATTCTAATCATTTGCACAGAGATGAGGTCTGCCTCGGTTTATCCGATAGATCAGTTGCTGTTGTGGGGCCGATAGAAAGAACTGCATAGTAAGAGGGGCTCAGTAGTTTTGTGAATGGACCAATGGGGTTGGAAAGTGTTGAAAACAAAACCATAGCTGGAATTCTGTTTAAAGGTGTCATATTATAATTACTCTTTTCACAGAATAAGTATAAATATCAGCAGTGCATTGATCAGCAAGTGTTACTGATCAATGCTAGTCACTTTGCTATATTGCATCAATGGTTGCTGAGATTTAATGATCCTCGAAGAGTCCGAACTGGCCTAATTTGGTGGATTAAGCTCTAAGCCTCTGCCACCCACTGAACCACCCGCAGCATGCAATGCTATTGGTTTATATTTTTCAAAACGTCAATGAAAATTCTTAAAGATGAAAGGAGTTTTGGGTTTAATGCTTCTGAAAAGTTGGGATATTATATATTTATTGTAGATGCCACAAAGCAAACATCAGCTTGTATGTAAACCCAGTAGTACATTGCACCTTGTCTTATTTTGTCAGAGATGAAGTACACAGATAGAAATGTATGCGATATCATCCAACCAAGTCTATGGGCAAAAGGAAAGCCTGTCATCACAGCCTGCATCCAACTGGCATTTGCAGATCACTCTATAAAGTGGGCATGACCTTCAGATTATCTGTTCCAGGAAGTTTCAAAAATTAGTTTGGTTTCATGCTGTTCAGATTATCCAACAAGCACTTTGTTTTAAACATATTCCTGGCTCCTATATGTAAAATGACCAAAGGCAGGGAAGAGAGCAACTGCTTGCACTCACAAAACCACACGAAAGAAAAACTGGAGGACCAAAGTTCCAGTATGGTTGATTATTTGCCACCACTTCACTAGTGTTCAAAGATTTCAGTTCAAAAACTGCAGTAGCTTTAAAGTTGGATCATGTGCTGTGGATCTCTAAACAGTGTTTAAAAAACTTCCCAATGTTCAAGCTCTTACATTGCCACCATCTGCCCACACAAGTGTTTTCACTTGGATGATCTGAGATCTTAACAGGGTCGTGTGGTTGTTCATAGATTGTGCTTGTTTTATGTCTACTTCATTATCTGGTTTGTTTTCATTGCACATATCAAGGTGGGACAAATTTACACCTTTCCCATTCTTATTTGTTCATAGAGTTTGTTGAGTTTGATACCTCCACTAAACTTCACCCTGAGCCGAAGTCTATTCAGTGAGAACTGAAAACACCTTTGTGGATGTGCCGGTCCTTGAATCCTGTCATAGTGTTAACCATTCCCTCTATTTGAAGCCACACCACAATGAAAAATATTGCGATGAAATGAAGATAAAGAAGGTGGCCAGCAGCAACTTCTTGTATTTTTAAAAAGTACAGGTAGGCCCAAATGCAGCCAATAGCCTCAGTGACAGATTTACTTGGCAGCAGCAACTGATCACTATCTGAAAGCACAGTTATCCCTACAGAAGCAGCTTAGCTGAGCCAGTTTACCAATGTTATACAAAACATTGTTATGCAATCTCAGGTCTTGTTATCTTAGAGGCAGTTATTGTAGCTTGCAGGTGGTGATAATTTACAGACAGTACATTATATCAACATCTATTGGCAATAGATGCAAATAGGCCTCTCTAGGCAGACATTCTGACTTGTCATAGAAGGAAAAGCACAGGTGTTACTAATAAGGTTAATGATGACTCTGTTCTATTCTATAAGTGTCCCAGTAAGCCATAATCTTGTGAAAGTGAGCCAGCATGCACAATACCAGGACCCTGAAACTGAGGCAGCTAAATGGAATTCATCCATCCTTAATTGTATAATTTACACCTGTGTTCTTCCTGCTCTGGCATGTCAAAAAGTCTTCTGTGAAAATGGCCTATCAGCACAGTCGTTACCCTCCCAATCAGTCCTGAGAAGGAGCCTAATTAGGCAAGATGATTGAAAACACCTGTGTATAGGTGGACCTTCTGTGTGTTGAAACAGAAATGTCAATCTAAAAATACTGACTTGTTAGTAAAGCTGAATATGTGCTGTATGAACATGAGCTTTGCTACCTCTGTATGCTTACAAAGGGGGGGGGTCTATCTACAGCATGTTTATGATTTTTAATTGGGCAAAGTGTGGTCACCCTCTGAATTTGGAAACAACAGAATGATCATATCTCATGATTTATGGTTGTAAGTTGCCTAAAATGTGGGCACGCATAAATTATCCAATTGTATTTTTTGCAATCCATCACACAGCAGCTGTCAAATCAAGACTATGGAAAGCAAAAAAATAAATGAAATCAAACAAAACGAAACAGGCATGACAACATTTACACTTAAAAAAGGGTCCCATTGCTTTTCAAGGGAGATTTTGAACCTCATGTTTCAACAGTTTGTTTTGCTCCGGATGATTTGTGAGTCTAGTACAGTAAGAGCCCAAGGATGTAACTGCAATCTCAAAAACGACCCCACACTTACTGGAAGTTCAGTTCCTGCTACAGTATGTCAGGTAAATGAGGACGAATGGCAAATCAGATAGGACAGATAACATGCAAATGAGACCGCAGTCAAGTAGGAGAGTTAACACTTGTGACTCACATTTATGTCACTCAGAATAACTGCTCTACAAGTGTTTGCATACACGCAACATTTAGGCAACAGCAAACTGGAACTATACAGTTATGCTGCAGTGTGGTGTGTGTGTATATATGTGTGTGTGTGTGTGTGTGTGTGTGTGTGTGTGTGTGTGTGTGTGTGTGTGTGTGTGTGTGTGTGTGTGTGTGTGTGTGTGTGTGTAGAGGTATCCCTATAAGACAGGGGGAATATGCTTGGCCCGCCTACAGCTGTGATGAATGGGTCTGAGGCTTTGTACCACAATGCCCCTCACTTCATTACTGTCACATGGAACAGATGGTGCCTTTCACCGTTGCATCACATGTAGACACACACACATACACACACACACACACACACACACACACACACACTCACACTTTCTTTCCGGGGATGCCGTCGTTCTGTGATGTGCACACATACACGCGCAGGGGACAAGCAGGCTTAATGAATTCTACACCACATGCAGCTTCTGTGCTCAGCTGAAGCATTAATTCACAGATCTGAAGAGCAACCAAACACAAAATTAGATCATGAGTATGAAATGTTAAACAAACCAAAGAGGGGGTAATTGAATGAAGCAGGGAATAAACAAAGACCTGTGTTCCATCTTCCAAATGGAAAATTGTTTTGGTACTTGGGAATCTTGATTTGCCAGCACAGCAACTCAAAATCCCAAGACGTTTGAGGGAAAACAACAATGTGTTTGTGCGTGGGTACATGAGTGTGTGCACTGGTGCCTCAGGGAAACAGCAGGTTACACACTCTTCTTTTCACTGTGTACCTCAACTGGTGTTCAGCCTACGACAAAAATACAAAGTGCAAAGCTTAAGCAAATCATTTTTCTTTATTATGCATGCAAACAAATTTACTAAACCAAATATGCCAAAAATCACATCAAATATTGCACTTATTTTCAGAGTAAAAGAGATGTGCGAGATGAGAATAAAAATCCACCTACTTATTGCACACTTGTCTTTTTATTCTTCTTATTCATTCAGGCCCAAAGGTCCTGAGCCTGGGGATGTGTGTCACATTTGTGAAGGCCCGCTGCTTGAGCAGCCCTCTGTTCCCTCTGGCCTCGAATCAAGTTTCCCCACCAAACCCAACCGTTATCCCCTCTCCTCCACACGGGTCACAAATTAACAAGTCCCCGAGCACTCAGCCACACAGAAGCATCCCTGCAGCGCACCAATGTGGTGGGGAAATGGAGCAAAAGCCAAGAGGGCTGAGCTGTGGGGTGGAGATGTGTGAGGAAGAGGGGCAGTGGTTGGCAGAGTAATGATGGTTGTACAGTAGGTTTTACTGATGGGGAACAGGCGACTTGTACAGCTAATGTCCCTCCTCGTCCTTCTTCTCCATCTGTCATTTGGCACAAACTGGGTCTCACCTGTCCAAGAAAGTGAAAAGAAGAAAAAAGTCAAAAACACTCGCTGCCTGAGGAGCAAAGTTCAGAGGACTGCACACTCTGCTTTAAAGGTACACCTGCCTATGAGTGGGGGCTGTAAACACTATCTTTAACTTAGCACACACACACACACACACATCATGGCTTCACTATCTAACTGAAAATCAGAGCCACTGATACAGGGACTAAGACCACACGCCACACATTGCCCAGTCCAAGCTCTATCTCTGAATGGAGCGAGTCCAGACAATATGGTCCCGGCATTATCTTATTGGTTTAACATTAAGCAAACTGTGGCAGCACACCACACCAACAGCTATTGGTTCCTCTTTGCTTTATTATATTTCTATTTACTCTCCTTTCCTTCTGCTATCTTGAAGGGAGCTATTAAATCTCTCTTATTTACAAGTGAACTAAAACGAAGTGTGTGTGTGTGTCCATTTGTGTTTGGGTACTTTTACTTAATTGAGGTTATGAGAAATGGAAAAGAAGGAGAAAATGGGGTAAATAAGAAGGATTTTTTTAACCATGTATGCCTCATAGAATTGATCAAATGAAAGGAACGACAAAAACCCACATAATTGCTGCCTTTTAAATTAGTACACAAAGTAAAATGTGAGATATTGAAATGAAATAGAATTTTACAGTTTAGAGGAAAGACACTGCGTCTTTATTTCAAACAACAGTGTACCACAATATACCAACAATGCCTGAATGAGTGGATGTTTTTTGGACTATTAGTGGAGTAACTGGTCCCAGTGGGCAGCAGATGCAGGACAACCTCCCCACCGTGTAACAATAGCTCCCAGTCCATGCTGTCCATCCATCTGTATTTGTCCAGTACTGTAAAGAATCCCTACAGGAAAACCAACTGGCATTCTTTTGTTGTCTATTGTGATGAAACTATAACAGGAATGGATCACTAGGAAGACAATCCAACCTAATTCTTTGATCCCAAACCAAAAAGAAGGCAACGAATAGACTTTGATTGATCAGGGAACAAATGGACCAGATTCTCCCCGCCTGCATTTCTCTGCACAGACTAGCATCCGAATGCCTAACTTAGTTAATTTCCACGGCCTGTGGCTTCATCCCTGTCAAAGTCTGACGGAGTGGCTTTTTTCAGTAGGTGGCTCTCGTAATGACCGGGAGGTTCATACATGCTACTGCTGCTGCTGTAGGTCTTCGCTGTTGTCTCTGAGGTAGGTGAATGTAGACCCCCCAGTAGAGGTGAATGCACATCACACATTCCTGCGTCTAGAAAGGGAGATTACTTATCACTATCACTGCAGTGACACTGAACCCATCGGACTCAAACATAGACACATGTTTTGCATCAGTCCCTGGAGTAATATATGTGAGTAAGTAAGTGACCTGATGCATTGATTTACTGGTCCAGAAATATGCCGACTTAAACTTCATTAGCAATCAGAGCGGGGCGATGCACCATCTCAACATTTATCAGTTTAAATCGCTGTCTATGTCCTGTGATTGTAGCAGAGTGATCTATTGCGTTTATGAGCTGGAACCTGTCACAGCATGAAAAACGGTACAAGCTTCTGGGCTAGTCTGAAGCATCAACTCTCTCTGCACTCAATGCCTCCACAAGTTTTATGAGCTAACCGGTCTGAAATACAGAAACACCAACTCTTTTTACACTTTTTTTCATATTTTACAGACATAGAGAGGTAGATATTGGTTTGTTTTAGAACATGAAGATTCATAATGTATGTAATTATCTAAATCTGTAATTAGTAAGCTACCAATGAAATACAAACAACTACAAGGGATAAGAGAGTAACACATTTGTGTTTAGGATGGATGAAGATGTAACCAAGTAATTAAATAAGTACTTACAGTGTAATTTATAAACTACAAGTGCTTGTTTGCAGTAGTTGACCAATGAGTTAAGCTCAAACTACTTGTGCTCTTTCATTTAGTAAAGTAAATCAAACTTAAAACTAAATTTTAATGTAAAATAGGACTTTCAGTTAGCTACAGGAATCTCCGCAGTGTGATAAATGCTACCTTTGTTGTTGCTAGTACCATCATACATGTTGTTTGTGGTGAGTGCTAATAGGTGGATATATTTTTGTTTAATAGTATTTCTTGTGATGACAGACTTTGTTGCTGCAAGTAATACTAAATATCATAGCCCGCACTCCCAATATTTACTTTGTGATGGACTTTAAAAAAGATTTACCTTCATGGTTAATGTTACTAGCAAGCTACATAGTAGCAGTACCCGAGCAGGTTGAGTCCCAGAGAATCCTGCAAGAACAGGGCAATTTTTTACAATTATGTCATTAGTTTTGCTGCGTAGGCCGACTTGAATGTGTAACGACCGCAGGTTGATGCGCTCGCTGCCTGTCTGCAAGATGGTAAAGCCCCAGACCTGGACTCTGCCCAGAGAGGAGGACTGGGGGTTAGATGGAGGGATGAAGGAAAGAAGGGTTTCATCTTTATAGCCCATAAAGACCCAGGAGTGGAGTCACTCGTGTGCAGTAAAAAGCGCTCGGCACCTGCCGGTATGTTGACTTAAAATCTTTATCACCAATATCTAATCGCTTGCCTTCTCCCCCTGATAAATGGTCTCATGTCGGAATTTTCCCCCTCCAACTAAAAGACATGCTAAACACAGGTGTGTGTGTGTGTGTGTATGTGTGTGTGTGTGTGTGTGTGTTTGACAGATAGAGAGGATATGTGAGGACCTGTGCATTTATTCACTTATGGGTGACGTGGTTAATGCTTAAGCAGGTGTAGGTGTGTGTCATATTGATGCCTGTGTGTTTACCAGTGGATCTTCTATATACCTGAGGAGGCCATGAACCTGGACAGGACATGAAAAGGAAAGAGAGAGAGAAAGGTTGTTATCTAACGAACTGCGATTAATGGTGAACAGAGCAGACCTGCTGCCACATGCCACTGAAATTAACCCAAAACACATGCACAAAAATTCAGAGAGATATGCTGTTTAGGCTTATTATAAGGCACATAATTAAACTGAATAAATGTGGTGAGTCACTTTTTTCGTTTTCTTTCTTTCTTTCTTTCTTTTTTATTTCTGAAGACATTGCCTCTGACACACAGTACCTCTCAATGAGTAAAAAGCAGAAAAGAAAAATCAAGTGACGTTCAAAGCTGAAAGCAGGCTGACGGTTGCTATTGATAAATAACAATGATCGGTCTTTTCCAATGCTCTGTGTGATGTGAGGTACTGAGATCTTACACACTTCAAAGTGTTAGGATTACACCCTTTGCCTCTGTTAATCCCAGGAGTCAAATGACAAGAGCTGCCTGTCCTGTTCGCTCACAATGACGGCAAGGGCCAAAAACTGTTACCGCCGGCAACAAAAACACAGAGGGGAGAAAGACGAGTGCTCTCTACCTGAATCTAAATATTGACTCTGAGGTCTGTCACTGCGTCCAGTTTTGCTTGACTGCTGTTCACACAAGAACAAGGTGATTCGAGATGCAAGCGCCGCACTTAAGGGGAGCATTACAAAAGCATGAACAAGAAACATGTTGAATGGTGAAACTAAACCACATTTTTCCCTCACTCGTGACTACAGAGCCATAAGGACAAACATCACCCTGAAAGTCTTCATAGAGGTAAGCCTGCCTCCATGTGCAGGTACAGACGATAAATTGGTCAGGTTTGGCGAGTGACAGTAATTGTGATGTGTTATGTCAGGACCACAGGAGCACGGAAACACAATGTGCTTCCAGGGCTCCAGAATAACCTGAAGGTCTAGCACGTGTGTGTGTGTATGTGTGTGTGCGTGCGTGCGTGCGTGTGTGCGCGTGCGAGTGTGTGTTCGTCTGTGTCATTGGTCTGACCATGTAAACAACGACACTGTCAGTAGAACTAAAATCTTGCCACACCCAGAGGTGCATGTTACAATGGACCAAATACAATGTGAACAGACTCGACACACACACACACGCACACACACAATAAAATACACAAAAACACACTTATGGATGCACACACAGTGACCTACACTGTCTGAAAAGATATACTGCAAAGTCCTTGTCAGGTGGTGGAATGTAATAAAGTACATTTACTCAGATATTGTACTGACGTACAGTTTTAAGTTACTGAATGTGTAATTTTTACTCGAGTGCTTCCATTTCATGCTACTTTGATGCATTAAGTACTTTTACTTTTGATACTTTAAGTGCATTTGCTGATGTCCTGTCACATACTGCATACAGTTCTTTTTGTTACTTATCTGTACGCATGCTAATTATGACTGCTGTCCCACTCAGCCATTAACTCTATTACAGGCCTGCCAAAAATAAATCACTCTCCCTTTCACTAGTCTGGCAGAAATAACAGATTTACTATGTTTGAATGGACTCTCTCTTCAGTGGCTTTATAGCATCCTTAAATTGAGCCAATGCAGAATAATGACTCTCCTTACCCACATGTGACCCCTCTGAACTTATTGACTGCACCAGAACGTGTTTACTTGCTTATCTGCAGTAAAAGAGACTTCTACGAATGAAAGTGAAGTAAAATGAATAAATTATAAGGCAGGCTAGGGACAGAGCAGGTGAGTACACACAGACACACACATCTCAAAATGGTCAGCAGATAGGAGCTGTCACTGAACAATGGAAGCAGGGCTGAGGCCCAGCCAGCCAGCGCTGCAACTGCAAGGATTCACAGAGGGGACAGCAGAGGGGACGCAGACACATACTGATAGTGGATGACCTGATAAAAGCAGAGAGAGAGAGAGAGAGTGAGAGAAAGGGAGAGGAGGAAGACCACCTACCAACAAGGCCACACAGGATCAGTCACATTTTACTAATTTATCTGACCCCCAGTCGGCTTCTGTTTGTGTTTGTTTGTTTATTTGTTTGTTTGTCGGAGAAGGGCGTTTTTGCCAGTGATAGCAGTAGACTGGCACTCTGCTCTATGGTAGAAGTTTGTCTGGTTTCATTTATTTGAAATTCTGGGCACAGAAATTGTTCAGTCTCCTGGCATCAATGAATAAGGTTGAAATAGGATTACACACTGACTTGTCTTCATCTCAGTCCTCCACCCTTTTTTTTTTTTTTTTTTTTTTTTTTTTTTGTCTTTTTAGAGTCCTGCTCTGGACCCGGCCCTTCTCTCAGGTCTACAAAGCCACACTGATGAGCCTGACTGGCCCGAGCTCTTAGGGCCAGTAATAATCTCTCTTTAGGAGGCTGAGAGGGTGAAGTGAGCCATAAGAACCCTCTCTGTCAGCTTTAACCGACCAGCAGAAAGAAAAAGTCATAATTATAGTACTCTCTCTGGCTGGATTTAAATAAAGCTTCCTGGTTGGGCCCCTATAGACACACACACACTCTCTTCCTCACACAAACACACACACACACGCACTTCAATAAAGAGGCACTAATCAATCAGGGGTTCCCCTGCCACGGCTTCATTGGAGCCCCTGTCTGAAAGAAAGACTGACAGCCCTCAACCTCCCAGTATTGTCAGACGAGACTGATTAGGCTTCTGACTGGCTACCTCAGCCACCAGCTAGAAAAGCACAGAGGTTAAAGGGTCTCCATTTGAGATCGACGAGCACTGAAAAGTTCTGGACACCTGCTTTTTAAAGTGATGCTTGTCTCTGTGTTTCTATCCTCCTTTTTTGTTATTTGCAATTTGAGGGCAGCACAGGGGAGAGGGAGAGAGTTGTTTGAGAGAGTAAAAAAAAGGGGGTGTGTGGGTGTGTGTGTGTGTGTGTGTGTGTGTGTGTGTGTGTGTGTGTGTGTGTGTGTGTGTGTGTGTGTGTGTGTGTGTGTGTGTGTTTGTGTGTGTGTGTGGCTTAAGTTTTGAAGGGGGAGCTTGGCTGTGGGCCCAAGGCTGGAACAAAGAGGGGACACTCTTTACATGCATAGCCAGACAGAGTAAACTGGCCAGCAGCACTGCAAGCAAATACAAGGCACAAAAACAGACTTAGAGAAAACGGAAAGAAGAGGGGGGAGAAAAAAAAGGAATATCAGACTAACCCAACCATCAGCTTGCTCCACCTCTGAAACTTTTCATCCTTCGTGTTTGGATAAAATGAGAAATGTATTGGGTGGCATGCTTATAAGGCGTTAAATGGCACAAGCTGCTTAGATTTTATTGTGTTTGCATTCAAAATGAAGCTGCGTGGCCATGAGTAAACGGAAGCTATCCCTTCACAAACACCCACAGGATGAACAAATACAGGCAATTAGTGCAGACTGTGCGGCAGCAACAGAGAGACAGGTGGAGGGGAGCAGAGGAGAGGAGAGGAGAAGAGAGGAGAGATTGGATTCACCTGGAAGTATATCCATCAGGCATTACTTTTGTCCTTACAAGCATTTTCTCCATTATCTGTCGTGTGTGTGCTCTCTCTGTGAACATGAAACCCAACAACACTTGGCATGTCACAACACTGTATCTCTAACCTCTGAATGTCCCAACAGCAACTCAACAATTCCTCTGTGCCATTACACTTCAGAAGAATGATTTCTAAAGGCCACCTTTTTTTTCTATCACTGTTATTTTTAAGAAGGAGGTGCAGTGGATTCCCTTTCTTTTTATTCCCTCTTTTTTTTCCCCTCTGAAATCAGCTTAAAGCTCTGCAATGATTTCGCCCTTTAAAAAGGAGAGCCACTCCATCAGTGAGGGACAATAGTATATTCTGACAAAAAGTCTGAGGGCGTTACGCCACCCTGCCATCACCGGGTTCCTTTCCATACAGCCTCTGCTGGTGACTGGTAAATGCCACTTTCAATCTTTCTCTTTTCTCTCCTCTTCCCCTTTCACTCCTCTTATTCCTCGCCCTCAATGGGTGTGTTAAGTATTGTGCATTCTGATGGGGGCGGTGAGTCAGTCAGGATCATTAAAAGCAGGCCAAGCCTTTGGCCAGATCAAAATAATTAACTGGAGAGGTCACAAGCTAATGAAATGAAATGGGGGCCTGAAAGGAGCCCCTAAATGGTGCTCACTAATCCTCCCTTTACCTTGTTTTAGGGAGGGGGCAGGACTCTATAAGCCAGGGCATCTCTGCTGATAATAGGTTGTGGGTTGCATGGGGACCTGGTACTATGGATTTGTGTGTGTATGTATAGTGTGTGTGTGTGTGTGTGTGTGTGTGTGTGTGTGTGTGTGTGAGAGAGAGAGAGAGAGAGAGAGAGAGAGGGTGAGAAAGAGAGAAAGAGAGATATCACATGATCACATTCTGAGTCATTAAAAGAAATATTTTTCTAGAAAACAAGTGAAACAGTTGCCAGGAAAATGTGATCTTTTCAGTTGCTCTAATGCAAATCAGCAATTACGTGTGTGTCATGGAGTGCAGTGAAGCATTCTTCTTGTTTCAGGATGTTAACTGTTTCTTTAAAGGTAATGTGGAATAAGAAGATAAGTATTCATTATGGAAGCAGGGTGTCCCTTGTCATTTTTTCTCAAGTTTTAAGTGTTTAATTGTTGTAGCTGGTCAAGGTGGAGCTCACACTTTATATACAGTTGGGTAGTAGTTTTTTCAATAAAAGTGCATATTTTATAAGCTGGTTGTTTATAAGTGACGAGACAATTAAAGCTGTCAAGCAAATGTAGATTAATAAAAAGTACAGTATTTGCAGCTGCAATGGACTGAAGCAAAAGTCTAAAGTAGCAAAAAATGTCATTATGTCGAAATTGTAATAAATGTACTGTGCTCAGTTATGTTCCTCAAATGCATGTAAGGAATACAAAGAGATCAAAGAGAGTAAGAAAAATATTTTAGGGATAGATAATACCCAAATATATTTATGTAGCTCTATGTTGCCAAGATCAAGGCTGTGAAACCAGATAACTCAACTGTGGTTTAACATCACTGAACCACCTTCACTTAGAACTCCAATTTTTTTTTTTTGTCGTTGTTGTTGTTATTCTAATCCTGCATGTGCTTTCATGTTTCCATTCAGAGTCCTTACTCACAACCCCTTTCATGACCAGAAGCAAGTGTACACTAAGCTTTGATACCATAAAGAAGGCACCTCTATTGTGTCATGCAGAGACATTCACAAGACATATAAAAGAAAATATCTAAGTGTCCCACTGTCTGTGTGAATCGAACAATAGGAGAATGAAGCATGTGATTTGAAGCTGAGGGCGATGCATGTCAGAGACTGAAGAAGCCATGGTGTGTCACTGTGAACAGGTTCTCCAGGGGCAGGCTCCAACCTGCTGAAGACCCTGGGACGTGACGTGTGTGTGCGTGTGTGTGCGTGCGTGTGTGTGAGTGTGTGTGTGTGTGTGTGTGTCTAGGGAGGAATCATTCTTGCTCTGAGTAAAAAAGAAAGTAGAAGTAGAAAAGTTTGTTTCAGGGTTAGAGGTGAGACCTCTGACACATAGACTTTCATAAAAATTTGCACACCAGCCCGCACATACACAAACTTTGAGACATTACAATGTATTGTTGAGTGAAGGAATGCACCTGATCTCAACAGAGGAATGGGTGAAAGCTATTTAAACACACACGCAAACACAAAGACAAACGCACACACACACACACGTGCGCACACACACACACACACACACACACACACACACACACAAGCCCGCACATAACATGTTTTTTAGAGAGACAGTTAAAGGGAGTTACCCTCTTTTTTCATGTCATCATCACAAAAGTGAGGGCAGAAGAGGACAGGATGGGTGAGGTCCTGGTGAACTGAAAAGTGGTCTGTAGAGCTGCAAACAAATTGATGGTGATACTGAAATCGAATCACAGTGTGCTTAACTGATGTACGAAAGAATATAATGGAGCAAATAGTAGCTATTGTATCATATTTAAGAGGCAGATGTTGTTGTTGAGTCTGACTTGAGGAGGAATCACCACAGCTGTGTTGAAGCCGATGCCCAAGTGTCTTTAAGGTCCCATTTTGTATTAGGGTAGATGTCTCTGTGTTCCTTGATTATAAAGCAGGTCTAGGTTCTATGTTAATACTGTGAAAGTATCAAGCGCTCAGTCCACATAAAAATGCACACAGCCTATATTCAGCAACTAATCCTTAAAATGAGCCGTCAGGACTTCTGTAACTTTGTGATGTCACAACAAAACAGTCACCTCTGTCAGCCTGGACCAACCACCCAACCTTGCAGGATTTGGTTTCTCTGAGTGTTTACCTGCAATCTGCTGTATTTTCATTCGATCACTCAGAAAACAGTCAGCCAAGCAGAAGAGAAGCTCAGAGCCTCTCTTCTCCTCTCACCAACCTGTTGTGACTAGAGCTCCAGAGATATATGTATATATATTCTTATGGATACCAAAACTTCAAATAAAACATCAGAAAAGTGTAAAATATGGGGCCTTTAAAATGTAGCTTCACTATGCTGGCTCAAAGGCAAACTTCTATTCTATCAAGGAGATTAGACAAACCCAAACTTCTTATTATTCTACTTAATATCGTTCCATTAAAGGGCTAATCCAGGCAAATGATTACTGGCAAAATCATCAATATCATGTGAATGACACCATGGGAGATAAGTGTCCTTCACACTGCACTGGAATGCAGCAGGCCTGAGGCTAAATCCCGTTGTATCACCAGTTCATCTTCCTGTTCTCATTTGTATTCTACAACCTGCTGCATGTTCCTCCTGGCTAACCTCACTGTGATCCCTAACACTATATCTTGTCATGTCGATCACCAACTTCAATCTCAGCTTGTGACAACGTCCACCTACAGTTGCAATTAGTTTCCTGTATTTAAAGGGTATCATCCCATACCACTGTTTGAGTAGCAGCCCCAGTTTGTTGTCCCATTACTAAGTCCACTATCCTCTTTCCTTCACCTAACCATAGACATTAACTCCAGCTCGGCTCTTCTTTCCCAATCAGCCCACACAAGTACAAAAATAAAAAAAAAAAACATCTCCCTCTCCAGCTCTGTACAAGCAGTCCACTCCAGGCTGCAGGCTGCAGTCTCTCTGAACCATCATTACAGTCATTAGGCAAGAATAAGCTCTGTATCACAGGAGTCCACCAGCATCCAGTTTAACCCAGCACAATTAGCACATCCGTTGGAGTAGAATTACCCTGTAAAATGAGAATGCTCTGGACAAAAGAGGCAGGAGAGTTGGAGTTGAAAAAAGAGGGTAAGTGTGAGGGAGAGGGGGAGAGAGGAGGAGAGGAGAAATAAGGGAGGACAGGGAGAGATTAAAATTGTTTGAATTGAGTCCACGCTCGCCCCATTCATTTAGTATTCTGCTCAAATCAGGGCTTTTGTTCAGCCTGGCGTAAAGTAGTGTCAATCATCTCGACCCGGTTTTGTAGAATGGGGAAATTTATTATGAATTTGCTCCTGCAAATAATGAGGACTACCCCCTGCCTGCTCTCCCTTTTCCCTCCTCCTTCTCCCCGCGAGCCACTTCTCCTCACTCCCCCTTGCCTCCACCCCCATATCAATGCTGCAGAATAGGCAATAGAGAGTGAAGTTAGCAATCTCAGGGCCACTCGCACTCTGGACCCACATCAAAGTGACAGAGACGTCCAATCAGATTTGTCTTACAGGCATTACATGATGAATATGGTGCGGCCGTAGCACAAAAGCGCCTTTGTGTCTCCTCCGAGCAGAGACTATTCACAGCCCGCCACAGCCAGCCAGAGTGGAAGTAAATGGCCAAAAGGGCCCAGGCCAAAAAAAAAAGCACCCAAACTTGTGCAGCACAATGGCCCATGCAAATCACAGCCCCCGCCGCCTCCACCCTACCACACATCCCCACCTCTTGCATCCCTCCACCCTTCAGGCCTGAGCTTGGTTCCTCCTCTGCTGGGTCGTCTGAAGTTTAGGGCCTATTCAAACACATACAGAGGTGTCAGTTAAAAGTGCCGAGCTGCATTGCATTCAAACTCCTTTTTCATTTCCAACATTCATTTGAAAAGAGAAAGATTTCTTTTTTTTTTCTTTTTTTTTTTTTTAGAAAGATAGAAGAAAAACATGAGTCGAATGACTGACTTTTTTGTCAGAGAGTAAGAGTGACTTGGCGACTGTGAGCAAGACTCCTATTTAGTAAGACTTTTTGGTGTAGGGAAGAGGTTTTCCAGAGAGAGAAATGATGAATTGAAATGTGATGGGCCTATTTTGGTACCTCTTAATGATCCACATATCTATTCCTTAAACACAGTGATGAACAACTGACTGCACTGAATGGTATGATGACTCTTAAGCAGATATTAAGCGGTTAACTCACAACATCTCCCACTCTGGGAATGGAAAATCTTAATGATGAAGTCTGAATTTGAAACCCAGAAACTAAACAATCAAGAATGTTTGGACTATGGACTGACTTCATTACAGCAGATATTAGCATCCACATTTTTCAAATGTTAGCCACTGCTGTGCTTACAGGCTAAATGAGCTTCTCTTTTAAGAAGAACTGACAAGGAAAACTACATGTTCTATGCAGAAGACTTGCTTTGAAATCTAAAAGGTCTTTATCATCATGAGTTAGGACCAAGTGACTCGACTGACCATAAGTTCTATCGGGGCAAAAAAGAAGTAATGCAAAAAACTAGTGTGTCTACAGCACTTATACGAACCAGGACCTTACTCAATCAACAGCAAAAGGGTCAACAGAGAGAGTGTGTGTGTGTGTGTGTGTGTGTGTGTGTGTGTGTGTGTGTGTGTGTGTGTGTGTGTGTGTGTGTGTGTGTGTGTGTGTGTGTGTGTGCAAATGAGTCTACTCC
Organism: Seriola dumerili; assembly: GCF_002260705.1. Classification (NCBI taxonomy): domain Eukaryota; kingdom Metazoa; phylum Chordata; class Actinopteri; order Carangiformes; family Carangidae; genus Seriola; species Seriola dumerili. Next base: position 5,132,423 of record NW_019174474.1, on the reverse strand, counting down.
AAATCAGTTCACTACGTTTTCTGTCTGTGTTAAATATAAACATGTCTGTGCCTCTGCTTAAACATTAACACCTCTGTAAGCATTGCTCAAGGTTGTGCGCCACCTCTTCATCCCTCCACATCACCGCTCTGTCTCTGATCATCCCGCCTTTGTCTGAAACTGTATTTATCAAACATTTGCATCTTTACAGCTGTGGTCCTGATCACTATTTCACAGAGCAACTATAGTGTGTGTGTGTGTGTGTGTGTGTGTGTGTGTGTGTGTGTGTGTGTGTGTGTGTGTGTGTGTGTGTGTGTGTAGTTTAATTTATTTGGATCAGTTGAAAATCCTTCTGTGAAAATAACATCAATGGCTTATTAAACTGAAAACAAAATTATTAACTTTATGGGCAACAGTGTATCATATTGACATCTGACATGTAGACAGATGGAAGTGTAGTCTCAGGTAAGGTAAGGACAAAGTCAGGTCTCCTCAGTCCACTTCTTACTCCAGTCTGCAGTTCCTGATGCACCTGTTGCTCTGCAGGTGGATGGAGGTCTAAGCTGTGATTGGATGAGCTATGCATTCACATCTTCCATTCTTGGTTGGCTTTAATTACTTCAGCAACTGCATTACCTCCTTAATACAGCCATTTCGATCTGATATTTAGGACCCGAGCAGTGAAGGTGCCAGGGCCGGGATGTGGTACTGAACCATGGTACTGAGGGTGCAATGAACCTATTATTTTTCAGGGGCTTGGGATGCTCAAAAACTCATGAAAATGGGCACACACATCAGGTCTGCTAAAAATTGCATTATTATGTAGTGACTGGTGACCTCAGGTGTGGCCAGCAGACTCCATAGCACCCCCAAACACAAGGTCATGTTAGGATAAAGTTGCTTGGATGTTCACGAAACTCGGTTTGATCATTGAGCTCATCATTCTGGACATGATACATATATTTTTTTCTGACAGGAAGTACACCATTTTGGATTTCATGCATCAATTTTCATTTTACAAAGACATTTTTGAAGTCTTTAGGATGTGCAAAAGCTCACAAAACTTTACACCCATGTTCTAACTATGGAGTATTTCAATTTGATATTGCAATTGAGCATGGACATAGCATATCAGCTCTATAGTGCACCCTAATTACTTTTAGCATTTCTGAGGTGCTAGGGGTGCTAGAAACTCATGCAACAGGAAGTCAGCCATTTTGAATTTATTTCGAATTTTTAGTGTAATTTTTTGGCCATTTAGAGGGCTCATACTTTAATGAACTCCTAGAGAATTAATCAGAGCGGCATCATATGGGGTCAGTCTCAGCTAACGACATTTGTGATGCTAAATTGCAAAACTTTTGAGTTTCCATTGAGCGGTGTGTCTGTGGCGACAGGGTAACTTTCAATGTTATCACTCTGACATGGATGGTTTAGTCTGCCGCAAACTTCACATGTGTGACTCCTGGCCTGAAGACATCTACATGCCAATTTTGAGACATAATTGTAGCACCATCTCAGCTCAGTAAAAATATGACTTGCTTTCATGAAAACAAACTCACTTACGTACTATTTTGTGTTTGTTTATTTGTTTCAAGTCAAGGTAACTTAAAGCAGGTAGGCTACTTATAGTTCACATCTTGTGACTTGAAATGAGTTGAATGATGATCATCATCATCACAGCTGATAACCAGAAACCTTGAACCTGAAATTTGATAGCCAGATGTGTACCTGAAACTCCTTCCCTTTTGAATGAAATAATGTTAGTGGAAAGCAAATTTAATCCAAGCTGGTTTCTCAAGTTTCTTTAACTTAGAACAAATAAAGGACAAAGGATTGAAAATTGGGTCAGTTATCTCACATTTTCACACTTATATTTTGAAGTTAGTATAACTTGCTATTTTTCACTAATAATAATAGGCCTACCCATTGTATAATTTCTAAAAAAAAAAATCACACCTAGAAACTCATATAAACTTTGATTAAAGAAAAAGGTAATGAGAGAGAAGTTCATGGCAGTTAGACTGTTATTATGTAAATATTGTCTGCCTGAATGCCTGAAAATGAATCATGTTGTGGGGCATACACTGATAAACGTTTTTTGCCGACGGGGTAAAAACATAATCCACAAACTAGTTAAGCAATGTGCAATTTACGCACACACAGGGAGAACGGACGGCTTCCTATTCCTGCAAAAGCATTCTGATGACTGCATTCAGAGCAACAGATGACCTCTCACCACCCGACTCTTGGCCAATTTAGCCCTATATTATAGTCCCCAGTGGTTTGCGCATATATTATGGTTTTGCGCACGAAAACGCACGCATAAATTGGCTGCCTGTGATTGATTGTTAAGAATTGGATTACGCCAAAATTAACATCGCCCTTATGTATTGTCAAAGTGAAAATGACCCACCGACAAAATGACATGAATAAATGTATTTTCGCCCCTGCTCCTCCTTATGAGAAAATTGCATATCAATCTTAGGAGGACAAGAGACAAGCGCTTATTTTCACTTTGCGCCCTGGCCTCTGTCTGACACTGAAGGACATAAGAAACACCATTTCAGCTCTATAATAATGGAGCAGCGGGGTGTTTTGCGTCCAACATTGATTTGTCTTTTTGAGTCCTGCTGACGTAGGAGGATATAAAGCAGAGCGTAATTAATGTCATTTATCACTTGTTTGATTTGGTCACTGCAGGACGCTCATAGGCTACGCGAGCCATTAACCAATGGGAGAAGCAGAGTCTTTGTCACCGCGTACAGGCACGTGGCTTACACCTGCAGGCCTCAGTGTGTGTGTGTGAGAGAGAGAGAGAGAGAGAGAGAGAGAGAGAGAGAGAGAGAGAGAGAGACGGGGTGTGCATATGCGTGTACCACACTTTCAGGTGCAAAAAAGAGAAAGTATCCCACACGTCTTTCAGTGTTTTGAATGAGCTATGAGCTACTAAGAGCAGCTTCAATCAGCCTCTCTTGGTCCCAATTTTCTACTCCCCACGGAGAGCACCAGGTGAAATTAGACTAGTTATTTCTCGTTCTGCCTCGCTGAATTTGGCATCAGTGTTTATTTACAATGGAAGATCTTCCATAATTCGCATAATGAGGCGCAAAGGCGCACATAATAGTGCTCACAATGGGGTGTTGTGCCTCCTATTTCGCCAGGAGATAGGCTTTTTGATTGGGCTGTGTGTGCCATGAAAAACACAGTTGGGGATACAACTAGTCTACAACCCCGGGTTTTATTTAGATTGATCTCAATCGGGCAATAAGAATTTTGACCCGACTCATTGTCTTGCTGACTTTCCCCAGGCCGTATTTCAAAGTGTCTATACCCTTTGAGCGGAGTGAATTGCAACCCCCCTCCCTCCCTCTCTTCCCTCCGCTCCAGGCCCTCTGGGCTATTGGGTAAAAGCAGAGTATGCAAAAGAAACAATGCAATGCATGAAACGTAATATTAATCTCCCGGTCGTGAATGCAGACAAAGCGCTGTAGAAGGTGCAAGTCTATAATGGTTATTGAGTGCTCACCCAGCTGCGCAATTTTCCCCCGTGTGCCCAACCAAGTCGGGAAAAGGTCATGCAGGGGCTTTGAATAGAAGAGAAGCTCCCTAGTTTGCTCAATTACTGCCGCCACTAACACACACCCCTCTCTCCCTTACACACACGCACACACAAACACACACACACACACACACACACACACACACACACACACACTTGAGTATAAATGTATGCAATGTCATCTGAAGAACCAAACCACTGCAAAAGCATATAATATAAATAGATTCATATTTATTTATAAAACTTGTTTTACACAAAATATATCTGTTAAAATCAAATATTTACATTTTAGGCTACGGAAAATGGAGAACAAGTGCATACATTAATAAAGGTCTCCTTACCACCTATTAAAAAACAAAACAAAACAACTACAATCTGTCACAGGTAGTAGCCTTGATATTGCTGTCCAGTCACACAACTCATACATGCTAACTCAACTGCTTTTCTGACAGCTGGTTCTCAAAACACTGTCAGGAAAAGTGGCAGTGAATGTTGTTCAAGAACATTGTTTGTCTGACTCAATGTACAAAAATATGTCTTCATGGTAAAACATTTCGTTGTATGATAGGCTACAGTTTTGTTATGAAAGGAGGAGGGATGGGGGGTAATGTACATCACGTAAGAAAGTCTGTTGACGCATCATCTTTGTTGTGTCTTCCAACAGATGTGGCAGCAGAGGAAGGCAGTCCTGCTCTGATGAAACACTCATCAAACAAGTCCTCTGGAGCCACAGCACCGTCTCTACAGAGCCTGCTGCTGTGTCACGTATTAATTGCACTTATTCAAGCATGACATCAACAGTTCTTTACTTCCAGTGAGTCCAACTCCCTCTTTCTTGTGGGGACTTCAGGGCGACTATTTATGCTCTATGCAACAAGAGGCTCCCTCTCTCTCTCTCTCTCTCTCTCTCTCTCTCACTCTCTCTCTCTCTCTCTCTTTCTCACTATTGCTTTGCTCCTGCAGAAGCAGCCCGCGTGAGGGAGGGAGGCAACAGATCACTTCCAAGCACCGAGGGCGAGACGGATCTGACGCCTTCATCAAGTCTTTGTGAGCATTTCTGAAAGAAGTCAGCTGCTTTTACGCACAGACGCTGCTGTGTGGGGTTGACGCTGTCACTCTCAGTACCTGTCGAACCAGGTTGTAAAGTCCAACAGCTCCTGTTCCTCGGAGCTCAGAGGCTCGTAGCCACCTTCATCTGATGAGTAAGTGGAGTGAGGCGACTCCGGGTCGGCAGAGTAGCTGTTGGAAAGTGTTGGGGATGGCAGCCCGCACTGGAAAGCAGCCGACACGGCGTCATGTTCGTCCAGGAGTTGCTGTAAAGCCCTGATGTACTCCACCGCAGACCTCAGGGTCTCCACTTTGCTCATCTTCTTGTTGGCGGCACCATTGGGCACATGCTGACGCAGCGTCTGGAAACCCATGTTAACCTGTTTGACCCGGTTCCTCTCTCTTTCGTTCCGCCGGGCTACGGCCACGGGCTGCTGCTGAGGGATGGAGTAGCCGAGGCCATTGAAGCTCAGGCGCCGCTTGCAGCGCAGGAGCTCCGGCGAGCTGGAGCGCTGTCTCTTCAGCACCTTGGTTTTGCTTTGGTAGTCGGCAGCGCTGGTGTTGTTGGGGTGCACTGCGGGGACGGCGCAGTCCTGGGCCGGGGCGTGCAGGCTGATGCTGGCGCATCTTTCAGTAAGTCCAAAGGTGAATGCAGTCTGCGTGGTGGTGATGGTTGTAGTTTCCATCTCGCTGACAGTTGTTGACAGTTGTTGTGAAGTGATGGATGCAGGGGGCGAGTGCGGGGCCCAAAGAGTGTGGGACTAGAAGAGGAGGAAGAGCAGAGAGGGTTGGCAGTGCACAGCTCTCGTGTCCTTCGCGTGGGCACCGTGTGGCTAACTCTAGTCCAAGTCTCTCTTCACTGCTTACTCCACGAGCCGATCTGACCCAAACTTTGGCAGCACTCCTCTTTTTCAACACGCGCCCCAACCCACCCCTTTTTTTTTTTTTTTGGAGACGCACGCTTCGTGGCGAGGCCCCGCCCCCGCTGTGTGATTCTTCTGCACGCCGACTCCCCCGGGCCAGGCGCGTGGCTCCGGGAGCTCAATAAACAATCCCGAGCTTTCACTGCGCCGGGAGCACGCGCTGGGCTCATTTACATTCCAATGTCTCTAACTTGAAGGCCCATTGGTCGATTCAAACGGCCTGCAACCGTGCGAAAAGAAAGAAAGGAGGGGAAAAAAAGACAGAGAAGGAAGAAAAAAAGAAGAGAGAATGAAAAAGTGAATGGATTGGTTCTTTGAAATGCCTTTTGAATTTGACAATGTACCCCTGGCAAGTCTTCAAATTATCAGTCTTCCCCCCTCGGCCATCTTTCTCCTCTGGCTCTTTACAATCACAAATACCAAGGACGCTCTCTCCTGTATCTAGGCTACAGCTTTACACAACTAAATAAATTGCAAGCGTGTCTCTGAGCACAATAATTGGCACTTATAAAGCTTGCAAAGGGGCGCGCGTCAATTTAAGAGTAAACATCATGTTTATCACATGCAGGCGTCCGGATCAGCATATTGCAGTTACCTCTCACCTCAGTTCCCCGCAGGTCCACTTTGTTGGCACATGTTTGACGGGTTATCTCTGCAAAGTCTTGTTCAATCCTGTAGGCTCTTAAACTCCTTTCTCTGCTGTATATTCTCTTTTTTACGTTCATGGGGACCACACAGTGAAAGCCAAACCCAGTGCATTTCAGCACCACATCTGACCGGACAGTTAAACACATCTTCCTCCTCTAGTTTTGCATTTGTACCGATTTAAGTCGCATTACGTTTTTTTTTTTAATTCAGACTTAGTTTAATTGAGTATTGTCAAAAGCTCTTCGAAAAACGTTTTGATTGTGGAAAAGTCTCATTACCAGCAAACTCCAGCAGAGCAATAGTGTGTTGAGACGTGAAGTCAGTCGCACATATAATACATATGGGACACTTGCGGCCTCTGGCGGCTAATAAAAGCAATTACTTCCTGCAACTCAAGTTTTGTGCTTTCTTCTGATCTGTTTAATTCATGGAGAGGTGGATTCCCTGACAGCCGGATGTGAATCATTTCTTTCTCTGGGCTGAGACTGCTCTTGACTATGATAAGTCCATATGAGTTCACAGGACACCATAAACTCATATAAACAAGAGTGCTAAAATAAAGAGAAAACTTTCAGACTTCATTCTTCAGACTTTCAGTGTTCACAACAAAATTATAAATCATTTAAAATACTGTATAACACTAGAGATCAGAGTAAATACTAATTTGATCATCTAGCTTGGCCTCTTTTCCCAGCTTTTGAGGCAATCACTCCAATTTGTGATCACTCCAATTTGTGATCATCTTACCATCCCTCAGCTGTGGCTTCTATAAGGGTCGGTGCATGAAGTGTTATTCTTTTGCAGTTGTTCACTTTGTATAAATGAAAAATGCCATCTTATTGCCTAATTTCATTGTCCTTCTTGTGCAAGTGCAAATGTATGTGGAAGTTGCCAATGAACACTGGAATTAATACACAATTCAGGTATGTAGTTATTCATCAATTTATTAATTTGATTAAGGTTACTTAATCTGTTACTTTGGGTGAATATTAAAGGCTACTTATATGTGAAAAGTGAGCATGTCACACGCACACACACGCACACACACACACTTAATTGCTGTGTGCAGGTTACCGTTTATTGTCATTTCTAAAAGGTATTGAGGAGAAAGAGAGGTGAGGGGGTCAGCTTGATATATGGCTGGAACATAAAAGGCTTAGGGCTTGTTGCACAGCTTAACCCAACCAAAATGACTAAGGAACAATGTTGAGTCTGTGTAAATAATGTGGCAACCTAATAAAAGTAGACTGCTAAAACATCTCAGTGATATGTAATATAGTAGACAGTTGACAAATTAAAGAAAAAAACAAGATAAAGTGTAGTAAGGTTAGTAAGGTGTTGAACCAAAACAGCTTCAGTGGTTGTTAAACTGGGTTGAGATCTGGTGACTGTGAAGGCAACAGCATATGATTCACATAATTGTCATCCACAAACCATTCAGTGACCCTTCGTGTCCTATGGATGGAGACACTGTCATGTGGTTTCTCCACTCAGTCTTCAGGTTTTAATTTGTCACCATCTGTATATTCACATACGTTCCATTTCCAAGGTCAGGGATACACTGTCACTTCTGTTAACTCTTTATCTACATATAGTATGTAGTGTATGTAATAGATACTGTATGCAAATATGTGAATTTAATATGTCTGTAAGTCATGAGAACAAGGTTTTTCATGATGGTTCTGAGCTGTATGTATGATGCACATGTGATCAGCTGATGCAGCTGTCATTGTCCTCTCAGACTGAGGCTGCAGACTGGTCCAGCAGCAGCACAGCTGTCACTGTGTGGATTATATGTTGTCATTAGATATTTAGCAATGTTGGACATCCTGAGCTTAATGATCCACACCAGCATCAGCAAACACATCTTATTACAGCACTAATTCAAACGTCCACTGCTCTTATACAAACTTCACGTGAGTGTGTGTATATCATATAGATAATAACAACAGGCAGAAAAGAGCAGAGTTGAAAGAGAGCAGAAAAGTTCTCATAACAAGATGACTGATGTATTTTGGGTATAATTCATGAGTTGATTGTCAACTGATTTCTGTCATTCACATAAAATATGTTAATGTTGAGTTTTCATTGTATTGACTGTTGAACCCTGAAAGTGTAATCAGTATGAGTAAACCACATGGTCTTTTATTGATAAATTACAATTACATGTTATTGCCCTCATACATGTCACAAGTCATGAAATGCAAAATGAATCATCAATAATAATAATAATGCTTTCAAACAAAGTGCAGATTTAGAAATATTTGCAAAGACAATAATGTAATATAATATTCTAGGAGCCATCTGTTAGCTCTGTATTTATGGTTGTTTATATGTGTAGTCTAGGTCAAGCCAATAACGGGTGGTAGTGTAGAGTAATGGGACAGGTGGAGTCTATATGTGGCACAGGTCCAACAGACCAGCTAATGATGAATGGGTGACGGGGAGATCTCACGGTTTTTACCGCTGTCATGCTGGGCACACAAAAGCTGAGCCAGCCATCGTACCATTTCATTACTTTTATTTCTATATAAAAAAGTAATTTACTGTGAACTAAGTTCTTGACTGATCAAAAATGAATTTTGTTTACATGAAATGATAATGCACAATATACCTAATCATAAGCTATGACATACACTCATGTACCTGGGATGAACTGGTATAGCTGCACACCTGGTGGGTCCTGAATGCACCATAGGTGGTACCTCTGTGTACTCCAAAAGTGCTTGATACAGAGGGAATCAAGCAATGGGACATCCAGGTTGATGTGAGATCCTGGATGAGGAGGGCCGTCTCCTCTGCCCCATGTGTCCTCCTCTGAGAGAGGAGCCTCCACTCCTCCCATGAGATCCTCTGGATCAACTTGGCATCAGTCAGGGCGAACATCCTGTGCTTCCATCTAGCTAGGACCAATACGCCTATATGAGACAGCAGGTACATCCAGGGTCCACCTCAAAGATGTGGCCTCATTAATCCGGCTGCCATCCTGTAAAGGCCCTCAGAGCCCTCGGGGCAGGTGAGCAATAAGCCCCTGGCCTGTACATGATACCAACATTGGTAACCCAGGTAGCCGTGTGATAAGCAGCACCAGTGAGCTGTGTGTGTAGGTGATGTGGGTGCGGTTTCCCCTACCTGGCTCTGGAGAGTACCACACCTGCATACCATTACTTCATCAACCACTGTACAAATACTCCGGCCTTTTATCCACTCATCGCCAAATTGTTCAGCAACCACAGTGGTAGCAAGTGCTCTGCAACTTGTCATTTTTTAACATGTTTTTCATATTCCTGACACCCTTATGCTTACACCTATTTTTCGCTCTGTGTCCCAGGATTGAGAAGTGTGAGAACAAACCAAAGGGATTTGATATACTAACATCAAAATAAACATGACTTGAGGAATTATAATGAAATAAACTCACTCAACACACTCAAGATAAAGGTAAAATGACAGAGGGAACCAACTCAGCTGAAGTGCAAACACAGAATGAACTCAGGACACAGAACAAAGAACACTCTAGGCACCTGTATGACCTGCCCAGTTAGCACACCTGTTCTCTTGCTGCTCTTCAGCCCAGCAGTCATGTGACCCCACTTCCAACAGTATGCCTTTATTATCTGTGTAAAAATTTATAAAAATGCCCAAAATAAGAGATTAAGTAACCTTAATCAAATTAATAAATTGATGAATAGCTACATGAATTACAAGACCCCATAATAATTCCAGTGTTCATTGGCAATTCATTCCCAATCAGTTGTGGGCTAGCGGAAAAAAACCGTTATGAATGATGTTCATTATATGAACAGGTTATTTATTTATCTTAGCTCTCTTTAAATCGATGGCTGCAGCCAGCACGTTTGTTCAAAACGCGCAACCTTTACTTTGAAGACGAGCTGTCTCTGTTTCCGGCTCTCCACTTCCTTGTTCAATTTCCATGAGACAAGTTGGATAATGGAACAAACTAACGTTGTGGTGTGCACGTCTTCATTCTGTGGGACAACAACACACGCAAAACGTTAACAGCGTTTAGGCAGCATCAGCTAATGAGTTCACAAACGTCAACATACATTTGCACTTAGCACAAATATGACAATGAAATTAGGCAATACCCCCTAAGCTTGCATTTGTCATTGTACAACGTGAACAACTGCAGAAGAATTATACTTAATGCACGGATCTGGGACTCAAATAAACCTTCATTCCTGAATTTAAAATTAAAATCTCCCGTGATGTGCGGGCACATAAGCCAGAGAGTGAACTAAAAATACTGCACAACCCTAACAGCTATTATCACAGACAATACTCACTTGTGTTGGCATGAAATATGTTTTTTGTAAAGGCAGCCAGCAGCTGGTGCTCCAGTCTGCACACAGTGTGTACCTCTGTTGTGTGCTTTTCTGGGTGGAGACGGAGGTCCTCCTCCAAAAAACAGTAAGAGGATAGACAACACAAAGTCATTCCCCACCACCAGAAGCAGTAGACGAATTATCACAGGCGTTGGAACCTGAAAATCGTTCTGCTCTGGTAGTTTTATGTGCCACACATACCGTGCCGTAGTGGACTAGTTTGTTCACGTTACAAATCAAGGTGAGTGCTGAATTAGTTGGTTGTTGTTGTTGTTGTTGTGCAGTTTGTGTAATGAGAGTCAGCCACGAAAACTTCTGCACAACCACTGGCGTCGCTTATGAAAAACTGAAACATATTATCTTGTAAACCAGCTTCAAAGCAAATAGCAAATAATCTGCTCATGGACTGAGAACAAAACGAACTCAAAGTGAGGCGTGATCATCACATACAAGCCCAGACATTTTTGTTGTTGTGTTAGAGAGTTAAATTTGAACAGGAACTCGACAACTTCAGTGTCCGCGGCTGTTGGAGTTTAACCACCTGTAAGTTAATGTTAGCTTATGTTAACGTAAAGTTAGTGTTAGCCTAAGTTAAGATAAGGTTAACGTTAGTCTAAGTTAACGTAAAATTAGCGCAGTGAGCTAAAGAAATGCTGTACGTTAGCTACTTAGCTCAGGCTAGGCCTTTAGCCAACTAACTTCTTACTTTTATAAATATGTTTAATTTGAAACCTTCATTTCACGGGGTGTGTAATGTTGTGTACCCATCAGTCACTTTTCCTTTCGTGATCTTTGACTTTACTATGCTTTGGTCTGGGCAGATTTCAAAACAGCATGCAACTTTTAAAACTCAAATTCAACTCTCAGATAAAATGTAAAGCTTAGTTCTCAGCTTTGTGGGATCATTTCTATTTTGTGAATATGGAGTAATTACAAAACAAAATACAGTACGGAAGCTGTTAATAATACTACTTAAAACTTAGGGCATCAGTTTAAGTTTAGAAAATCTGTCTCTGCTATGTGTATTTTAACTTGTTGTACAGCTGTGTGAAAGACTGTGAACAGGTCTGCCTTGTTTTGGGATCAGCAGCAACACCCAAAGCAAGCTCCTTTTATTTTCTTAACGCTGTGTACTTGTTACAGCCCCGTTCCTAACATTTACACAGTTAGGGCCAGTTTGTCACATATAAAACACTTTGTCTTTCTGGAATAAATGCTTTTAATAACATATATAATATGCAACCATGTCACAATCACATTGCATTTGAAAGTCAAAGCCACTCATGTATCAGGTAGAATGAGGTGAGACTATTAACTGGTGTGTGAAATACTTCAATAAAAAACTTGTAAGGATGCCAGGGAGAAAATTATTTTGGGTATCAGCATCGTTGTTAGATGTAATTTCCCTACAGATCCCTGTACTTAACTGTATTTGTGTTTATTATGCATGACAGTCTTTTTTGGTAATTGAGTCTGTCATTTACTTTCCCAGAGACATGAGTCAGGCAGAGCAGGTGCCTGAGGACGTGCCTGCATACCTAGAAGATGAGCCAGTAGCTACAGGTAAGTAAAGTTTAATTGCAAAATTCTTTTGTAACCTAGATTTAGCACAAATTATAATCAGAAATGTTCTGATCTCTGTTGAATTAGTGTTTTGAGAGATTTTAGTTGTCTTACTTTTGAATGGCACCACAAGTGTAAATATGTTAAAACCCTGCACTTTTTGACAGTTTTCAGCTTAGTTGGTTATAAAACTCAACAAAACTAAAGGTGCATCCCAAACTTGTGTAAAAGGTAAATTAATGATTCCATGTTTTTGAAAGATCTTTTTTACTTGAATGCTTTCCTCTTCAGTTACCAAACGTCAAGTGTATTGTAATCATTGTGCAAGCATCTAATCTACATTAAGACAAACAAGAGGAAACTGTGTCATGTAATGCTGAAAAGAGTAGCTGTTCCATAGCAATTTTGATGATTAAGTAATCATTTAAGTCATTTTAAAAAAAATGATATTCTATATTTTTGTTATTGTCAGCAAATCCAATGAAAAATACAAAACCACCAATGAACTGATCGTTGTAACAAGTAGAATTTTTACTGTGTAGCTGATGCCTCATATGGCCTATTTCTCTGTCCCATAGATGTCCACTGTAGTTAAAAAAGAAAACACATGAATGAGCCACATTGTTACGCTGGGTTCCTTCTTTGCGATAAACACAGACACTTTAGTTTGTTTTGTGCACCATCCTCCTGCTGTAAATACTCACTGGCACACCAAATGTGTATTAAATTAAAATAGGCCCCAACAAATGATGACACAGAACGGGTAGAAACCTTAGAAAGTACTGAGAGACTGTTTTTTTTTGTTGGACAAGATTAACTAATTTCAAAATCATATGCATCAATCTAACATCATTATCATGGTTGGCATATTGTGTACTATTCATTTGTTAGGTGTCGTACCTCTGCCATAAAACAATCTGAGAAGGCCTCTGAGGAATATGACCAATCATTTGAATCTTAAAATTCAACTTTTGTTGTTTTAAATCAGACAACAACAAGGACCACCCACAGACACAGCCTGGCATGTTCGGCAGGTTGGCGGGGGGCTTGTACGGTGCCACCAAGGGAGCTCTTGGAGCTACGGTGGGCGGTGTGACCTGGATAGGAGGAAAGAGTCTGGACCTCACCAAGACCGCTGTCAGCTCTGTAGTCGCTGTGCCTGCCATGGGAGTGGGGCTGGTTAAAGGAGGAGTGTGTGCCGTAGCCGGAGGCGTGACTTCTGTCGGCTCTGCGGTGGTTAGCAAAGTTCCCATAGGAGGATGCAAAAAGAAGGACAAGTCTGACTGACGGAGAGAGGCGGAGAGTGAACGCACACAGCTGAGTTGTGTGAGCTCACACTGTGTTGTAGGATTCATGAACAGGAAAAGATCTAAAGAGGACTCAAAACTTCAGTGTACTGAACTCAGATACAGTTCAGTGTACACATTTTGGTGAGGGGTCTGTGCTTCATTTATTTCTTTTGTTTGTTTGTTTGTTTGTTTGTTTGTTCGTGTGTGTGTGTGTGTGCGTGCGTGCGTGCGTGCGTGCGTGCGTGCGTGCGTGTGTGTGTGTGTTGGTAAACCCACATTCATACAATTATGTGGCATGGACCTGCAAACCAAGAAGTAACAAAGACTGTCCGACTGTTAAAGGAAAACACACCAAACTATTATCACCTGTGCCTCAAATTGTTCAAAATGTCCATTTTTCATGTTTGATAATAAGCTACAATACTGTTTTCACTGAAAACTGTTGTACTTGTCACATTAGTTAACTTTAGAACAGCTCAGAGTGTAAATGTGCTTAAATTTCACTTGCAAGACAATCAGTGATCAATGATGATCTATAACTGGCATGATATGTTTCTTGAGGATCAGAAATATTTCACACTCCAGTTAATCACTTTTGTTCACAAATGAACAAATAAGTCTGATCAAAGACGTGATTTGAAAAGAACAATCCAGTTTCATATCTAAATCACTTGCTGGCTGTGGGTATTTGTGGGAATTATTGGGACAGTTTCAGTTTTCCTTTGAATTATGTTGCCCTCTGGCTTTTATTTTGTCAGCTCTATGGAAGGCAACTCGTGGGCTACTGTTTATACAGAATCCAATTCACTAAAATAAATATTGTGACACAATATGAAAGTTAGAAGATTATGATTACAGTGAACTTTATTTCCAGTTACAGTGTTAACTGATTCACTGTGACTATGCTAGTTGAGTTTGTTGAATCACATTTTACGCATTACACTTCTTTTGACTAACTATATGTTTTGTTAGTTACTGTGACATGTTGGTTAACATTGTTCTCAGATCAAAGTCTCTTAACATGTCTCCTTGGAAAAATAAAACTGCCATAGACGCTTGATGATGCCATAAATCTCTGCTACTGTACCAAAGAAGTTTAGTTCTCGACCCTAACATTTCTCTAATGCTCTTCCATGTTGCTTAGAGTCACTGTTTACTGTTGTAGCAATTTGATGGCTGGATTTGTGGATGATACAGTCTATATTTCAAGTGTCAGCTACATTTTAAGATGACAAACCTGTGAAAGTACATTTAAGAAAGATAATTAAAAACAATACCGTTTTTGTAAATGTAAAATGTCAAGGCAAGGCTTGATGGATGATTTTGTGGTTGTATCAGTGTTTTATCAGCTTGTCCAAATAAAACATATGCTGAAGGTTGTGTGTGTACTGTATTGTTTTCTGTAAGTTACTAAAGTAGACTTACAAAAACACTTTATATGAAACTACTGTAAAAAAAATTTTTTCTTCTCCTGAATTACCGTAACATTAAAAATTTTGGTTCAATAGTAAGTCCAAAGTATTTACACACATTTTATTTCAGAACCTGATCTGCATCTTCAAACCTCAATTTGTAAATTTGTAAATGTATTTATATTTTGTAGACTAACATTTATTGTTTAAAACAGCTTTAGAATCAATCAAAATATCTATTTTTTTTTATTGCAGTTGAAGATTGTTGAAGTAATGTTGAAAATAATTTTTCTACAGCCAATACTAAAGTGATATTTAATTTGAATTTTTTCAGTACTGTTTGTTTGTGTCTTGGTTGTACAAAAACCTCTACCATATATATTTCATCATGTTAACTGTAATCTTAATCTATCTGTAAATATAAAACTTTTTTAACAGTGTTCTCTCCTCAACTTTAGAAAATAATTCAACTTGAGATTTATGCAAAACAAAAAGATCAGTAGACTGTGAAAAATATTAGTGGGAGAGGAATTTAAAATATTTCATTTTTGAAATGAAATTAAGTGGTGCACAGTTGATAATGTCTGCGATACTGTATTCAGCACACTATTTATTTGAAATAGTGAGGTACAATCTGTTTTAATGGAGAACTGTTTATACTAAATACTACATCCAATTAATACTACAAAAAATATGTAAATGCATTTATAATCAAAAATAAGGATACAGCCCTTTTATATTCCTTCTGAAAATTAGACTTTATCCCTAAATGTTTGGATATTGTTAATACACCATGTCATTATTGGTTAAGTCTGCTGACCAGGTGACACAAATACAGTACTGGTAAGATTACATGAATTTTTATTTTTTATCAGTTTTACATTTATAATAAATTAATTCTGAGATTACATCAAGACAACTACATCAAATGGAATTGCTACCATTTGCTAGTTACAGTAAACATTCATAGAAAAACATATTGTATTTTTGTTTTAGGAGAGTCATTTTAAAACCATAAGTTAAACATTGCTGCCAGCGCTTCCTGTATGTTAGAATGTCACTGACAATTAATAAATAAAATTATAAATAAAATTATATTATCTACAAAAATAATCAGAAAGTATATACAGCATATAAAAGCCAATATTTTTTAATATAAATTTGACTTCAATAGGGGGTCCAGTTCATGCTTTTGACACTTTGACACTTAAGATGTTTGGCATACATTACAATATATGTCAGTTTGAACTTTCACCATGAATAACTGAACCATGTTAATGCTACAGATGTTTTACTAAATGTTTTCAGCCAAATTCTTAAGCTAGGCGCTCTGTGCTGGTTGCTGCACAATGTTCACAGGCCCAACAGAAGCCACAACCTTTGGCTCAGCCGTCCTCTGGTCCACAGCCTGGACATCTCTCCCTACACACAGATAAACAAAGATGGTTAGATTTAAGAGCATATTCCTCCTGAATTCTGCAGATTATAAATTCATTTCTTACTTTTTCTGAAGCATGATGGTTCACAGGAGCGGCCCAGAGCAGCAGTGCACACAGCTGTGCTACAGTGAATGTACACCTGAACAAGATCAACAATGTTGGCAGGGCATTACAAAAATATTTTGCTGCAGCAGTTTCTCATCACTTGATATATTCATTACCTGCTCCTTCAGGGGCACTAATGAGCTGGGGTCCACGAAGGTAAACATTTTGAAAATGAAACGCCTGTAGTGACTTGGGAAGGCCAGACCAGAGGAGTGACCGACTGGAACCAGTGAGGACAAGTAGCGATCATCCCTGTATGGACACCTGTATGGAGAGCAAATTAAATCAAGGCAACAGCAGTGAAATTCAACTGACCGAAGAAGTCAGTGTTTGGTATTCATTTCCCTATTCACTGTTCCTTGTGAGCAGACCTGACCAAAGTTTAAACTAAACTTAAACATGTTGTGTGTAAATTACATGTGTAAATTGGTGTTTTAGTTACCCATCGATCAGAATGTCCCACTGGGGCAGACTATGAGGGTTGGAGCTTGTGGTTGTCCAACAGCGACCAAGAGTCAGGACAAGGTTTGGATCTGTCTTTTCAAGGAGTTGAACCTCCACGTACACAGGGTCCCTCAGTACTTTGGTCACAGGGTAGTCTGCCTCCGTGTAGAAAGAGCTGTAGGCCACATCCACTGTAAGAGCAGAGTTACTTGTTAATATGACGACCAACATTATGAAATGATTTATAAATGCAGCAACACTGCCTGGCTGACACACACTTACATTCATTACAACCCTTTGTGTGGCATTGCCCATTAGCCAACATCAGGTGTACTCGGATGGGTCCCCAAGCAGCAGCTGGTAGAGGAGGATCTTGCAACGGTAATACCTCTGCAACCATAGTTTCAACAGAAGTGCCGATGTACCTACACTGGAAGAGCAATCTGCCAAGAGAAAATTGGCATTATGTTGTCTTAACTTTTATGTTGTGTTTTTGTTTGTTCTTAATTTTAACACTGTAATGCTCTAAAAAATGATCACCTACTCATAGTAGCTGTCCCTGGTAACGGCTCCACGGTCGCCAACTCCTACTTCATATGAGGAGGACATCCTGTTCTCATAGATTATTACACCAGGCTCCTCCTACAAAAGACAAGACAAAATGGCATTTTAGGGTGAAACCATGCACAAGCCTAATTTATAGCTGTTTTCATTTGTTGAAAATAAATACAGAATAGATGTTAGAAAATCAAGGTCTTACCATAATAACAGAGCCACAGGCGGTAACAGGAAACTGGTAGATGGCAAAGTCTGAATTAGAGTCAACGTGTGTGCAGCCCTGACCTTCCCCCAGCAGAGCGACTGACTCAAGGTCAATGTTGGGCAGAGTGGCATCTCTGGCCACTACCACAATAAACTGGGCATCCTTGGTGCACTGGACGGTCACTAGTGGCACAAATAGAGGCATTGATAAGTTGAGTGGTTAGATATTATTGATCAAATGTAAATAGCATAAACATCTTTTTACCATATTGTTTTGACTATAAAAGTGCTTAGAGTTTTTATATCCTCCATTGTAGTTTGCAGTAGTCTATTTAATCAATCAGTATAAGGCAAGCTGAAAAAAGTTAATGTGCTCTTTTTAAAGAGAATGATAGCCCTCAAAAACTCACCTGCTTTTCCAAAGTAGCAATGTCGGCCATCAAAACAGCAGTTTATGGCTTCACATCCTGCAGCAGAGATATCAGGACCTCCACATGTGATTCTCACGCTTTGTGCCACTTCACAACTCTGGGCAGGTGGTTGCTTTGGTATCTGTGGCACTGCAGGGTGCTGTGGTTGAGGGATCTTTGGCTCCTGGGGAGACTGATCATGGAATGCTTGAGGATATTTAGGAAACGTTGGTGGTGGAACAGGCAGAAGAACCTCAGGACGTGGATGAAACTTTGGCGTCTGAGCAGGCAGAAGAACCTCAGGACGTGGATGAAACTTTGGCGTCTGAGCAGGCAGAAGAACCTGTGGGCGTTCAAGAACCTTTGGCGTCTGAGCAGGCAGAAGAACCTCAGGACGTGGATGAAACTTTGGCGGCGGAGCTGGTTGGACCTTTGGCACTTGATTATATTGAGGAGTCTTTGGTGGTGGAGGGAGCAGAACCTGTGGAGGGTCAGGACGAGGAATCTTTGGTGCCTGAGGAGGTGGAGCACCCTTAGACATTGGTGCTGCAGCGTTCTGCCACATTGAGCCCTGAGCCTCTACAATTGTCCAAACAAAACTGCCAAGCAGTGCAAGTGCCACCAAAGAGGTGGCACTCAAACACTTTTCCATGGTTTCACAGCCGTCTAACCTTGGCAGTCCCCAAGTGTACCTCTTATGTGTGCTGCCACATTTATATGTGACCAGACTTGATGTTTAAAAAACCCCACCTCCAAGACCAAATAAACACCAATCAGGGCTTCCCATCTTTCACAAGACACCTATAAGCTTCAGGGGTGTATTGTGTATTATAGTGTTTGTTAGCCTTTTGGCAGCTTCACAAGATCAGTTGTATCGGTGGGACAAGAGGATGAAACACGTGTCCTATCAGATCAGGTCACTAAGGTGGATGACAGTTTGACATTAAATTATTTATTGACAAATCCAACGTTTGGGTCACAAAAACCTTTTCAAAGGTCTTTGCGGCCTGAAGCTGTATTTGTCACCAAATGTTTATTTTGCTAGTGTAAAATGGCGAACATACAGAATTGATTTTGTGATAAAGTTTGCCATAAAAATCACTTGAGCCCAAATCAGGTCAGGCTGTATTTTTACTTGGCTACTGTGTATTCTGTTAGGAACATATTCACTCATGCTTTTTACAACCATGTTGCAGTTTAGTGAGTTTTAAACCAAGAGTTTTAAATCAGCTGTAAGACAAACATGCTGCAATGGTTCCTCAATCTCTAGTCACGAAGACCTTTCTAAATATGCCTCTATACAGTATTGCATAATTATTACAGGGGGGCGGGTTATAAGAAGCACAGTGCTACAAATGAGGTAGAATAAAATAAAATAGAACATTCTAAATTGATTAAAATAATCAATAAAATAAAAATCAGGAGGATGACTTTGTACAATAATTGGTTTTTAAAAGCTTAAAGTAAATTCAAACCCCAAGCCCTGAGAAAGCACACCTATAAAAATGTGTCTTAAATAGGGATTTAAATGAGGATAAGGATCTCGCTTGTCTAATCTCCTCAGGCAGGTTGTTTCAAAGTGCTGCGGCCCTAACAGAAAAGCCTGGTTAACAAGTTGCCTGCAATGGGCTCCAGCTTCAACATTTATTATGTAGGCTGATTTGAGTGATAAGATAGTTAGCTAATAGTAGCTGACTACTAATTAAACACCTCGTCCCAGCTATTGCTAATAGTCAAACATAATGAATGCTTTTGAAATTATATCTAGCCGACTTTGTCATACAAAATAATACGTTTGATTTTACCAAGGTTTCAGACATGATTCAGTTTATGACTACATAGCTGGAAGTCATTGAGCCAACAAATTATCCTAAGTCTTAAAAACTAACATCAGTGCACATCTGGCCAAAGTTATTTAGCTAATAACAAATAGGCTTTTTGCCTGTTTAAGTCCAAACTCACAAATGACACATCAGACATAGGTCCTTTTGGTAATACTACAATAATCTGAATAAAGCACAATGTTTTTAAAATGTAATTAATCACACATATTGAGAAAAATATGACCTTGTATGCAGAGATTTTAAACTTCTGATTAAAACAATAAGTGTGATAACATTTAGTGAATGAAATCAAAGTCTTACAGTATTGATTCTTTTTTCTGGGAGTATTATGGAAACAGGTCTCATACATTTTTCAGGAAAATGAACCTGTTTAGCACATACCTACATAGGATCAGAGGTGGAAAGTAAGAAAATTTGCTCAAGTACTATACTTATACTTTTTTGTATATATCAAGAAAGAGGACTGAGGCTCCATCAGAGGTGAAGAGAACTGAGTCCTCTTTCAAATTAACTCACAATGCAAAAACAACTCAGTATCTTTTCTGTTGGTCCACTTCAAGAGGGATGAGTTTGGTTTGTTTAAAAAGGACTTTATCTGGAAACACCCTAAAATTCTATTGCTTCTGACTGTCTCTCTGAGTCATCATTTCACAATTAAATATAGCCAATATCACAGCACAGTCTTTGTGTTTAACTTAGGGTGTGTTTGGTGATTTTGTCAACAACGTTATAAAATCAGGATCTTAGCAGCAGCTTGGAAATGATTTGAAAGTGACTGTTGGTTCACATGCAGTCTTAATGGGCCGTGTTAGAGTCACTGTTTCACTCGTTCTGTTGTCTGACAAAAGAAATAGCAAAACATTTAATGAGAATGGCTTTATTTGGAATTCAGTTGTGTTAAAATACTGTATATATGAGCACAGAGAGTAGGAGAGAAGCAAACACATAAAGGGCTGAAACTAGCTGACATTAGGCAGAATGCAAATTGTCTAACGCGGTTCAGCCATACACTATGTTTTGACGTGTTTTGTTACAATAATTACTTTTACTTTGGACAATTATAACAGCGTTTTGCCACTAATATGCTGCATTTTTACTAGCAAAAGTAAAATGTCCAATGCAGGACTTTTATTTGTGTTTTCATATTGCAGCACAACTGTATTTTTTTTTAACTTACTGCATATAGAGGGTCTTCCACCACTGTACAAAATAAATCTTTATTGATTGATTTTGCCAATATCATACTTTGGTTTACTGGTATACACTTGGTGTGTTTGCTGGCAAATAGGCTACTGTAAATACACATTGGTGAGATGACATGAATCTTGAGTGAAAATAGTCAGTTTCAAAGACTAAGGCCATGTCAGGACGGTTAGGGCCGATAGAAAACCAACAGCTCGTTTATGGTGAACATTTCGGCAAAAAAGAAATGAATGATAAATTGTTTCATTTGTATCTTTTATATCTATCAGACATTATAAACAAAGTTCAGTATTAATACCAACATTGAACATTTATTACTTCACTGATTCCAAACAATTAATCAAAAAGTCATGTGCTATAGTTTCAGTCCATCTGTTATATCTCCTGTGCATCTTGGAATGACCTGCATTTATTTAGGTACTCTTTTTCAATATAATGTAATCTAAATCAATACCATACATTCTTTGTGGAGCTTAAAATACCTTTTAATTGACATTTTTTGTTAAAACTGTGACAGACAGGAGTTGATTTAACAATATTATTATTTTCAATGCTGTAATTAGTTGTGGTATTGTGCTAGATTGTAATATATTGAGAGATGTTTCTAATTTTCTGTTTGCCTCCCTTATGTAAATGAAGGCTGGTAAAACAAAAGAAACACTTTAATTAATATACATACATACAAAGTGTCAACAAGCACTAAAAAATATGCAAAAATGATTTATTAAGGGTAATTGTATTGTATTGCATTAGACTGTTAAGGTGTTTGAAATAATCTGGTAAGCCATTGTGTTTTGTAAAATGATCTTTCAGAGCACATCATAGCCAACTTTCTTGAATAACCACTTGATGGCAGTAATTTGAGGATCCTCCTGCAGAACACTTTTGGCTCGTTACTAGTCATTTTGCAAATACAAACACAAATATGTACGATAC
This sequence comes from Seriola dumerili, assembly GCF_002260705.1. Classification (NCBI taxonomy): domain Eukaryota; kingdom Metazoa; phylum Chordata; class Actinopteri; order Carangiformes; family Carangidae; genus Seriola; species Seriola dumerili. The sequence continues at coordinate 5,110,511 of NW_019174474.1, read as the reverse complement.
ATTGTCATTTTCATTTCATACCACAAATAACTGAGCCATGTTAATGCTACAGATGTTAATAAATGGTCTACTACTACTGGTTTACTAAATGTTCTCAGCCAAATTCTTAAGCTAGGCGCTCTGTGCTGGTTGCTGCACAATGTTCACAGGCCCAACAGAAGCCACAACCTTTGGCTCAGCCGTCCTCTGGTCCACAGCCTGGACATCTCTCCCTACACACAGATAAACAAAGATGGTTAGATTTAAGAGCATATTCCTCCTGAATTCTGCAGATTATAAATTCATTTCTTACTTTTTCTGAAGCATGATGGTTCACAGGAGCGGCCCAGAGCAGCAGTGCACACAGCTGCACTACAGTGAATGTACACCTGAACAAGAACAACAGTGTTGACAGGGCAATATGGACATATTTCATTGCAGCAGTTTCTCATCACTTGATATATTCATTACCTGCTCCTTCAGGGGCACTAATGAGCTGGGGTCCACGAAGGTAAACATTTTGAAAAGGAAACGCCTGTAGTGACTTGGGAAGGCCAGACCAGAGTGACTGACTGGAACCAGTGAGGACAAGTAGCGATCATCCCTGTATGGACACCTGTATGGAGAGCAAATTAAATCAAGGCAACAGCAGTGAAATTCAACTGACTGAAGAAGTCAGTGTTTGGTATTCATTTCCCTATTCACTGTTCCTTGTGAGCAGACCTGACCAAAGTTTAAACTAAACTTAAACATGTTGTGTGTAAATTACATGTGTAAATTGGTGTTTTAGTTACCCATCGATCAGAATGTCCCACTGGGGCAGACTATGAGGGTTGGAGCTTGTGGTTGTCCAACAGCGACCAAGAGTCAGGACAAGGTTTGGATCTGTCTTTTCAAGGAGTTGAACCTCCACGTACACAGGGTCCCTCAGTACTTTGGTCACAGGGTAGTCTGCCTCCGTGTAGAAAGAGCTGTAGGCCACATCCACTGTAAGAGCAGAGTTACTAGTTAATATGACGACCAACATTATGAAATGATTTATAAATGCAGCAACACTGCCAGGCTGACACACACTTACATTCATTACAACCCTTTGTGTGGCATTGCCCATTAGCCAACATCAGGTGTACTCGGATGGGTCCCCAAGCAGCAGCTGGTAGAGGAGGATCTTGCAACGGTAATACCTCTGTAACCACAGTTTCAACAGAAGTGCCGATGTACCTACACTGGAAGAGCAATCTGCCAAGAGAAAATTGGCATTATGTTGTTTTAACTTTTTTTTTTTTTTTAAGTATATTTTTTGGGCTTTTTTATGCCTTTATTCAATAGTACAGTAGAGAGACAGGAAATGGGGAGGCAGAGAGAGGGGGAATGACATGAAGCAAAGGCCGTCCGATGCGGGACTCACCCGGGGCCAACTGCAGCGAGGACTGTAGCCTCTACACATGGGGCGCCTGCTTAGATCACTACGCCACACGACGCCCCATGTTGTCTTAACTTTTATGTTGTGTTTTTGTTTGTTCTTAATTTTAACACTGTAATGCTCTAAAAAATGATCACCTACTCATAGTAGCTGTCCCTGGTAACGGCTCCACGGTCGCCAACTCCTACTTCATATGAGGAGGACATCCTGTTCTCATAGATTATTACACCAGGCTCCTCCTACAAAAGACAAGACAAAATGGCATTTTAGGGTGAAACCATGCACAAGCCTAATTTATAGCTGTTTTCATTTGTTGAAAATAAATACAGAATAGATGTTAGAAAATCAAGGTCTTACCATAATAACAGAGCCACAGGCGGTAACAGGAAACTGGTAGATGGCAAAGTCTGAATTAGAGTCAACGTGTGTGCAGCCCTGACCTCCCCCCAGCAGAGCGACTGACTCAAGGTCAATGTTGGGCAGAGTGGCATCTCTGGCCACTACCACAATAAACTGGGCATCCTTGGTGCACTGGACGGTCACTAGTGGCACAAATACAGGCATTGATAAGTTGAGTGGTTAGATATTATTAATCAAAGAAAATAAGTAACAAGACTACAGCCATGTAAGTGACTATTTGAGGGTTATATGTGGTATAGCTCTGTTAATATTATCATGCTAAGACGCTCATAATGACAATTTAAATATGTTGATGTTCACCATACTCAACAGCTTAGTTTAGCATGGCAGAATGCAAACATTTGGTAATTAGCACCAACTAAAGTACAGCTAAATCTGATGGGAATGACAGTTTTACAGGTATTGGACAAAATGAAATTTTCACCTGATGGTCAGAGCAGAATTTTATACAGCAAACGTTTATCAAAGTTAAACACATCAAAGAATAATTTTAATAATTTCTTGTATTGTGCTGAAGGATGCCAAATCAGGTGATATCTTGGCCTCATTAGTAAGGTAAGTGTAATATTATGAGTATGATACAAGGTAACTGAGGAAAAGGTTCTAAAAGCTTAACCAAAGTACTGCATCATATTTTTGAAAACAAATAATGGCAAATACATAAAGTTGAATGTACAATAAGATTTATGTCATCCATTGCTGATACAAATGATACAGTATTTACTGAATATAATCAGAGAGTAATAACAGCCAAAAACCCACCTGCTTTTCCGAAGTAGCACTGTCGCCCATCAAAGCAACAGCTAATGGCTTCACATCCAGCAGCAGATATATCAGCACTTCCACAGGGGACTCTCACATTTGGTGCCACCTCACAACTCTGAAAAGAAGGCTGCTTTGGACCAACGGGCTGGTAAATGGAAGGTTCCTGTGGAGATGTTGGTGGTTTCGGTTGCTGCGGATCATATGGTTGCTGTGGTAGAAGGACCTCTGGCTCCGACTTATAATTGGAGAATCCTCGAGGATGAAACTTTGGTGCTTGAGGAGATTGAGCACGCCTTGGTGGAAGAGGAGGTGGAAGAACCTGTGGTTGAGCAGGTCGGGTCTGGGGTATATTAGGATAAAGAGGAACCTTTGGCGGCGGAGGAGGTTGGATCTGTGGCGTGTGAGAATATTGTGGAATCTTTTGAGGCGGAGGAGGTTGGATCTGTGGCGCGTGAGAATATTGGGGAACCTTTTGAGGCGGAGGAGGTTGGATCTGTGGCGCGTGAGAATATTGTGGAACCCTTTGAGGCGGAGGAGGTTGGATCTGTGGCGCGTGAGAATATTGTGGAACCCTTTGAGGCGGAGGAGGTTGGATCTGTGGCGCGTGAGAATATTGTGGAACCCTTTGAGGCGGAGGAGGTTGGATCTGTGGCGCGTGAGAATATTGTGGAACCCTTTGAGGCGGAGGAGGTTGGATCTGTGGCGCGTGAGAATATTGGGGAACCTCTTGAGGCGGAGGAGGTTGGATCTGTGGCGTGTGAGAATATTGTGGAACCTTTTGAGGCGGAGGAGGTTGGATCTGTGGCGCGTGAGAATATTGTGGAACCCTTTGAGGCGGAGGAGGTTGGATCTGTGGCGGGTGAGAATATTGTGGAACCTTTTGAGGCGGAGGAGGTTGGACCTTTGGCACGTGAGAATATTGGGGAACCTTTTGAGGCGGAGGAGGTTGGATCTGTGGCACGTCAGAATATTGTGGAACCTTTGGAGGTGGAGGAGGTTGAATTTTTGGATAATGAGGAAATTGTGGTGAAGGAGGTGAAACCTGGGGTACTTGAGGTCGTGGAACAGCCTTTGGTGGTGAAGGAGGTGAAACCTGTGGTACTTGAGGACGTGGAACAGCCTTTGGTGGTAAAGGAGGTGAAACCTGTGGTACTTGAGGACGTGGAACAGCCTTTGGTGGTGAAGGAGGTGGAGGAACATATTGTTGATCACGATATGGAACAATCGGTGGTAACTGACCATGCTGAGGAGACCTTTGCGGTGGAGGAGGTTGTGCCTGTGCCATTTGATTGTACTGAGGAGCCCTCAGCGGTGGAGAAGGTTGGAACTGTGGAATTTGTTGGTATTGAGGAGTCTTCGGTGGTGGAGCAGGCTGATGGGTCTGTGGTGCCTGAGGAGGTGGAGCACCCTTAGACATTGGTGCTGCAGCTTTCTGCAACACTGAGCCCTGAGCCTCTACAATTGTCCCAACAAAGCTGCCAAGCAGTGCAAGTGCCACCAAAGAGGTGGCACTCAAACACTTTTCCATGGTTTCACAGCCGTCTAACCTTGGCAGTCCCCAAGTGTACCTCTTATGTGTGCTGCCACATTTATATGTGACCAGACTTGATGTTTAAAAAACCCCACCTCCAAGACCAAATAAACACCAATCAGGGCATTATGTAATGTTTGATAAGCCTTTGGCTGCTTCACAAGATCAGTTGTATGGGTGCAACATGGGGCTGAAACACGTGTTTTTCCTATCAGATCAGGTCACTGGCGTGGATGACAGTTTGACATTAAAATATATATTTGCAAGTCCAACATTTGGGTCACAAAAACCTTTTCAAAGGTCTTTGCAGCCTGAAGCTGTATTTGTCACCAAATGTTTATTTTGCTATTTTGTGTTTTTTTTTTTTTTTTTTTTTTTTTTTTTTTTTTTTTTTGCAAATGCACAATTACTTGATTTGGTTTAGGTAGCAATTTGTCTTACAGCTATAACTTAACAGTCAAAGGTTTAGATGACACTGAGACGGAGGACAAGACAGAACACTTGGGACATCTATATCCTCAGAATCTGTTTTGACATAATAGTTTTGACATACTATGCCAAATTGTAACTTCATTTTACCTACCGAAATAGACTGGTGGTTGCAGTAGCAGATAGATTTGCACTGTAAAAGGGGAGATTACTGGGCGTAACTCTAACCCTTGTAAAGAACAATAAATTAAATCTCTACAACCCTACTTAAAGAGTATATAACCTTTCTAAACAGGTACCTTTTAGGCTCCAAGTAGAAATTACAGAATTATATGGAATTTCCCTTGAATTTGAAAGACTCCCTGGTTTCGGTTGCTTTAAAGACATCATCATGAAACAAACTGACTGAGGGCATGTGGAACATGACTACAAGGAGGAAACAAAAATGTGACACCTGTTGCGGAACGGTTCATTTAATTCTCATTTTAATTTTGTGATGAGACCAGTGAAGTAACTGTCTATGACATGTAGCATAACAGTAGCCAAGCACTGAAAACTCAAAGTCAGAAAACTAATGTCTGTTACACATAAATATCTAATTGAAGTATGCTAACATTATCCAGCATAAGCAGCTGGTCATATCAGACCATGTAAGGCTGTACATGATCTGGTATGACCATGCAGCAAAGCTCCTGAGTGTACACGTAACTGTACAATAACTCCTTTTGCTCACAAAACAAACTGCCAACAATTGTCAGGTAAGTTTAACTGTAAAGCTAGAGATTTAAAAAAAAAAAAAAATTCCATGCAATACTTGTGTGTGACCATGTCGTGGAGCTATTTCCTTTCTCTCTGCTACAAGCGCCATGGATGCATTACAGATGGACTGCTATTGACACCTGCTAAATAAGGGCTAGATTTTTAATTTATTAACAGCAGACCAGCTGCAGAAATTGTCACCTTCATTTCAAGTCTTGATACCCTGATCAAGGGTGACACCTGACAGTTGTGTTAGTTTGACACTGACAATAGCCTATATGGGTGAAAGGATTATTTCCATGTTATGCCCCTTACTATTACATTTCAGAGAGATATGTAGTTTTTACTCTACATATATTTGAGAGGAGCTGCATAGATTATTTGGATTTTACATAGGTTATGTACAATTATATACAGTATTATTTTATATAGTCTGTATTTTTGTATTTTGTGTACATTCAGGTCTCTGAATGAGATAAAATTAATTTCAAATAAAAGGATATCTTGTAATGGTCAGACAATATAACAATAACGATTTCTTTTACTTTTGATACTATATTTTGTTGCTATTTAAGAACATTTTAAATGCAGGACGTTACTTAGAACTGAGTATTTTTCCATATTAGTTTTAGTACTTTTACTGCAGTAAAGGAACTGAATAGGCCTACCACTTCCACCAATGCAGGCTTTTGTTACACATTAGAGTAGTTTTACATGGTTTACATTCGGTTTTCCCTTTCAGCAGCTCAACCATGACGGCCTACATTTCCCACAATCCCAAGCCGCCGAATCCTCCGTGAATCAGTGCGTCCGCCGCGTCCGTTCGCTGACGAGAGGAGCGGGTCAGACAGTCATTGGGCTAAACTGTTATAAGTCTTAACGGCGAGGCAACGGGCGGACATGTCTCTATCATCCACACAGAGCTCCAGCACGAGCAGCCGGAGGAGGAGGCCGCCTGAGCATACGCAAGGTGAGCGGCAGAAGCTCGTGTTTGATGAAAAAACTTTTTTTGTAATAAAGCCGACTGTGTCTTTAACAGCACAGTAAACGCATTCTCCATTTCAAGTGTTAGCATGTTGTTTACATAGGCGTTATTTGCCGTGATGTTATTACGCGAATTAAAAGGGTCGGCTCAGTATTGACAGAGCTGTTGCATATCGCACAGTCACGTCGTATTGATTAACGAGGTGGTTCTCACAGTGTGTGCATGTGCATATGCCAATTCTGCCTCAGTCTGTGCCGAAATGTCAAGGTTATAAAAGTAACAAACCAGAAAATAGTGTATAGACCATCCCAGCTTCCCAGAGTCAAAGGTGATGGCTTGAAATTGCTTGTTTTTTTTCTAAACAACAGTCCCAAAACCCCAAATATATTGGATTTACAGTAGTATAACAGAGACAACAGCAAATTATATTTCGAGAAGCTGGAACCAGGGAATGTTTGACATTCTTTCTTGATAAGTAGCATAAAGGATAGCATAATTGATTATCAGAATAGTTTGTTGATTAACTAATTGATTAAGATAACAATTGTTTTAGTCCTCCAGACTTTCTTCTTCACTTTGTGTCAACATATCTAAAGTTTCAAACTGCTAAACCTGGAAGAGTCTAAATGAATTGAGGTATTGACTTAATTATTCATGCATATTTATGTATGTATGCATTTTTAAGTAATGATAAACAAAGGAACAAAAGGGCTATCTTTCATGTCTTCAGATGCTACTGATGAAACCAGTTATCTAGTGGTTACACTGAGAGGAAGTTATTAACTGTCAGAAACTTGACTTTTCTTTCCTGTCGTAAGATTTCACATTCATTATTAGCCTTAAAGTCTTCCTGCTCCACATCGAAGAACAAAGCTATGAGTCGTGAATCAAGACAATGCTGCCAAACCCCCTCTGTCAACACACAATCACTATCACTTAGTGGCATGTTTTCTATTTGTGTACATTTCAGTAAGCAAGTACAGAAACAGAAAGAGGAAACAAAGCAAGACTACTTCTACCTAAAAGTATGTTGACTACTCTGAACTGATATAAAAGGGGGAAGTGATGATTATTGTGCTTGCTTGCCTCATGATGCCAGTGATTTGTAAAAAATTTGTTCATTAATCAAGGCCGTATCTTGGAAGAGACAAACCCTAGAAATGAAAAGAAGAATGAACGATCTGATACGATTTTTACTCTTAATTACGCCTCCGATTTCCCTGCAGAACAAATGCAGCTGTGGTCAGGCTGTCAGAGGTGGTACTCAGTTCACAGATAGAGGAGGAAGTTTGTTTTTTCAGCATACTGTACAGGCTTCAAGACATTGACACATATATACATCTAGAGAAAGACTCACAATCCAAATGCATTGATTCTTGACATACATGTGGACATAAAGGCTGTTCAGTCAGAGGGGTAATGCATTTAAGGCTGGACAAAAACATGCATTTTTCCACTTAAAGTAATGTGAAGAATTGATTGAGAGGATGCCCAGTGTCATGTGCTTTTGTGAGTGTGATGCGTGTGATGTCTCTGTTTGCTGAAGTCTTAGAGGTTGGGGGTTGGGGTGGGTAATGATTTTTGAATCCAGTGTGTGTGTGTGTGTGTGTGTGTGTGTGTGTGTGTGTGTGTGTGTGTGTGTGTGTGTGTGTGTGTGTGTGTGTGTGTGTGTGAGATGGGTTTTTTTTCCAATGTGATTCCAAGACATCTGAACTACCAGCTGTGCCACTATTGGCAGAGGAGGGATTCTGGGCTGTACAGTGAATGTTGAGAGAGCCAGTAATTTGACTCATCCCCTCTGACTCTGCACTGTAAGGAATGCACTGCAGTGCAGATACAGTGTGTAACTGACACAGAGCAGCAATAAGTCAGAGCACGAGGACTTTGTGCCCAAGACAAAGACTTGTTTGATAGCAGAAAAGCAGCAATGTTTAAATGAAAACTGCTTAATTTCTGCAAATACAACTATCATGTAGAAAAAACTGTTGACTGCATGACTGAGTAACAGTCTAAAGCAAATCACAGGTTTCGGCACCGAATTAATAAGTTAATAAACACCTAAAAGTTATAATGCAGTCAGTGCTATGCCAAAACAATAAATTAATCTAAATTATGACCTGATGAGTAAACATAATATCATGCTATGCCACTTAATTTACTACAAATAATGAAATGTGACTGGATCATGGACAAATGGTACACAGTAGCTGTATGTATTATTGTTAATTCTATCATCATGTTGACCAATATTTCGACTACTTACTTTGTGAGTATCTGAAACATCTTTTAGTTCTCTTTACAGTAATTTGTTTCTTGTTTGGCGCTGCAGATCCTTCATGGGAGCATGATCCTCAGGCAGATTACAATCATGAACCGATCCTTGACCGAGGTGAACGACTTAATTCAGCAGACACATGCAGTCCGCCAACACATCAATCCATATGTCCCACACTTTGCACAACAAAGTGCATACCTACACACACGTGTGAGTACTGGGTACCTACTTATTTTGTTTTTTTCAACAGCAATGCTGGTAGTTTCCAGACGTTTATTTGTCATCTGGTTGCTTGTCATTTTAGGTTCGAGCCATAATGCTTGTGATGACAGCTGGGAGGAGATTCAAAGCAAGAGAACCATCAGAGCAGAGAACGAAGTGGAAGCCAACAAAGTGGTCAACAACTACAGGGTGAGAAGCCCGAAGGTTTTCTGCCACAAATAAAAATGATTGGAGTTTAGCAGAGCCGGTAAACTCAATACTTGATGTGCGTGTGTGTCTGTGTGTGTCAGTTTGGTTTCAGAAAATGGAAGAGCCATGTGACAGAGCGTCCGTTTGAAGACAGGTCAGAGGTTGTGAAAGAGCTCTACTCTGAACTGAATGTCATTAAGCCACATTCAGGTCCAGGTACAGGTTATTGTCCTTGTGTGGTGTGTAAGCTTTATGTTGACAGATAATTCTGATTCAGTACAACTTAGACCTTATTTTTCATGTTCATTGTTTGAATTTATTATGGTAACATTAGGCTCACCAAAGTAATCACTGAGATCTGAGAACACTACAACAACAACATCTGATGTGGCAGGAAATGAGTGGCGAGACGATCATACAGGCTTTAAACAAAGAGATCAGCCACATTACTCAATGCTTTATTTGGTGGTAAAACAACAAAGCAAGGGGTTCAGAAATGTAACAAATAATGTCTCGTTAATCAGAAAAACTGATCACATCGGCTAGTTTGCCAAATCATTTTACTGTGTACATTCCAAATAAGTTTCTAAATCACTTACTCATCCCCTTGTGCCCCTGTGGAGCATTGAGGCAAGCACAGTCTGTCCAGTTCTGGGCCAGTCTCTGGTCTGTGCTGTAGTGGAGGGCCCATGCCCCTGAAGTCATTCTCCAGGAGAGTGTTATGACTGATAAGTTTGGCTATTTGCATAAAATCTGTCTGATCTCCCCATTTAACTTGTTTTTAGAGCTGTCACTGTTTTCCCAGATCTCAGCAATTAACTTGATAAGTACAATTGTAATATTACTGAGAGAAAAAAATGGTAAAAACTGCAAAAAATAATGAGTAAAAAACCATAAAGTATACTGTAAATAATTCACATGGAGAAAAACTCTTTAATGTGGCTGCTGGAGAACTTGTCAACGTACAACTAATGGTTTTTGTCTGTTTGTTTTCCTGATGTCAGGTCATCTCATCACATGTGGAAATGTAGCATATGTGTTTCTCTTTGGCTGGTGGGTGTCCCTGGTGTATTTCCTGGTCAGCATACTTATGCTCATCACTATCACTGGTGTACCGTACGGTAGGTGAGCTAATCAACAAAGAATAATGATTGTGCTCATTACTGATCATCAGCCTTTCCACTTATTCTTGTCTTCGTCTCTGTCTTCAGGCAAGCTTTGCTGGAAGTTGTCTTGCTACTTCCTGTGGCCATTCGGCAAGTCAATCCACGAGGTACTGTTTGGATCTGGGTTTAGTAAACGCTTGGGATGTTGCTCCTGTTGATTCTTTTCCTTTTTTGACAAACTGAAATTAGGTAGATGCACAGTAAAAACCTGTCATTTCCTCACCAACCCAACCTGTGGTCGTGAAAGCAGAAGTCTTATTTTTCTGAATAACACCACAAGTCTGCAACACTACCCGCCATTTGCAGCAACTTGTTATTGCAAAACATTTAGATGCGGCTGACTCTTTGAACAGATATCCATCAAAATTCCTCTGCTCAGTGAATTTATTAAGTTAGGGATAAAAGAAGAGGAAGATTTGCAATGAGAGGGTACTTACAATTTATTTAAAGTTTACATGTACAGCTGTGTTGGTTTGATAATAATACAACACAAGCTGCAGAAAGAAACCTTACAGAAACACAAACACACCTACTTACATTTTCAGTAACAGTAACCTACACACATTTCAGCTGTGAGTAGGTGTTTGGTGTTGGGAAACATTTCTCCTTTAAGCCAATAAAGAATGTAGAATAGTTGTTGACATGTTGCCAAACCTGCATGGATTGGGGAATAATATTTTCCACACAGTTTCACCTTGCAATCTGATTATCTAACTGGTAGATTGTTTTTTTTGGTTATCATTAGAGTGACAATGACGACCTTTCACCCAGTTTGCTCAGTCAGAGAGACAGAGAAGATAATAGTGACAGAAGAGGGTAGTGATGACAAGAGACGAAGGAGAGGTAGTGCAGCTAGAGCAGCATCATCAGCTGAGCTTTAGGAAAGAGTGGAGAGATGCTGCAGAGAGGAAGGCTGCAACGCAGGTTGTGGCGTACTCGCAGTTACAAGAAGGGGTTGTAACTGAACTGACTGGATGCTACAGTGACTCGCTAGTGACTCTTGAGGTACAAAGTGGTATTACAAGACATCTAGCTGGGCAGAATGCCAATTTCAGTAGATGTCTCTGCAACACAATACATAGATTCATCAACTATCCAAATAATTGCTAATTGATATTGTATTGATAGACTTATTGTTTCATTGACTAATTTTTGCAGCTATAAGCTGTGCCAGCAATCCTGTTATACTGTCACAGTTTATTGATTTCTTATAAAAATTAGCAGGTGTCATAGATACATTAGTAGTGTCATTTCCTTATCTGCAAATGTTACTGAAGGTTCAATTTTAGATTCTCTTTAGTCTGAGTATGCTCTCACTCCCCAACATAAATTGATATATCATTCTACATTGATACGCACAATTATGTCATCCTGTGGAACCAAATTACCCTGATGTCCTCATATTGCTCACATTCTAACCTGCTGGTATTATTTGTTACATGTGTGGTATCAGCCAGTTGTTTTCTTTCGTTCTTTCGCAAATCATTCAGATCAATCCCAAAGTCATCAAATGTAAAGGTTCGTGCAGTGAAAATCACACATTCCTCTGGTTGTGTTTCTTCAGATCGGAAACACATTGAGGAGATGTTGTGAGCAAGCACCAGACTGTGAGTGCAACATAGATGGGGTGGACGATAACTCACCAGTTCTGCTGCCTTCACCCACAGAGGTGCCAATTGAAGAGTTGCCAAGACGACCTGCGCACACTCCCTTCTGGGTAACCTTCCACACTTAAAGAAATATAAAGTATACATATACAACATAAATGAGCACCATTCTGCACATGATAAGCTGACATGGAAATAAAGTGTAGGATATCATTACCCCGTGTGTCCTTCTGTTGTGTAGCATCGTTTATCCACCTACATGTGGCTGCTACTGGGATACCCTCCTCTGGTGGTCATTCATTCCCTGGCCTGCTTCTTCTCCTGGATCCTGGTCTTCACCATCCCTGTTTCCAAGATGAACGCACGGACCATGGCCGTCATTCTTCTCTTGCCTCCTGAGGATGTTTCTGTTTCCTCCTGCTCACAGAGGAAGGCAAGGGAGGGAATTAATATTTATCGGTCACAGCACATAAACATGGAGAGATTAATCAGCGTTGGTTTTATGCTCATGCACTGGTTTCTTTATTTTTTACTTGATCTGTAGCATCAAGGCTATGAGACCAGAGCGCTGCTGTGCTGCTACCATGCTGTAAACTGGTACTACTACAAGTACACCGTTGATGGGATCAATGTGTTCGCTGTTAGTATCCTTTACCATTGTGTGTGTGTGTGTGTGTGTGTGTGTGTGTGTGTGTGTGTGTGTGTGTGTGTGTGTGTGTGTGTGTGTGTGTGTGTGTGTGTGTGTGTGTGTGTGTGTGTGCGCATGAAGACCTGTTATCATCTTTGACCCCCATCTCAGACCTCCTCCCTCTAGTAATAGTTGCCATAGTAATTGGATATATTGATAGAGAAAATCACTATGCCAGCTCTGATGTCAAGTTCGCCATAGCAACAGGCTCCATCATACCTCTGTCTTATTACATTGGTATGGGCATTGCCAGGTAAGCTGTTTTCATTACCTTGAAACACACCTGTGAAATGACACTATGCATCTCGTGTAACAAACATGTTTAACAGAGTTTTAACATAATTTTGTAGCAAGTGCTTCTGATGTTAATTGTTGATTTTTGCATTTGCAGTATCTCAGCCCAGAGTAACTTTGCTGTGGGGGCAGTGGTGAACGCTACCTTCGGCTCCATCACAGAATTGACCTTCTACATCACAGCCTTGATCAGAGGTCACCACGCAGCCAACCCTTGTCTGCAGGAGATTGTTAAAGCAGCGCTGACTGGCACGCTGCTCGGATGCATCCTCTTCATTCCTGTGAGCCAACCTGCATTTAACTCACATTTTACATTTTTAAAGTCCTTAACTTAAAATAAAAAAACCTCGTTTCTCAGTACATTTTCCTTGCCTCAACCATATGACTGAAACTTGAAGTGAATTTGCATGTCAGTCCACGTCCTTAAAGGCGTCCCTTCAACATGCAGCCTCGATGAGCTGCTCACTGAATCAGTGTTAATGCCACAATAATGTTTATAAAAAATTAAAAATTAAAAAAAATTAAAAATGCTCAAACACAACACCAATCCGACATGTATGAATGAGGCTCTTTGCTTTGTCCCTCTCTCAGGGCATCTGCATGATAATCGGCGGGCTGAGACACAGTGAGCAAAGATTCAACAGTCGCTCTACAGGAGTGAGCTCTGCTTTGCTTTTCATCTCTGTAGGAGGTAAGTCTCCAAAAAACAATATCCTATCACCTAGTTGCACATTCTTTGGAAGTGTCAGGCACAGGTGGTGATAATAACAAAAGCTACAGCACAGAACTTTTCACAGGGGGCAGTAGTAAACAATTTTCTCCTTTTTAGCTGTACTTTTTGATGCCAACCACCTCATGAAACTGGCTCCTAACTCACTAGCAAACTCACTTACTCACTTTTAGTTTGCTGCAGTTTTTCCATCAGGAGAAGCTGTGCGGTCATTCTCAGACATGCTCCATACTGCCTGCTTGTATCACATCAGGAAAGGAAACTAGCAGGGTCAGCAGTTTAGACCTCCATACAAGTAGCTGCACCACATTTTAGCAAACATATGTTCTAAAAGATTTACACAATTGAGCCACACTGCTCTCTAGTGGATATTAAATAATCAAATAAAAAATAATTAGTGGCTTTAAAACATCACTGAATTTGTAAATTAATTTAATGCATTTTTTTAATGCATAGATCAAATCTGACATGAAATTTCTCGATGGTTGCTCAGGCGATGATGGCAGTGACAGAACCAGCTGTACAGGTCTATTTCTGTCTGCCAAGGGTGAAATCAACTGCCATATTAAAGCATTACCAAAATGTCTTCAATTGAAACCTCCTCCTAACTGTCAATGGCAGGTGTATTTGCCCCAACGTTGTTCTCCAAGGCCTATGGGAACCTAGTGTGTGAGGCCTGCACCAACTCCACTGGAGGAAACAGCACGAGCAACAGCAGCGGACCGTTTGTCTGCCACAACTGCCACTACGATCTGGTCAGCATCAGTAGCCAGGAAACGCATCCTAACATGCACTGACTTAAAGGCACTGTGCTATGTATAATGTATTTTTTATTATTTTTATTCAACAGAACAATGGCACACTCTTCCACAGCCATGTCGAGTAAGAAATCATATATATTTTTTATTTATATACCGATTGTCATGAAGAGGAATTAATGGACCATTGGTCTTGCATGTTTTTGCCCTTTGACTACAAATTGCAAATTACTACGACTATCACCATCACTGCTATTTAACTTTGCATACCAGACGCTTGTATATTGATGCAGCCCTTCCAGCGAGCTGTTTCAGTCAGTACAGTATGAAAATCACTTGCAGAACCTTGAAACATGCTTGAGATAATGCAATCTATTGATGGAAACAAAAAAAAACTGCCTGTATTTTGTATGTGCAAGAAAGGCAACTTGTGAAGGAAGACTTTCCTCAAGGAAGTTTCAAAATTAAGGTATAAATATATGTAAAATAAACAGGCTAAAACATGTTAAATCATCATATGGTCCTTTGAGTTTCTAATGAATTCAGTCAGCTGTAATACCTTCCATATATTTCGTCCTTCACATTTACTGTGTGTGTTCTGGTCGTCAGGCCGTTGGTGTACACAGTGTCCACCCTCCTGCCAGTTGCCTACATCATTGGTCTGATATTCACACTGAAGACACACTCCCACATTTACAACATCCATGTTGAAGAAGGACAGGGTATGAATCATTCTGGTGGTCACAGTTAAGAGCTAACACAAAATTGCACCTTGCATAATTACTCTACAATACAGTGAACAGTGAGGGTTCATCCATCGAATGATAACTTACCACACCATTATCTCTTTGTGTATGTTCACACAGTGACTGGCCACCATGGTGCAGTGGTCCACTGGTCACGGTGGAGGTCTCTGGTCATCCTCATCATGGCCACTGTGCTCACGTCCGCCTGTGCTGATCTTGTCACCGAGCACATCCAGCCCATACTAAACCAACCCAGCATCTCTCAGGTCAGGGAGAGACATGCGTCTGAGCTGCTCAGGCACTTTTTATTTGGTCGTTTTCCTCTGTTGGTGCTAATATTTCTCTTTGTTTCTCCAGTATTTCATTGGGGTGACAGTTCTTGCTATGGTTCCTGAGATCCCAGAGATTGTTAATGGGATCCAGTTTGCACTCCAAAACAACATCAGTCTCAGGTTAATCACGTCTTATTAAAGAAAGTACCAGGACGGGTTAAAAAGTGATATCTGCATCTAAATGATTCTTTTTTTTTTCAGCTTGGAGGTGGGGGGCTGTATTGCTGTGCAGGTCTGCATGCTACAGATTCCAATACTGGTCTTATTTAATGCTTTCTATGTAAGTCATCCATCTCTCATTTTCATCATTGATTTATTCATAGTTTGCTGTTTTATAGTTTCCTGTGATCAAAGACCATCTCTGCTTTGTGTAGGATGTGGGATTTGTGCTGCTATTCAGTGACTTGCACCTGTGGGCCAGCATTTTCAGTGTGATTGTAGTCAACTACATCTTCATGGACGGCAAGTCTGATTATTTTCAGGGTGAGTTTTAAAACTTTTACAATTTAATTAGACATTTTTGGAAATTGAAATTTGGATTTTTTTGGAAAACCAACAATTCCCATGTGCATGTAAATAAAATGACATTCACCAAAAGTTTTTAGATTTATCCCAACGTTGCATTTCATCCCCTTTACATTTTGAAAACCAATTGTAAACATTTGGTTTGATTTATTGTCTCTAAAGTTGATTCAGTCAAGAACACTGTTCTTTTTATATATCAGTCACTGATCCTGAGGATGTTCGGAGGTTTATTCAGCAAAGTTATCTGGATAACTCAGTAGATCTGCCAAACTTGCCTCAGGGGAAGTTGTCACAAACGAACAGTCCCTGTGTGCATCTGAATTTCATTATGATTATAAATTATTACCACTGACTAAAATTTGATGTCATATGCCAAGATCATTTCAAATCCCTGCAATGGCTGCATTAAAAACAGGAAACATCTCTAAATACATTCTCTTTCAGTATTCCTAGGATAATAACGTTATGTTTAAGTGAAACATGCTTATCGAGTGACACCTTGCAACAATAGGGCGTGGCATGTATACCTTCCATCCATTTTTATTTCTTGTCTTGTTTTTTTCTCAGGTACGGCTCTGGTGGTTGTCTACCTTATCCTGCTGGCTCTGTATTTCTTCGCTCCATCTCCAGCAGGCTGTTGAATGTGGATCAGCGGTTTTCCAATTTCTAAGCCTGGAAGAAACTGAACGTGCAAATTCAAAACCACTCCCTCTTGGTGATATTATATCCTGAATGGATTATGACTGAATGATCACGTAGGACTTTTATTTTATTTATTTGTTTTGTATGTTGTATCCTGAATTACACAACTGATGAAACTGAACATTTTAATCTCAGGTAGGTACTTTTTGACTGCATATTACTCCTAATACTGAAAACAGTTCAGTAGGTAAGCTAACATACGTGACTACTTATGCTCTAAACTGTGGTGACTGAGAGAGAAGCAGTATTTTTATAATACAAATGGATATTATGATATAAAGACACTGCAATAATGGTATTTTGTTGAAGGTACTGTTGTGATACATTTGTACACTTTAACTCCAATGTAAAACTGGTACATGTCTATTAGAGTTAATTGGGGTTTTTTTATGGTTGAAAAAGTGGCATGGCTGGCTATGCATTGCAAGAACAATAATATCTCGCAATACAACATTCTGAAAAACCGGCTGCCCGTGTTTTTATTGTTTGTACAGACAGGAATTACAAAACATGATGTACATTATAGCCGTAATTGTCTTTGAGGACATATTCACCTTTTCTCCAAGGAGTTTGTGTAAAGTGACATGCACAGCATACTGACATGCAAAAGAGATCATTCAACTCTCATTAACATCAAAAATGATGCAAATATAAACATCTCAATCTTAAGCGATGTGGTCTGAGCATGTCATGAAGCGGACGATTGCTTCACAATAAGACACAAATAAGGCCATAACAAGTCAAACTCAGAAAAAAGTGACTGAAGTGGGATTTTGAATGTGAAAGAGGGAATTATGATACAATAACTTTCAGATGAGTTTAGCTTGATATTGTACCAACACAGTTACAGTGAATGTGTGAAATAAAATTCTGCCGAGATACTCAACTCAATATTAAAATTGAAGATAGAGATTAACCAAACAGATGAAAGAAAGGCAAGCAGCTGGAAGTATTACTACAGTATTCAAGAATTACAGTCCACAGTAACAGCAAAAGTTTGGTTTTCATCAAAGTCATGCAGGGCGTACCTAAATCTGATTTCACAGAAACGACTGAGCCTGCTGACATTTTAACGATAGTTAATGTTTGCGGAGCCATATCACAGTATTTTACATCCTGAGTACGCCTGACATGCTCCTCACATACTAATACCTTGTTACAGCACTACAGCACAATGTTCTCTTGAGAAATAAGACCAAAAGTTTAAAAAAAAAGGTTAAAATGGAGTTGAGGCACAGACATTGACAGGACAGTGAAATCAGGTGAAAAGGGAAATATAGCTACATGATCTGCTACAATTCAAAATTGTGTGTAAAAAAAAATAAATTAAATAAAACAGCAGCATGGTGAGAAAAATAAATAGGTAAAAATGTCAGTGGATTTAAGTAGATGAAAAATCTTTAGTGGCAGTGGTATCTCCTGAATAATCATGAGCAGAAAAAGTTCAGCAACAAAAGACTCACTTGGAGAGCACCAGCTAAATCACATGGAGAAAAAAGGCCTAGATGTACACAATTCAGACAGTAATGAAGAGATAAAAGTCTTTAAAACATTTTTTTTTTTTTTTTTTTTTTTTTAAATGTGTGTGATATTTTGGTCATTCAGAAGGCACCAAATGAAGAAATAAAAAGGCTTGAGAATTGCTGTGGAGCTACAGGTGTGTAAATTCATTTCTAAAGTACTCAGCTTCATTTTTCCAAAAAGAAGAATCGAAGAGGCACAAGATTCACAGTGATGCAATGTCACAGATGATTTTAAAGAGGCCTTTGGGTTTTCATCTGATCACAAGGCCTAATGTGACCAGTGAGGGAAACTTTTTTTCCAATGTAATCACAGCTCGATATTAGCATACAATCAGGAAGTCCTTGAGGCTAAAACATGATGGCTTAAATAATTGACCTAGTTAGACTGATGAGAGGTATCACAGTTATAACATGCATGATGAGCAGTGAGCCACTTTTCAGAGAATTTAACATATTTCTAGATGAATAGAAATGTAAGTGTCTATAAGGATGAAAACTGGTCACAAATTTCTCCTGTTTGAAAATGCAGTCATTTCTAAACCTTACCTATGTAACAGTGGGCGTAGCAGCAGCTGACTGGCAGCAACACGTCTTCACTTCAACAGTGAAACAGGCGTACCTCTGAACAGAAGCTGAAATTACTCGAGCAGAAGCGACATTCATTTTGCCTTTCAAGAAATGGTCTTTGGAAGATTTAACAATTCTTGCTCATGCTCCACAAGTTTGAGTGACAGTGATGTGTGGTAAAAAAAAAAACAACAAAAAAAATAAAACAAAAAACGGAGTATTGCACAAGATACCCCTGAGCAACAAGGAAGTGGAAATCAGCATACAGTGATTCTGGTTTCCACACTGATGCATGGCTTATGACGGGTACGTGCAAAGTCCAATCTGACACGTTCACATACAGAGAAAGTTAAAACATTGCACTTCGTATTTAAAAAAAAAAAAAAACCACACACATTTACATAAGACTGGAGTTAAAAGGCATTCAAAGTATTTTCATAACCATCTGACATCAGAATTTGTTTCAGGAACTTTTTTGCCTAGTTAACTGCAATATTACAGCCAGTGCTGCTCCATCACATACCGCCTCCTACAGTCTCTGCGCTCCCTCTATTTGAGCCGCTGAATTAGTGTGTGTGTCAGTCCCAGGCTGAGCAGCTGAAGGGTGGACAGCTGGGCTAAGTGAGGGAAAGTTTTCAGCAGTTTTTCCCAGGTCAGTTCCAGCAAGCTAGGCACCACCAACCACACTTTGTACAAAGAGCCAGTCCTCCGGTTCCCGGACATGTTGACGACGCCGCCGTGGACGTACATACAGCCAGCCTGAAGCAGAGGACCAGTACAGGACATTAGAGCTACGACAATTAGGCCATTATTCGCTAAGTCAGTTGACATAAAATTAATCAGGAACTATTTTGATAATCTTAAGTAAAATTTCAGCAAAAACCCGAAATGTCCTGTGCTTTCAGTTTTATCAATGTGAGGATTTGCTGCTCATATCCATTTTAAAATCATTGTGAGTTGAATATATTATCTTTGGGAAGTTGGTCAGACAAAACAGGACATGAAGATGTCATCTTGGGCTCTGAGAAATAGTGAGTCATTTTATAGACTGAACAATCAGTTAATTGAAAAAATAATCAGGAGATTAATGATGAAAATGATCTGAATCATTAGTTGCAGCCCCACAAGAAATAAAGCTCTCATCTAACTTTGTGTAGATTTCTTTTCTCACTCAGTGTGGAAGAGAAATCTGTCGACAGTATGGATGCGACACGTGTGAAAGAAATTTTACTGACCGGAGTGACTGCAGCACAGTGAAAGTAGGCTGGTTCTGGCATGATGGCAGGCAGCCTGGTCCACTGAAAAGTCTGCAGGTTGATCTTCCACAGGTCCGACAGGATTAGCTCTCCATTATAACCCCCACATATAAACACCTCTGCAGATAAAAACAGAATGAGACATGATTTAAAAAAAAAAAAAAAACATTTCAGACATGTACACAGATAAAGCTGCTGTGTGAAATACTCCTTACCATCTTTGACCTGCACACAGCTGTGACAACGGCGGGCAGCGGGATATCCTGTCATGATAATGGCAAATAAAACAAAGTGAATTTATTGTGTTGTTTTCAAATCATTCATTCAGGAAAAATAAATAAAAAAAAAAAAGATCTGAACGTGGATCACAAACCTATTTTTTCATGGGGTTTGGTGATTATTTCCTCCCAGTAATTTGTCTCCAAGTTATATGCATGAATCTGATGAAGACAAATAGTATTAAATAGATAAAATGAAGAAGTAGCACTTTGTGCTTATGTAAAATATGTGGCTGGCTACCTTGTCCAGGGAATATGATGTCCAGGAAGTCCCACCTCCTAAAATGTATATTCTCTGTCCATCATGAGCTAGTTCATGTCTGTACCTGTAAAATCAGGCATTCGTTTTCAGTACATTTCAATTATCATGTTGGGAAGTCACTACAGGTCAAACACTGTGTGATTGTTAAAATGATTTCTGTTGTCTGACCTCTCTTCAGGCAGGTCTGACGGTGCGTTGTTGGGTTTGAGGTGGGTCCACTCTCTGGTGGTCAGGTCCAGCCTGTGCAGGTCAGTGCTGTAAAGGTAGCCTGTTGTCCCTCCAAACACATAGAGGTAGCCATTTATGATGACCATCGCCTGGGAAATGGAGATTACTCATAGATGTTTGTGTATGGAATACACAGCTAAAGGCAGTAGTCAAAAAGTAGTGAATAAATGATGACACAGAAAAAGATTTTAGGACTTAAGCTGCACATTCAACCAGCTATAAAGAGACAAACACTCTCACCTGCCCATAGATCTTGTTGGGCTTCTTCCCTCTGCAGTTGAGCAGGTTCCATCGCTTGTACTGAACGTTGCAAACATGGACATCATTGCCATTGTTTTCACCAAATGGAATCCCAGTGCCACCAAACACAAGCAGGTTGTTGCCATGTAAAACAGCTGAAAGCAACAGACAAGCAACACAATCAATCTCTACTACAGTTTTAATATCTTGCAGACTATCCCTGGAAAGGTTTAGCAAGTGTTTCTATTTTCTCACTCATCAGAATAAACTGAGAAAATCTACATTTGCCCCTGAGTCACTGAAGAAATTAGGTTACTGTAGAGGGCTGACTGTAATCTGGTTGCTTAAATTCATGTAAAACGCGCTGATTGTTTGCAGTGTATAAGTTTACACAGATGGCCTTAAAGGTGTCATGAGGAGTTTTCTTGTAAACTGTTTATATTCAATTTTCTTCCTCATAAAACATTAACAGAGCAAATTTTTCTTATATGTTTGAAACCTACATCGTTTACATCTGTGTTTATTGGTGGCACATTGCGGCATTTCTTGGTGCATTACAGCCACCTGTAGCATTGACCCACTTGTAAAAACACTGCTTCGAAGCCCTTGCCTAGTGGCCAAACGCTCCATAGGGTTCCTTTAAATAAGACCGGTAGCTGGTTTTACCTGACATAGAGGCCAGCTCTGTAGGCATGTAACCCTCCGTGCGGACTTGTTGCCACGTGGCTGTGGCAAAATGAAACCGCCAAAGCTCCCTGAAAAGAGGGTAGTCTTCATTCTCTGACCCGCCTGCCTCCTCAAAGTCTGGGTTGTAGCCTCCAAACACGTACAGGTTGGTGCTGTCTGCAACACAGCGGTGTCCACTCCGGGCAGGAGGTACACAGTGTCCTGTTGGAGGAATAAGGAAAAGACAGACAGACTTTTTGAGCCACTGGTGTAAAGGGAAAAGGAAATGAAAATGTTTACCAAACTACATCTTTGCTGCTAAATATTAGACAACACAGTGTCTATCATCGTGTCCTCCTCAAATGTGGGCTTATTGTCTTTACCTACAGATACTGAGCGTAAAACTTGGTGAGTTTTACAACAGCTACAGTATGCATTTTACAGGAGCAGGATCACTAAGTCAGTTTATATTGACATCCGTTTCCGTCTGTGAGGCAAAAAGGGTCGGAGGGGGAGGTCATGCAGTTTCAGCACCTTCTCTCAGAAACCTGTTGGGGATCCGCAGGTTGGGACAGGAAGGGGAGAAGATGCGTCGAGCCTGAAGCCACCGTGCCCGCTTCTTAGAGCCTGTAAGTCAGTCAACAACAGGGAAAGAGTCACACAGAAGCAGACTGAAATATGAACAGTTAATGTACTGACACTCTACTAAAAAACTGTAAGATTTGACCTCTTGACTATGATTCTGCATCAAAGGAAACTGAATCATTTGAGTGAGTCTTTGGTTGAAATGTTTATCACCAGAACATTAAGAAGGGCTTTTGCCACTGGTCGGGAGTTAATATTGTCTGTTTTTATGTCCAGTCTCAACCTTTTCATTTAGCATATTGTTAATGATTATGCAAAAAAAGTGTATAACATTTTGTGGAGTTGAAGGTCGTTTGACACATCAAACATACAGAGTTTAAGTTTTATAACCCACTATTTCATGTAAGTAATGTCTGTTTTCTGAACTGTATCAGTGAAGCAAAGCTAACGTTGTGTGTGCGCTGTTGTCTGCAGTGGCCCCTCCTGGTAGCTAATACACGTCCCCCACCATCTTCCTATCGGTCTCTCATATGTTAATCCGTTTTTAGGGACAATAACAATAGCTCTGTTGATGACTGTTGGGATTCATTCACTCACAAATTTTTGCTCTCTTCCGTAGCAGCTTTAGCTAACGTTGGCCTGTGTGCTTTGGCGGTGATGCACCACAGCTAGCCTCGCTAACTCACAGACAAATTAGCATCCTGGTGTAAACAAAGACTACATCAGCCATTGCTACTGTTAGCTTCCTTTAGTTTGCTGTTTGATTTTTCTGACAGCGTGAGGCAGCAGGGTGGTCGGTGCTGTTTACAAACCTGAGTCTCGGATGAAGGGCCTCCACGACAGTTTCTCAAACTTATTGAGCTGACTGAATGTCCCGTCATGTTGGGCCGACGACATCTTAACAGGAGAGCACTCACACACACAAAGAGGGAGTTACACCCAGACCAGGACGAGCACCCGCTTCACTTTCACCAAACGCCGTGGCATGAGACTGCAGGCTCGACAGACAGACCAAAATAAAGTGAAAAAAACTAGTGTGTCCGTCCACACCTGCTGCTGCCTGCAACGTCACAGACAGCTGCCCTGAACTGACCAATCACAGGAGGAGGGACCCTGCATGTCGCGTTCAAGAGCCACATTGAAATGTTTATAGTGTTGGCATACAGTATGCATAATCGGCTCAAATATCGCAGTACACAAAAGCTTTACATTCTCCGTGTGGTTAAAAGGGAGACAATTCCTTACCTTGCCTAAGACTCGTACCCATTGGTGTTGCACCAAAATCTGGACCCCGCACTACACTACTGCAGTCTCAGCGCGCCCCCTTCCTCTTTTAACACATGGAAACCCATTTCCGCCACTGTGATGAAAAATTCTACTCACAATTAAAGTAGTCTTTTGATTTTTGAAACTGACTTTGCATCTAATAAAAAATCAATTGATCAATTGGATCAATTGATTTATAAAATGTAAGAAATTAATTTCCTCGAGCTTAAGGGGACATGAATTATTTGTTTTGTCTAAAACCCAAAGATTTTTAATTTATTAACTCATGGGACAAAGAAAATCAACAAACTCTCACAAATGAGAAGCTGAAACCAATGAATGTCACATTTTTGTTAGAAAAATGAAACTTAAACAATTAATTGATTATGATTGTTGGATACATTTTCTGTGTATTTTCTGTCAGATAGATTGGCATAACTGTATCTGGTAATGTTAAACTTCAGTGAGAGATATCCTGAGTTTATGTAAGCTACTGTAATTTGTTTGCTTGCTGCAGTAAATCAAGATCTACATTCTCCAGCAAAGTGTATGGTGACTTACAACCTGGCAACTGAACCAAGTCAACCAAGTCAACCTTTCCCCCAGATCTTCTGGGGCTGCTTTGCTGACATGTGGTAATCTGGATTTGGAGCTCACTGGGATAGGCTGAAGGAGCAAAACAGAACAGAAAGATCAATCATCACATGAAAAGCTAACATGGATTGTTCAGATAGCGTGTGTGAAAATAAACATAATATACATAAGAACTGTAATAGTTGTCTCAGTGACAATAATAATGAACTTTTTTGATTACCAGTGTTGTTTCGCTGCAGTTCACTTCACTAAAAGCATGTCACAGCGCATGTGTTCTATGTAAATGCATGTTAATGTTTAACATTTAAGGCCCTTGATGCCTGTCCAGACTCTGCAGCTGTTCCAGTAAAATAGCTCTTTGTGGCAAACTTTTTGTTGCACTCCTGATCTGTTTCTGTTGAGATAGCAGTGCACCAGTCATTCAACCTGAAGGCACTGGTGTTTTACACAGTACACTATGTTCCTTCATAAATGTCCTTCTGCATTGCAACTTCACTTAACATCAGGTGGCACATTTGTTAGCAGAGAGAATCTCAGTCTCAGTGACTCAGTTAACATAACATTGCCTCTCCATATAATTCCTCAGCAGACTGACAGCGAGTAGGAAATGAAGCCAGTCCTTGAAGTGTCACCAACAGTAAGAAATTCCTGATCAATGAGTTACAGCTGTGTTAATGAGATTAAACAGGAAATGAGTTGTCAACTTTTTGTTCCTTCCAGTGATCTACTCATAGATGTCTGGGGATCAGCACTTGATACAATCTCCACCAAATGACGTCCAAAGTGTTTTGCATGATTGGGAGATGCACTGCATTCATTATTTTTGTTTGGTTATCTACTGTAAACTCTTCATGTATGAAGAGTTTACAGTAGATAACCAAAAGACTTTAAAGGCTAAGCAAATACCTGTGTTAAGGTTGTGTGTTAAACTGGAGATATGGAAAATCATTGGGCAGAACAAGTTTAACATATACATGCATGAGGGCATTACATAGCTGACATGCTCATGGCTTTAGGACAGATTGTCTGGAAGTTTAGCAAAGACATCAGTATTGAGTGAATACAAAGCAAATATGAGTTTCAATCTGCAATTGAACATTTTAAAGGATGCATGGACAGATTTTTGAGAGCAGAACAAGATCTGAGAGTAAGTGATGACACATTTTTAGGAGTAATTAATATTTTGAAGATTCAGTGGGATTTGTGCTTGTGGATTCAATCAAGCAGTGGGGGTTCTTTTGCTGACTATCTCCTGCTTGTTCTTAGTTTTGGCAAGCTCAAAGTGGCTTCTGTATATCAAACTCCTCATCCATAATGCTCATTGGAAAAAATTATCTTCTTCTTTTTGTATAATTAGCTGCATCCAGGATGGTGCTGTCTTTTTTATTTTTGCTCTCCACCTTTGACCACAGACGGATGGATCTGTAATTGGAGACAGTTTACTGACCTTTGTACCGTATTTGACAGCCTTTAATAATACTGATGAAATCAGCCTTTAGTGCACACCTTCCATAGATTGCTCGCACACACACATGCAAATATCATTCAAAATGTGTTGCCCCTACACACTCTTAAATCTTGACTTGCAAAACTGACTACAACTTGAGTTTGTTGATTTTAGCTGATGATAAGCTCATCGAGTTAAAGTTAAACTGTTAGACGGAACAAAATATACATATTTTAAATTAAACAAGACTTCTAAGGAGAGTCTGTAATGCAAGAGGTTTCCAGTGTTTCTATATGCACTGCCATATTTGGAGTGAGACCTTTATATGCAAATTGTAATGAAACAAGCAATGATGTGCGAGACACCAACAAGGGGGGCATTATTTCAGAGCCACCAGCCTGTGCCCAGAATACACAAACAAAGATTTACACACTCAAATGTTGAATACTACAATCTGAGTGATGTGGTGGTCTGATAACTCAGAAAAAAAAGCATCTGGTGTTTGCCACATTATTGAGTCATCGCAGGCAACAGATTGTTTAATAACATCAAGTCAAGGATTGTATTGTGTCAGCCTTTTTCCAGGTATACGTGCAGCCAGATATTTTGTTTAAGTCACATACATGGCTCTCCTCTTGACTCCACGTGGCTGGAGTGCCAGAGTTTTGACACAAAATATGTTAATGTGATGAATCCTACGTGTACATCAGCATAACAAAGGGTTCTGGTATGTTACTTGTGGTTGTCATCTTATGACAAGCAGGAGGTCATACTATGAACACCCAAGAACCATCTCAGGTCATGTGAGATTCTCAAGACCTGAATTTGACTTGGGACTCAAGGCAAGTCGACTTCGTCACATTGCAGACATGGAAACAGGAGCGATTGCAGATCTCAATTTGAACAGAACTGTGTGTAAGGATTTTGACAGACCTGAGCTTGAAGACTATAAACTGTCATCGCCTCCTCATAAAATAATTGCTGGGACAAAAGTCCTTTTTTAAGTTTCCTCTGTCAGAAAAATGTTAACAATTTCTTTCTGTACTCAATAAAGATGATCTACTTAGCTAAATCAAGGCAATTTTTTATATAGTTCATAATCAAATTTGCTTCAGGGGGGTTTACAATCTGTAAAAGAGAAAAAACAAAGAAGAGATCCCATTTATGGGATTGGATGGGGCTGGCTGAAACAGGATTTCTCCTTTTTGTTTGATTGTTTCTTTGTTTTTAATTTGTACACATTTGTTGTTTCACTTTTGGTGTTTGCACCTTTCCTGGTTGTTTAGTTTCTGGTTTCTTTATTATAGTTGTGGGGGATTTATTTAATTGCATATATCAGTGAAACTAAATAATAGAAACACCCCTCAATGTCCAAAATGACCTACAGTTCAACTGACATCTCTTTAAAACAGGTTTAAATATGAATATTATACCCTTCATGGAGGCCAGCGTTATTATTACATATGACAGAAGTGTTGCATTAGAATGCATTTGTTTTAGCTTGGAGTACCTGGTAAACTGTCAAGTATGTCGTGAGCAATACGAGGCTAAGTCACTCATTAACTCTAAATATTTGTGATTCATATAATTCATGGACACAGAGTGCCTGTGAAGAAACACAACTTTGGCCTAATGTGCTTGTTTCAGCCTTTTAAACAAGCCAATTCCGCCATAGATATAGGCATGATAGACAAGCACGCACTTTCTCTCTGAGCACTATTTGAGCAGCCTCTGGAAAAACAAGCCGGAAGTACATTTTTTGTTTAAATGTGAAGTTATATCTTTGCAGATTTGACCAAAGCAATTATATCCACTTTCAGAAATACGTTACTAACAGTGCAGTCGTGTTCTGTGGAGCACATTTCTGTACCTGGGCCCCTCCTCTCGTCAGCCTGGTCGCTGGAGGTTGATGTCACTGGCAGAGTCCTCAGGACAGGAGGACACAACTAGGTAGAGCTGGTCTCAGACAAACCGTGGAGATCCAGTGAGAGGAAGAAAAGTGGGCGATGTTGCAGCTAGGATCCTGTTTATGGACATTGTGGGAAGACTGCTGATACAGTCCATCCAAGCTGAGAGGTCGAGGTAGCCTCATCGCCGCAGTATTTTTGATCACTTCTTTAAAGGAATACAAAAATGTCGTCTCCAAGTCCAGGCAAGAGGCGAATGGATACCGACGTGGTGAAACTGTATCCTTCCCAGAACATAAACAAGCCGAAATAGCCAAATTAAATAGGCACATCTTGTTTTATAGCCATTGTCAGCTCTCTGATGTTGATTAAATACGTCATTTGTTCCCGATGGCTGTTGTAACGATGTGTATTATTCTGCTGCTAGCTATTTGAGATTAATGTATATTGTGAAAAGTGAGTAACGTGAAACACCGTGGTGTTAACGGGAAGCTGTGTCTAACGCTAGCTCACTGTTAAGTTAGCAGAATAGCGAGGAAGCTACACGTTTAATGTTATTTGTGTGGACTCACTTGCCTCTTCGCCAGAATTATCTCGCTAATACATTATTAATGTTTTTTTCTTGTCTTGTTTGTATCCATCGAGAATTAGCAGCGTAATCTGTCGCAACACAACGCTGACTGGTTAAACTCTGTGTTAGCTTTGGACGTTGTTAGCCTTAGCTTGGGTGCGATAAGTTAGCCTGCTAGCCAGTAATATGTGGTCCCACCGGACTGACAGCATAACGTGAGGGATAAGTGAGGACTCTTTTACATTTTCGAAACACTTATTTGGAAAGTTAGGTGTATTTTTTTCTTGATTTGGTAACGTTTACACTGAGGAAGCTAGCTGTTAGCTTTCACCGAGAGAACAAATAAGGTCGATGTAGCGTAACAGAGACGATCTTTCGACAAATACATAGAAAGTCGACCTCTAACTACATTTATTAACGTTAGACAACAGGAAAAACCAGGCATTGACATTTTGTGCTCATTTTAAATTGATGCCCAAATACAAAAATATTTCAAATAGAAGATAACCAGAACATAAATTGTATTTATAAAGAATAAGTCACGGTTGTCGTGTTTACCACATATTATACAGTAGAGTTTATGAAGCCTAAATATGATTTTATCTGAGTTTAACGATGTTAAAAAGAGGGGGCTTAAAAAGCGAATGTATATGGTATTGTCCTCTTTAATATTATTTTTTTCAATAACATTATTTGGATATCAAATGATGGTATGTTTTAATTTGTTGACAGCTGACTGGTGTAGTCTTGTTGAGTGTATATCGTTGTGTTGTGGCTCATTATTTGCAGTTTTCATCTGAAGTTTGCATGAAAGGTTTTCTGACAGCGTGAGCTGCATTGTTTTGTTTTTGTCCTGCAGCTAGACGCTGCTCTCTGATTGGTCAGCCTGTTACCATCCGGAACATGGCAGGGGGCGGGGCTTCACACACAGCTGATCGAAGAAACAACAAGCGTGCTTTCCGGGGCACATGAAGCGAGGGGGGGCTTCCAGTCCACAGCAGGGACAGGGCCGCTTGATGTTAGTGGATGAACGTGTTGTTTTCACCTTTGCAGAACTAGGGTCACACAGCCAGAGCTGAAACAATCATGATGATTAATCTATTACTCAAACTAGTCAGTGAAAATTATAATGACCTTATAATCGTTTAAGTCATTTGAAGTCATAGCAAAAATCTTGGTTCCAGTTCCTGGAATGTGCAGATTTCCTGATTTGATGTTTTTATGTTTTCGTGTAAACTCACTATCCTTGGTTTTGGGGCTGTTGGTCAGACAAAACAAGCAATTTGAAGACATCCCCTTAGCCTGGGATTGGATTTTTCACAATTTTTTGACTTCAACAATCTCATCTTCTCTTAATCTGAATGATCAATTAATTAATCATAAGAAAGTTTATTGAAATCTTAATTGAGAATGAAAATAATCAGCCCTACTGATGACATACATAGAGAGAAAAGCGTTGGTCCTTTATAATGGAGTATGTTAGTCTCTTACCTAAGATGCTATTAGTGAATGAAATTAGCCTAATATTTAAGTATTTAAATTTCATATCTTTCAAGACTTAGACACAATCAGTTTCACAACAGAAAAAATGACTTAATACATAGTGTTGTGCCAGGATGCACTTTTATCAGTTTGATAATTCAAAACTTCTTATTATTCCTTAAATTTACATATTTTATATAACCTTCATTATAACCAGCCATTAAACCTGTTATCAATCAATTAATTAATTATAATAATGATGTTTGTGACCCCTTACCTGAGAATGTTGGTTAGAGTTAAAATACACGTGTGGTTCTACCTAGAGCTACTAACATGCTCAAGTGCAAGCAGATTTAATGATGCCGAGGTAGATAGGAAAGAGTTTATGTGCTATTAAGTATGTAAAGGTAGTGAGTCATTCAGGTTGATGGATTCATTTAAATTCTTGTATTCCTTCCACTGCATATATTGTATTGTCTTTGCTGTTTTGTTGATTTGTTTTCAGTTTTCATGATTCTTTATGAATCCTTACCTTGAAGAGAGGATTTAACATAAGTCAAAGACGTGTTTCTTACCAAACCTGCACATCTACGTCAAAAAAGGAAATATACATATACATTGTACATATACAATGTGCATGTATTTGTAATGTCTTAAGTGTGCGAATCAAATCCAATCAAACTTAGAACATTTTTATCACAGGTGTGATCGTGGACGTACAGTATTGTCTATAAAAAAGATGCAAACAAAGGAGAAATTCAAAATAGGGTAACGGTTTTGGTTTTCGTTGACGTGCTTTATAAAGTATGGAAATAGAGCCGAAATGCTCAGCGTCATGAGACGAGTACATCATAGTGCTGATAAATCAGTGCACTGAGAGCTTTCGTAAAAATAAAGGTTTTCCCTTGTGTAGTTACTTTACTCTTGAGTGAGCATATGTTAGAGTTTCTATGGATAACCCTAAGGGAAAGGCAGAAGAGAGAGATGCACAGTTTTACTGCACAAGCCTGCAACTGTAACTGGTTTTATTTATAGGACCCATTGCTTTAGATCACATTTAGAGCTACCCTGTCGTCTTGGGTAGTGGTTTGCAAACCTTTTACTATTGAGTGACTGAGCTTTTTAAACCTTCTTCTCTGGTAGATGTTTACAGTTATTTTGCTGTCAGAAAGTTATGTAATCCAGCATTATCCTAACGTTTCCTTTGTTAGAGTGTTGGGATTGAGATGACAGAAGGATTTATGACAGGATGATGAAATAGAGTGTAAGAGTTCGTTGTGTGGTTTTTGTGGGTTTTTTTGTTTTCCATCTGTCATTGTGTCAGTCTCACAGTAGTTGACTGAGTACGTTCGACCTTTCTGTGTTGCGGTCAGACAGTTGACTCAGTTTCATCTCTCTTGCTGTCACCACACACTGTGATTATGACACATCCTCCTCACCCAAGTCAAGTTCCATCTTCTCCAGCTGTAGCTTCCTTCAAAACAGATAAAAGTTCCCATCAGTCCTCTCTACAGCTAAGGTAGCTGAAGAGAGCAGGTTTACACTGATCATCTTAATGTTTGGTAGTTGATAGACCCTCCTCTGATGTCTGTGCTTTCAGAATTATATTTCCTTTTTCTACATGTTTATTGAGAATAATGATCCGTGGCCATGAAAAAATCACCACACTTTCCTGATTATGTCCGAGTACAACAGTTAATGTTTGCGGTTTTCTGTTTTGAGAAATGTGGAATGGATGCGCAGTGGAAAAGCTTTTATTGTTGTTTTTTTCTTCTGTCTTCTTTCTTATTGTAAGATGTTTTGAGCTGTTGTCTGTTGGTTGAGTTTGTCTGGCAGTGGACACTGCATTATTGATCTCACTGCCTCATGTTATTGATTTTAGGTTTGACCTCTGCCCAGACAAGTTCACAGAGAGTGAGAATCTAAGGTTTTAGACACAGTAGCCCAGCCTGTGTTGGTGAATGTTTGTCGAAAATATATTTGATGTCTGAATTTTCTGCCTCTTGTGTTGGTTGAGTTTTGGGTGTGGCTTTTCCTTAACCAGTCATCAGCATTGAGAGCAAGCACGAGGTCACCATCCTTAGTGGACTCAACGAATTTGTGGTCAAGTTCCATGGACCACCTGGAAGTAAGAGCCCCCTGAAAATTACAGATTTCCGATTTTCCTTTTTATAGTATAAATTTATGAGAGTGGTATTGATCCTCTCGTCTAACTGTCGAAGAAAGAGAATAAATGTGTTTTCCAAAATATGGAACTCTTCCTTTAACAACCTGGACAATGCTGTTTGTTTTGTGTGTTTGTTTTGAGAATATATTGATTGATCGTACTTTTTCCAGCACCGTATGAAGGAGGCGTGTGGAAGGTTCGGGTGGACCTGCCAGATAAATATCCCTTCAAATCACCATCAATAGGTATGAAATAATAGGAATGTAATAATCATGCAAGTGTTTAATCCTTGTGAATGATAAAAGCTTTGAAAATCTTTATGCCCATCATTATTATCCTTGCCTTGTAAAGTAGTGCTGTTAAACAGTGGACATCAGAGTGATTTTAACTTGCTTCTCTCTAATTATTTTTTTTAGGATTCATGAATAAAATCTTTCATCCCAACATTGATGAAGCGTAAGTAGGACAGTTATTAGATACCAGTATACAGTTGTACCTTTTTTTTAATGCAGACACCCTGACACCTACAAACATATCTTAAAGTTTAGTACATGGGAAATTATTCTTGCTAGTGGTAAAATGCTGCTGTTTTCTCTTGAACTCACCCAGAACTCACTGTGCACCCTCCTCTGCTGTGACAGCCTCTGATGGGCTCTTCTTTTTGTATCATTCACAGTGGTGTGTTTTGTCTTTTTGCAGGTCAGGCACTGTGTGTTTAGATGTCATAAACCAGACATGGACAGCTCTCTATGGTAGGTCACAGTCACAGCTCTCATTATGACAGCCTCATATAGTGTATATACAGTACTTTCACCAGTTATTCTGTTAAACTGACTGACAGTAAATGGCCAATAAAATAACACATAGCGAGCAGCTTACACCTCTACAGTGCAGCTTTGGGCAGAGCATCTCGGTTTAATCGGCTTACACTTCAATGATAACTGCAGCTTGTATTAAGGTCATGTATTGAGCATTGATAGATAAGAAGGTCCTGAGGCTGAGAGGACTCTGAACAGGATGTAGTGAACACACTCACGTGGAGGGGATTTTTCTCACTTTCTTTGTTTCTGTTGTTCCAGTGACTGTTACAATGATTGTGAAACTCCTTCAAACTTCTGCCAGTAGCTCCCAGATTTTGGTTTACACTTGGATCTTTGTGCATTTATGTGCAACAGATGAGTTTGCACACTGTTCACTTGATCAAGTTGTGAGTAATATTGTTAGGTATCTCAGAAGTACATCACTGTTTCAAAAAGATGATTTACACCTTTTGGACTTTCTGAGGTGTTCCTGCATTTGGAGTCATTTTGTAATTATCTCTAGTGGATGATGATATAGTTGCACACATGACTCCAGCTTGTTGGTGGTTCATATGACCTGTGTAGGTTTGTTTTTCTGTCTACTGACTAATCTTTCTCCCCACATCCACCAGACCTCACCAACATCTTTGAGTCGTTCCTCCCGCAGCTGCTCGCCTACCCCAACCCCATTGATCCTCTGAACGGGGATGCAGCCGCCATGTACCTGCACCGACCAGAGGATTATAAACACAAGATCAAAGGTAGCAGACTCAAAGTCGGAAATAGTGGCTGTTCAGATGAAAAACAAAATGACGTACATGTATGTGGTTACTGTAGGG
This sequence comes from Seriola dumerili, assembly GCF_002260705.1. Taxonomy (NCBI): domain Eukaryota; kingdom Metazoa; phylum Chordata; class Actinopteri; order Carangiformes; family Carangidae; genus Seriola; species Seriola dumerili. Next base: position 5,077,308 of record NW_019174474.1, on the reverse strand, counting down.
TATCGCTGTTTTCTTAATATTTCTACATTGGGGGAATATAACATTTAGATTTTGTGCATTCCCAGAATGAAACTCTGATTTTGCAAGGAGTTATTGTAGTTATTCAAGCTAAAGGGAACACACACTGTTAAAATCCAAATGTTATATTAGCAATGTTGGAGATTTTTGCAACTTGCAATCAAGTTGTATATATACATGTATTTCTAATCTAATGCTGGTTTCCATCTACTGCAGCCACATGAATATTCAGAGTTGTTTTGTTGAGATTTTTGACATGAATTAATTTGAGGAACATTATAGTCTTCTCATGTGTTCCACACAGGTCTGATGTTTTCATCTGCCGCCATTAACTAGTCATATACAAGATTTATTTCCTAAGTTTCAACTGCACTATGTCACATTTTGTTTTTATCGATGCACCAACTTTTTCACCGGAGTCAAGTGTGAAAACCTGTTTTTGATATTTTTACTTTTTGAATTTCTGGCTTTTCTACTCAGGTAAACTATGATGAGGTTTCACAAGTTATAGAGCAGTTCCTCACCATGACTGACATAACTGAAACATCTGTCAATGTGTGAGAGTGTTAGAGGCTGCTGTGTCGTTGCTGAGTTGCGTCACATGGACTCAGTCAAGCCATCTTTCTCCCTCCTCGTGTTTTTCTTACAGAGTACATCCAGAAGTACGCCACAGAGGAGGCCCTAAAGGAACAGGAGGAAGGAGGGGGCGACTCTTCTTCCGAGAGCTCCATGTCAGACTTTTCGGAGGATGAGGCTCAGGACATGGAGTTGTAGTGAAGGGAGAGATCCTTTCCACTTCACCTCACAACAGACTATCATTTCCTAAGAGCAGAAACTCAGTACTATATTCATATTTAAACAAGACAATTTTTTACAGCAACACAAGGATTTTTATTGCTACACAAGGATTTGCAGTATGATATTGCAGAATATTTACCCTTATTTAGGAATTCATCACCTGCCCCTTCCCACCTCCTCCTTACCCGACAGAGCCTTTGTAGATCAGAAAGGAGTGCATCATTCGATTCCATGATCTTTAGTGGCTTTAGGCAAGGCGCTCGCACTCACCGAGTCTAAGCAGGAGGCAAGAGGACTGTCATCAAAGCAAAACTACACTGTTTACACTCAGTTTCCTATTTGGATCCACAAGACACACCTCACCAGTTTTTCTGTTGTGACATGCAAGTTTTTTTTTTGTTTTTTTTTTACCAGTATTCATTCAACATTTTACTGCTTCATCAGGCATCTTTTCTTCACTGACAGAGCTCTGCAGGATGACAATCCACTATTTGTGAGCGATCTCAACTTCAGAAGTGCGTGGATTCTTTTTTTTTTTTTTCACCATTCATTGTTTGACACAACTGCCCCAAGGAGCTGCCATTACAATCATCACTTCTGAGGAGCCGAAGACCACAAGCCCACAGCGCGGTCATGTGTTCGCCGTGTACTGACTGGTGTGGCTGCAGACAGCCTCTCTGACAGGACTGCATGGCACACACTATCAAGCAACCAATGCATCAACCATGACAACGCCACAGAATGTGTGTGTGGGCGTGTGCGTGCGTGCGTGCGTGCGTGCATGCATGCGTGTGTGGGGGCGTGCACCTGTGTGTGTGCATGCATGAATGTAACCCAGCGAGAATCATGGTGCATTGATAACCGTGTTGTACTGAACCCTGATGCTCAGCAGAAGTGGAGGAGAAGGTTCATGATCCTGGTCATTCTCATCTTCAATACCCGTCTCCTCCTCCTCCTCCTCCTCTTCCTCCTCTCCGTTTTAGGAAAGTGTCTGTCATTCTCTGAGTATCTTTGTATATTGTGGCATGACACAGAAGTAAAGTTTGTGTAGGGCTTTGTGGAGCTGTAGAAATGAAGAGGACACCTGTGTGCAGGGCCTCTGTGAACTGGGCGGGGTTTGATGGGTATTATCCAGGTCCTTGTTGAATTGTTGAACTTCTTAACTTTGCCTATTGCTTGTGTTGAACTATAATAGGTGTTTGACTTGCGTAGGGATAGTTAGTTTTTTTTTTTTTTGTTTGTTTTTTTTGCGGGTGGTGAATTTAATACTCATATAACACACTAGTTTGAAGACTAATTGTCCTGTTAAGATGAGGAGAATTAATACATCTTTGTCTGTGGGATGACTCTTTGTTGAATCAAATCCTCCAAAGACGTGTTGCACCCCTGCTCCACTGCACCCCTTTTCTTATGCAAATGTATCCATCAAAGATAATTTACATCATCAGAGAAGAAGTGCTCTTTGTTTCAGCCATTCAACACTGTCGCATTTCCTTTTGTCACACTGTTGATGGCCTGTTGTTTTCCAAAATGGCGAGACCAAAATATAATGGCTCTACAAGATGAGTTTCGTATATACCCCCCAACCCCTCAGACTGGATTTGGGGATAAAGAGTTTACTTTGAGGTTAAGCGAGAAGATAAATAAATAACTGAAATGAATATTCTCAAAGCGTCAAACTCTTGAGTGGTCATCTCAGATTACTTTAAATTTAAATTCAGGCACAGGTTTCTTCTTCTTCAGGGGACAGATTAATAGCTTTTGCCCTGAAAAGGTCCATGTGCCTGATAGCAACTGTGCAGTGGAAGCGTTACCAGAGAAGTGACAGTTTACTGTTAAATTTCATGACGGTGCTCTGGTCTGTGTGTAATGCAGACTTGAAGCCTGATCATACATGTTTGTAACATGCACTCAACGCACTGTAAATCAGTTTGTATTATGTGTTATTTCTGTAAGGAAACACAATTTAGTATCTTACTTCATCGCCATCAAAATGGGCTATTTCATCCTGTTTGCAGAAAAAAGGATTATAGACAAAAATTGAATCAATAATAATCCCTTTATAATTTTTTAGGATGATATCAGGATCTCTTCCATGGTGTCTTGCAAGAGGGTTTACCTCCATTTGAGAATAACAGGTTAAAAAAACTAGCATTTCATAGTTTTTGACATGACATTAAAAATGTATTTGTTAAATAGCCTAGTTAAAATGGCTCTAATTAGCATTGGTAACCAAATATATGTTGGTGTAGGTCTTAGGACAACATGATACACAGTCAGTTGTCATGTGCAACAAAAAAAAAAAACACTGTCCAGCCTTGTTGTCTGTTATCATCTGGATTCATCAGTGTATTATGTATTTTTTATTAATGAGACATATATTTGATGCCTATAATTTGTTTTGAATGTTTTTATTTTTGTCTTTTAAGCCCGATGTCCAAGACACAAGTCAAGATATCCCTGATTTTTTTTAAAAGCAAAAAATGAATAAATGTGCTTCCCTTGTAACTTGAAGACAGAAATAAACAACAAAAAATAAATATGAACTATGTCAGTATCATGCTTCTGTGTATGACATGATGTCAGATTACATCACTGCTGAGGTTAGAAAATTAGTTGTAGTTTTTCATTTCGAAATGTCAGCTTTGTTTACCCTAATTTTCTTAGGCCTTAGGACTGATCACATACACAATGGGTTTAAAGTCATGTGCTGGGGATAAATGGTGTTAATCCAGGGAAATTCACACTAAACGATTGTAACACCTGTCTCTCATCAGTCCACTAGATGGCAGTCCTGTCTGTCTGTTTGTTTTGCAGACTGCATAAGCCTATGAGTTTCATGAGGAGGCTCACCCATAAAAATTACACCAGTTTTAGAGAAACCTTCATTTATGTTTTTACCAATTTTTCCAACACACCCAGCTTTATTCTTTATACAAGCAGAATAAAATCCTTAACCTATGAAATCACATTGCAAAGTTTTACATGACCCATATCTAATTCTACATTATTGTTGTTATGTGTGTTTTATGTCTGTGACGAGACATTTTTGACATGTCACAGTAGGAAAAGCACAGGTGTAAATAATGAAAGTAACGATGGCTGATTTTAGCTGCTCCAGTGACAGGGTCCTGGTATTGTGCATGCTGCTTCTCTGAGACACTAAAACAGAACAGAGCCATCGTTAATGTCATTAGTAACACCTGTGATTGATGACAAGACAAAATGTCTGCTGTGATAAAGGTCTGTTGGTGAGAGTTGAGTAAGTATGGAAGCTAAAGTCTGCCAGGAAAAGAATGAAAATAGATTTTAAAAAAGTTAGTCATAATAAAAATGTAGAAATTATGATGTACTATTTTATGATTTAGACTTCTGTCAAAGTCAAAGTTTCCCGGCAGATGCTTCCATAGCAAGTAATTTTCTTCACACAAAAAACTTTTAAAAGTGTCTAAGAAGCTGTAAAAAAACACCATTTTAATCCAGTTTGGGAGTTAGCTGGATTATTAAGGATATTCTTGACTTTCCATTGTACATATGGATCTGATACAGTAAAAAAGAAAACTTGATTAAATAAAAAGCAGACACAGTCCTGCATGTTGAGCTGTTGGAGTGTGATGCTCTTAAACAGACACAAGCAGACAATGATCTTATGAAATATTCATACTTGTGTGGCTGTGGAGCCTCTTTCTGATTATGTTCGGGTTTCCTGTTTCAACATTAGTTTAATCATTAATGCAGATTAAGCTTTTGACCACTGTGATTATTTTCTCGAGAAACTCATTCTTATAGCGTTAAGGTAAAACAATTATTAATGGAATATTATATAATAGTTATATAATATGTCAATTAAAAGGTATTTTGGACGAATGGCTGAATGAGGGTAGTTTTCTGTTTTTAAGCTCTGATTAGAAGAAAATCTGCAGAGAATGACCGCAAAATGATGAAAAAGGGACACAAAACAAACACAAAACAACTGCAGAGCTGTAAAATGACCAGAGACACAGAAATACAAGAGACACAAAACCACCAAACATGGTCTGGGGGGCTTTTACACCTCTGTGCCCAGAGTCCCATCCTTTCGTGATCCGTCCATGTCTACAGCATGAGCATACAGTAACTCATTTTAGTCCAACACTAACTATACTGTGGTATGACATACAGCAGCCGGCTAATTATTGCCAGTGTTATTTTAAAGATAAACTCGTAGCAGTGAGCGGAACTTCGTTTTTTAGTTCACCAACTATGTACAATTCGCCAATAACGGAGAGAAATGAGTAATGATTAGTTTCATGAGAAATAAAAAATGGATATGGTCTGTTTTTTTAATAACGTCCGGTCTGTGATGAGTAAAGTTATGTGAGAGTAACGCGAGCAGCAGGAGAAGCAGAGGGCGAGGAGCCGCTGCTGACCGGCTGCGCCTCCTTCATAATGTATGGAGAGGACAAAGGGCGAAAGGGTGGATTTCAGCGTCAACTTTGAAAGAGCCGTAACCCAAACCTGTCCTGTCCCACTCTGACGGATTCACATCAGCTGAAAGGATGATGCCTCTTTTTCCACCTGCAATCTGTCTAATAATCACCGACAGCAGGTAAATGAGCCCTGGAGGGACCTTTGGGTGCCCGTATATAAAGAGGAGCAGAGGAGGCCTGGGCTCGCAGAAACTTTCAGTCCCGCGCAGAGACAGACAGAGAGAGAGAGAGAGAGAGAGAGAGAGAGAGAGAGAGAGAGAGAGAGAGAGAAAGAGAGAGAAAGAGAGAGAGAGCGGATCTGGCTGCAGCTGGATGCCACACCCGGTGGATGCTGGTAGGTCGGCTGTCTGTTAACAAACATCAGGGTTTTATTATGTAGTATGTAAAGAGTTTAGTCGGACTGACAGATGATTAGAAATGGAGCATGGTTATTGAAAGCTACAGTTTACCTTCTTTTCGTCTAACAAATCTGTTTTTATTTCAGGCGTATATGGCTGTTGTAATATACAATTATCTTTAATGATTCCTTTTGTATGATTCCTGGTTTTGTTTGAAACTAAAATGGGCAGCATTGAATTACCAATCAACCGGTTTTCCAGTGTCTCTCACCCTCGCCACTGCAGTGCGCGTCCTGTGCGTAAAAGGCGCAGAGGAAATGTGCTGTAGGCCTGCGTATAGAGGCGGCAGAAGGAGGGGGAGGAGGGCTGCGTGGATTACTATACTGCCAGTGGGTTAAGATGCTTACCAACTAATTACCTGTCCACTAGAAAATCCCCTGCCATGCAGCCCAAACAAGCAGGGAGCCGGGCTGGACGGAGAGATGGAGATATGAAGAGTAAATTGAAGCTGTTTGGACCAGAAGAAGTACTTAATAAAAAAGTCAGCTTTCATCCTCTTGAATGAAACAACACTGAGCAATTCTCTCATCTCTGATTCGATTAAAAGACTGTCTGGTTGTGAAGATATTCCACTGCTGGATGCTTTTGGAAGCTTGGCTCAATGAAGAAAATGAAGAGGTTTCCTCTTGTATTTTCCTAACCAAAGGGTTGTTGCAGCTGTAAGGATTCAGGAACTACTTTTTAAGGTAAGAAGCCCAATACTGCATCTGAAAAAAAAACACTTTGCCAAACACTTGGCAAAATCCTGCATAACGGTTTGATAAATGCATGCAGTCCCTACCTAAATGAGAATAACCTGGCTACCATTCATACCTTATCATAAACAGCATGTGTAAATAAAGCAGTGGGCATTCATGACCTCCAGTCCAGCTGATTGTCAACACAAGGCAAATTAAAAAAAAAAAGTTTATCTTTGAAAATGATGAGCTCATGTTTTTGTTTTAGAGATTACTGCAGATGACATAATGTAAAGATCTGGGAATGTTCTTCCGCGAACAGAATGGTCATATTACACAAGATGTTGTTGGTTTATACTTCACTAGAGCCTTGATTATACCAGCAACTGATTCTGTTGAATATATTCTAGTCTCTTCTTGAACCTGTTCTGATAGAGAGTTACATATCCTCCGTCAGACACGTATGGACTAACCAGTAAGATATGAGGGGAAACTAAAGAAATGCAAGTCAGTCCATCAACTTCTGTTTGCTTGTGATTTCTGTTTATGCTCTGTCTCTCTCTCTCCCCCTCTCTCTCTCTCTCTCAAGCTTTTTACTCTATTGATCTCTCCCGGAAACGGGAAGATGAGCCCTGCTTTGGGACCCATTTGGAGCATCTCAAAAATCACTTAGCGCATCATTCCCTACAGCCAGGATCAATCTGAGCAGCCGACCTGCTCCTTCACCAGGATCAGGATGGCTCTCATGGAGGCTAGAAATGTCCCAAAACACTAAACCTGACAATAATCTGATGATTATGAGTAATTTTAGAAGGATATAACTACAGCTCTAAGTCTGTGAAGATTTTCTTAAAGAATGTGCGTGAATGTGGAAATAAGCACAGGCAGGTCTGACCCAGCAGCAGATGGCACGGCTGGATTTACTCTCCATCCTGTGAGGTAAACAGAGCAGACATGAGGGAAGGACACCGCTGGTTATGATAGTGTCTGCTCATTTCCATCCTACACTGTTACACTGTTCAGAGAAGATCCCTCCAACTTAAAACTGGTCAGCAGACAGAAAAGTAGAACCTGAGCACGAAGAAGCAAGCAGGATGCCAAGACACATGTTTGAAAGGAAAAAGATGTTCGGGGTTTAAAGTTCTGGTAGCACTAATGTGGGCCTGCACTTATATCTCCTCCTGTTCTGTGTATGGCACTGGTAGAATTCACTGTCACAGCACACTATCAGTGAATTACCATAGGGCCATAAACAGAGTAGAGACAGAACCACACTGCCTGTGTCCATGTCCAGATTCTGCTTTAACTTTAAATGTAAAACAGCAGACAGATCTCGCTCTCAACCTCAAGAGCTGTTTCTAAAATGCTTTCCAACTTCTTTGCCCATTTTGGCACTAGCACATTTTTGCTTTGTTTCTCTTTGTTGGAGCAATCATGTGTAGTGCCAATATGGGACGAGACAGACACTCTGCTGTTCATAAATATTCTGGCATCTCCTGAGTTTTTCTGTGTGAAAGAGAAACACACAGAGAGGAGAGGAGAGGAGAGGAGAGGGATGGACGATGATTCTGATCGATTACGCCCTCCCTCTCAGATATCACCGGTTGCCATGGAAGCCCGTGTTCCATCTCTGAGACGCCATCCTGTGTAACCTGAACCCCAGTTGTCACAAAGATCTGGTGGTGGTGACCGGCGCACTCTCCAACAGTGTTTGGCAATGGTAGAACTCACTCTGGTGGGCTGGAAGGATCCGGTGGTTCTAGACTTGCCAACAACTGACCGAGAGCTTTTACCAGTCGCCCCTCCACCGTCATCCCAGGACTCCTCACAGGAAGAGGATTACTTTATGTTTAGATGATATAAATGAGTCATTTTATCCTCCACTACAGGTCTGGGTGTTACAAAATGTCTGGGGTGGGAGGTTTCGGGGTGTGGGTGTGGGTGTGGACGCTGGGTTTGTGACTGACTGCAGGCGGAGCAATGAGAGTTAAAATTGAACCCACCCCCCCTCAGATGTTTGATGTCCCTTCAGGGTCATTTTGGCCACACTTAGCTGATCATGACATCAAACTGTGAGTGTAATCTTAGACCTCAAACACTGAAGCTATGGACCAAAGGAGCCCTTTGACTATTGGGCCATAACCCATAGATCCATACACAGACCATTAAGCACTGAGTTGACTATCATCTGCCCTAATCAATAAATCAATGGTGTTCATGTGGTGGGCTGAGAAACCAGAAGATGAAGGCCTGTGGTTGTAAATCCTCAGTGTTGGCGTTAGCAGCAGCGGCAGCAGCTAGCTCAGCGTATGGTGCAACCTGATCTTGCTCAGTCACAAAACGTCTGAGTTGAGGCGCTGAAGAGGTTTAACACAAGTGATGTTAGCGCTGCATCAAACCTTTAAACCCCACAGACACTTTGGTAAATGCATCATCATGAACTCCTGGTGTCTGTATTAGTATTTGTCAAACCTACAGTACTTCACAGGGTGGTAACTGCCACCGAGGTCACGTCTTCTGTGTTGTTTCTGGGAATTTTAAGGGCTTTAATGACCTGATGAGAATAATTAAACACAAATAACTGATGATGAGTTTTTATAGCCTAATTCTGAGTCAATTATCGAGTTAAAATTCTAACGTTTGACTGTTTTAGGCCTAAAGAATATTACAGTAAATACAAAAGTTTAATTCCCGGTGTTAGGCTTAGAAACAGAATTAAGACAATCCTGCAGGGAGATAAAATTTGCAAAAAATATATTTGAATGGTTAAATATTGAAAATATATGAAAAGAAACACTTTTTGGGGTCAAAATTGGGGCTGCTCGGTGGTACTTCAGACCTCGGTGTTTTTCTAAAATCCTCGCTACAGCACTGGTGTTATGTCAGGCAGTAATACAATAAAATGTGTATAAAATGATCCACTGAGACATGTAGAATTTGTCTTTGGATGCAATGCAGTCTATAAAGTTTTTATCTTGGATTAAATGTATCAGTTCTTATAAGTGCTTTAGCTCAACTGAAACAAACACAGAATAATTTGATCTAAGTGTAACAATGTGAAAAAATGATGATTCATGAATGAATGCGTGAACTTCATTGAGATGAGCGTATGAAGTCTGGTAAAAATGAAGTGATCAATGGTGGCCAGGAGGAAGACAGAAAGGAGGGATAACCGAGGATAAGACATAGACAAGAGGAAGTATATATTCAGTATATTAGCACAAATTATCTGCAGTTTTAAGAGAAGTACAGGACCAAACATAGTACTGGTACTGTATCTGTGAGGGCTTGTTAAGATGGGGCCGTCAGAGCGATCAGCGGCTGATATATGTTCATCATGTTACAGTTTGAACGCTGTGAGAATCCATTATGGCCGACTGCAGAGGATGTGAGGTTAAGTGGTGCCAGTGGACGCAGAGAGAGGAAGGAGGGAGGCCGACACACTGACAGCTGGTATGGGTGATTAGACCTTGTAGTGATGCAGAGAAGGCATCAAAGCTCTTTAGGGAGAATCCCTAACGGGCAGGAGGCAAGGACACACACACACACACACACACACGCACTAACCCCTCAATACAGGAGAATGAGTGGTGTCGTCAGATTAGATTGGGTGTGGAAGTTAATGGATCTCCTCATTAATCTCTTACACTAATGGCTGTTTAATTGCTATTGTCTCAACTGTTCCTTTGCACTGTACGTTGTTGTGTTACTTGTCCGTTGCATTAAAGATATTTCACACTAATCTCAACAGCATGGTGTTTGTCAATTCGTGTGGGATTAGTTCACAATACAGACAACTGCTTCAGAGAGGTGATGAAAAGTGACCTAGAAGTGAAACAGACCGCCAACTCTTCTGGTGAAAAATGAGCTTCAAACACTGATAATTTATTGGTGAGCTGATTCAGTTATTGTTAGTGCAGTGAAGAAAGAGTCAAGGAATGAGACGATTGAGGTAAATTAGAAAACTAATATGAGAGAGGAAGGAGGAGGAGGAAGAGAGACTGGTTGCATTAGCATTAGTGACTCACCTTTAGTCTGTAGTCCCAGAGAAACACAGTGTACTTTTCAGTAGGGATCTTCAGCCAGGCCATGTCTTGGCACACACACACACACACACACACATGAACACAGGTAGGCGCTGGATTACAGTAATCCAGGAACAGGGGGGTATTTTTAGTACTTCATGATCAGAGATAGACAGGATGCAACAATTGAGGAAAACAGATAATGATTGTTATATGACCAGCTGGATTTTCGTGGAACAGGGTTAATTACGTAGCGTCTAGCAGGAACCAAAACTAATGCTGACTGCTCATTCTGCGAGTAAAGCTACTGTTAGTGTCAGAAGATATTTGTGAACTGATACGAAAACAAAACACTACTTTAAATTGCTCCAGCACTTCCTGAATTAGTATTGAAAGGAATTTTCAATGTAATGCTTGAGACGGTAAGGCACTGAAATAAAGATATGACATTATGATATGAAAGAAACTAATATTTATCAAATTATTTTATTAGATAGATTACATTACCTTTAAAAAATATTTAAACTGGTTAAATACATTGTCAACCAAGTCTTATAGCACATCTCCACCACAACAGTCACAGAGACAGGGTCTTTGCCACAAATTTCTCCAGTATCATCCATCATAATTATGTGTCACATATTTTTCTTTAATTTGTCCATTGCACATCAGAATAATGAGGAATGGCTTTATAATAATAAGTATATTATGATGAATTTAACAGTATTTTGGACATGGGCGGTATGTGGATACTGTTAACAACTCTACACTCACTATTAAAAGTCATATTTCTTACCAAAGCTCTGAACATGTGTCATCATAAAGAAGACAATGTTATGTTTGTATGTAGAGGACCCCACACAAATAGATGATAAATTTCATTATCTATCTCCTAATTAACAGATTAACAGACCCAGACTCTGTCCACTTGCCACTGGATTTAGCTTTTATCTCAGTGCTCAGCAAAAAGACTGTGATGTGTGTGTGTGTGTGTGTGTGTGTGTGTGTGTGTCTGTATTTCTGTCTATCTCTGTGAGTGGACAAACTACAGTTTAAAACCATCATCCATCAACTCTAAATGACTGTTTGAGGGTTCAGGTTAAAATAGGCATTTATTTGTGAGGGTTAGGGTTTGGGTACGGGGTAAGGGGTAAGGGAATACATTGTGTCAACAAGTGTCCTCACAAGTAGGTGCGAGTTGATTCAGGATAGAAGGATAGAAGCACTGAGGCCTTTTATAGAAAGTATGACTATTGCTAGTATCACCTAAAGTCAATAATAAATCTCTTACGCCCCCTAGTGGGTAAAAAATGTCACATCAACAAGCAGGCCCAGCTGGTGAGCTTTGCCATTAGTCTTTGTTTAATGGGAAACTAGGGATACATCTGTATGTACAGGGTTGTGTGGTTGTATAAGTGTGAGTGTGAGTCTGACACCAAACAAACAAAAATACTGTAACATTTTCCAAATTTAAAATGCCTTCTTATTTTTGTCATATTAAAATTATGAGACAGAAACACTTTGAAAAAGAGCAAAACTGTTCTTTTTATTATATCTTGAGACTCTAGTACAATTATCTTTTAGAGCGTTAATTCAATGACAATATGTTCTAGCCTTACTTTATGTTCATGGTCCACTGTTGCCTCAACTGTGCCTCAGAACAGCAGCAGCACTGTCTCTGCAGGTCATCAGCTCACTATGTGGGATTTATACGTCAAATATCTGATTGTGAAGTACATCTGTTCAAATTTTCAATGGGCTGTTGGTAGACTTCAGTTTAGGTTACTAAGTAAAAGTGGCAATGTTAGATTTAAATCAAGGGCATGAGACAGCAGATGAACTGTGCTGCAACTTGTAGTCTACACGTGATTGCTGCTCCAGGGAATAAATGGTGTTGTTTTATCAAGCAGAAGAGTGAAAAATTAAAACATTCAGCACTTTGTTTTTCTTTCCATATTTCAGTCAACTCAGAAATAGCTGTGATTACATTCCACACGTACAACCGCACATACACAGACAAAGAAGTGAACATGAGTCATCATCTGCTGTCTCAGTGATATTCAGACTGTAGAGGGCGTCAGAGGTTTTTCCAAAATAAAATCCACAACATCACATCTGAGGAGCTTCTGTCCTTCAGCGCTACATCCAGAAGTTAATACCTATTTGAAGAATTGCGTTTTGTTAAATAGAAAAAGTCAGATGTGCGTATCGTTTGTGTGTGAGAACAGTGTCAAGTGTCTTCACCTGTAGTAGTTGGGTTTGAAGGGACCGTGTTTGCTGATGCCCAGGTACTTGGCCTGATCATCATTCAGCTCTGTGAGGTGAGCATCAAACGTCGACAGGTGAAGACTGGCCACATATTCATCTGAAAATTTAGACTTTTAGGCTTTATCATTTTAAAATCTACCTTTTGACTGTATTGATCAGGAGAACAATAAAGGTAATGTTTATTTTAGGGTATTTAAGCAGAGGACTTGCCCATTTTCTTTGGCAGCAGGTAGACGTCCTGTTTGTATCGTCCCTCCGGAGCGTTGTACAGCTCTATGAGAGCCAGTGCCTGAAACACAACAGTCAAAGTCTCTGTTAACACAAGTAAAGGTGACCAGTCTCAAAATAGCAGGGGTACTGACACTTAACATATCACCATACCTGAGTTGCAGCGGTGATGGAGAGGACAAATGACGGCACTGTGGAGCAGCTCAGATTCAGCAAACGGCCCTAAGAGAAAAATCAAAAACTGAAATGACATACTGACATAATAATGTGACAGCAGCCACTGATCATAATCTACGGACATCTGAATGTGTCTTATGTCAAATAATTATGTACAATAAAGTTTGAGTGTTGGTATCCCTCTGTCTCTCCTGATGCACACCTGAGCCAGTTTAACAATGTTCAGGTAAATCTCTTCCTGCTGCTCAGCTCCTCAGCGGTAACCCCTTCAACCACACAGGGCAACAATATGGGAAACACTGTTTGAGGGTGAAACAGATTTCAACAAAAGACACTGTTCTGTCTCCCCTCGCACACATGAACAGAGCAGAGCCATCGCTAATGTTGTGAGTAACACTCACGCTCATTTAGATCACATTTCATCCTCCCAGCAATAAGGTTTTGGTGCTTATTTGAAAGTATTCATCAATCATCACTGATGACACTAAACGCTACCTGAAATATCTAGCATATTTTTATTAAACTGGTTGTTACTTAAGTATTCAAGTAAAGACTTCAGATCTAATTATTGTTATCAATCTTGATAACAATAACTCTTTTAATTTAGCAGGTACATTAGCGTATAAGGTAGCTCCCTATAATAGGCCAAATATATAATAAATGTAAACTGTCCAAATTCTTTGCATCCATTTGTTTCAAATTAAAATGCTAAAAACAAAAGATTTAAACAATAAGTATTTACAACACAGTCTGTGCACCTTGATTCCTAACACCTAGCAGCTCTTCCCGGTAGAATATCCACACCATCAGCATTGAAAATAGTTTCTGTAGCTTGCGCTTGACTTGTAATAATCTAAATTCAATATTTCACCTCAAGTGATGAATGTGTTTTTTAAGTAGCTGTGTATTAAACAGGATAATGTGCAGAGAGCCAGTCAATAGAGCAGCATGAGTCTCTTCAGGGCTACATTTAACAGTAAATGTGTTTCTGTACATTATCCCTTGGTAGCGGGGTATAATAATAGTAATGATATTAACAATAATAACAGCATCATCACCTCAGCCAGCAGGACAATTCTCTTGCCGTCAGGCCAGATAACATGGTCCACCTGAGGCCTCACACGCTCCCACCTCAGGTCTGCAGTCCGCAGACTCACCTAACAAGCAAGAGTCTATATTTTACACACACAAGCATACACATATAGAGGTCTGTACACACATAAGCAACATGCAGACACACACACATATACACACACACACACACAACACCACACCATATCTATCTCAGTGTTGGAGTGTCCCATGTTGCACAGTATGCAGCCGTTCTTCATTCTGTCCATATGTTCCCTCCCCACCACGTTTTTATTGCCTGCAGAGAAATAAAAAATTAAATTAAATCCAATTGAAACAAACAATAATTTGGTCTCTCATTCTCAATAAGACAATTCATTGTTAGAAGGACAGCAGTTACCTGTGCAGGTGATGACCACATCCACCTGTCTGACCACCTCACTCAGGTTAATCACTCTGAAGCCGTCCATGCTAAGAGGAGCAGGGGATGAGAGAATGGAGTTCAGATTTTTACAATGAGCTTCTGGGAGGAGGAGAACACACTAAACACATGTGCTGATACAAGCTTCTTCCACTCATACCAGGCCTGAAGGGCACAAATGGGATCCGCCTCTGTGACGTACACAACAGCACCCAACGCTTTCAAGGCAGCGCAGCAACCTTTGCCGACCTACAAGGAGAAAGAAAAGAGGTTGGTAGAGTTGCTTAAGTTGAATCTCTCTTTTTTAAAGACACATGTTTCACCGAAGCACTTTTTACTGACCTCACCATATCCGCACACCACCACCTGCTTTCCTCCAAACATGACATCAGTGGTCCGTTTCAACCTGAAAGAAGAGTTCAGCACGGTCAGGTCACTGCTCTGTGCTGCATAAATGTTTTTACTTGTGTACCATCACAACATGGTTCATCACCCGTCCAGTATGGACTCCTTGCAGCAGTAGAGGTTGTCAAATTTCTGCTTGGTCACCGAGTCGTTAACATTCATGGCAGGGACACACAGCCTGCCTGCCTTGGACAGCTGGTACAACCTGAAACAAGAGTCGAGAGAGACACATGTGAGCTGGAGAATCATTTGTATAGCATTTGTAGAAAGATCGGAGTTTTGTGTGAAACCGACCGATAGACGCCAGTGACACTTTCCTCCACGATGCCTTTCATCTTCTTGAATAGGCTCGGGTACTTCTTATAGATCCAGTGGGTCAGGTCACCTCCATCATCCAGAATCTTATAAGAGTGATAAAGACAGATACACTCTCCATCACCACAGTTCTTGTAGCTGTGACTCTTAAACACAATGACGTGGTGGTCAAACTAAAGTTCACAGTTCACCCAAACATAATAGAATATATTATAAAAGGACAGTCAATAGTTTCAGTTTGAATTGCTGAGATTTCAGTCATGCACTGCCAAGAGGGAGCCTTCTCTGAGATTCCATACTGCTCTCAGAAACCTATGGATGACGTCACGGAGACTACGTCCATCTTTATTTACAGTCTTGATTTTTACTTTACTTTAGACGTATCAAGCACCACCAGTCAAATGCCATTAAACTTATGTCTCAAATAGAATAGTTTACGCCTTGGGTAAAAATTTGATCAAAAGTTTAATTCAATTTTTGATTGAACAGTCTTTCTGATAAAAAAAATAGTTGCACAGTGGTGTTATTGTTTGATATACTTTACAATACCATGTTGGGCTGCCAGCTCTCAGCACCAACACATCGGTCAATGCACCACCAGAAGTCGTCCTCCGATTCTCCTCTCCACGCAAACACTGAGATGCCTTGGAGGGAATGAAAGATAAAGAGCATGTCAAGGTCAAAAAAGAAAGTACAGAAGGACAAAAAAGATGGAGGAGGATGAGCTGGTACACAGCTGGTTTTACCTCCTTCAGCCAGAGCCGCAGCAACAGCATTCTGAGTGGAGAAGATGTTACATGCTGCCCAGCGACACTGAGCCCCCAACACACACAGAGTCTCAATCAACACCTGCAGGAGACCAACACATTCAGAGTCAACAGGATGTATGTGAAACTTCTGAAAATGTTATTCTATTATTTGTAATACAGATAAGAAAAGATTAATGAAGTGCAGAAAAATGTAAAAATTACCATCCATTAATTACCTCCCACTTCAACACTCTGATAAGAACTTTATCTTTGTCTTAAATAATCAGACACAGCCAGGCTGTGTCTGTTGCACTCACTAAACCACTGTCGGTGCTTTTTAGTTTGATTGTGTGTGTTGAACTGACCGCTGTCTGTGCAGTGATGTGGGTACAGCCCACCACTTTGGCTCCAGCCAGAGGTTTCTCCCCACTAGCTCGTTTCCTCAGGACCATCAGTGCTGGCATTTCTAAGTGTCACAGACAGTGACCAAGTGACAATCAGCATGAGGACAGACATCATGAATGAATACGTCTTATATGTATCACTTAATGTTCTCATTTTATCTCTTCTTCTCGTGTGTTACTTTTCTTCTACAGTGTCTCGAGATGTATGCTACATAAATCATATACATTTATCAGTTGTGAAGACAATAAACAGAAGTTTGAGGACAGAGGTTTTACCTTGCTGTGCCATTTCTATTTCCCTGCGCCCAAAATCAGCCTGCTTGATGTTTTTGATGCAGAAGTCAGAGAGGCCCTTGGAGGTCTTCTGAAGCTTGTCTTTAGGAGAAGACTCATCCTCAGAGCTGTCACTGCACACTGCAACACAGAAATTAGGCATTGTGTATAAAATAAATCAGCTGATATAATATCCGCGAACAAACATGGTTAAAGCAATAGAGAGACACGTGATTTGTTGGAAAGCTTTACAGATATGAATTGGCTCTTGTTTTGTTGTTTCTGATACCATTTTTGGAGTCAGCCTTCAACTAGGTGGGTCTTTTATCTGACTCTTTGAAGTCTGCATAAACTCTGGCAGTGACTGACATGTTGGAGTAAGGCTCACAGAGCCGATTAGGACCAAATTAAAGAGACTTAATTCTTCTGAAGACTTTTCCTTTTAATTAAGGTTTAGCTGAAGGAGAAAGCACCGAGGCTAATCCTCAGTGCCTGTAGTTCTCGTGCTGCTGGGACCATAACCACTTCAGTTTAAATATCAAAGACATGTGATCAGACTTAAGAGTGTGCGTTTGCATGTTTCCTTACCTGAACTGTAGCTATCTGTCGACGACTGTGAGATGGACCGAGACAGAGAGCGACGACCTGTCTTGGTAGGACGTTTGTTGAATTCCTGCTTCTGGTCGGTGAACTGTATTTGCTGTGGAGACACAAATGCACAAAATAGACGAGATGAGGAAGAGGCAGGTCACAGGCATAGAGTCTCATCAAAGTCAAGCTTGAAACAGACAGACCTGATGCAGACATAATGATGCCAAATTTACACATAAGCACCGCACATCACAGCAGTTCCTTGTAAACTGCCAGCATCTCTTTCACAGCCTGTCACTGTCACACATACTGTCTAGTGCCTGTTCGTGTCCTGACTCATCTCTGTATCTGTTGCTGTCTCACCGTCCAGTGTGGCTGTCTGAAGGCTGGGCTGCTGCCACACGAATCCCACTTGGCCATGTTTGCTTCCTGGCAGCTAAATCTGACTCTGCTGCCTGAGCCTGAGCTGCAAAAAAAAAAAAAAAAAAAAAAAAAAACCCATGCACCACAAGCTTACTGAGGGCTTATTCCTTACGTGATCACACCCACCAACCCAGAAACACCCCCACACTGACCACACCTCCAAAAAATACACATGAGTGTTTGAAGCTCTAGGGCTGTGAGTTTGTGCACGGAGCTGCAGTGTACTGCAGATCAAACATACTCCTGTACGCATACACACCGTTGGATCAAATCTTAAATGCATTTAATTAAAGGGGCACTCCACTGATTTTACATATAAATGTGGGTTTACTCACAGGGAGCACTACCCAGTTGGTGAAAACAGTTGTACAATCCTCCTGTGGTTCTGGATGAAATTTGTCAAAAGAAAATCACCCTAGTGATCATGGCGATGTCATCAGGGAGTTGTTGCAGCCTGGGCTCTGAGACAAATTGTAACACAAAGCTTTATTTACAAACTTGGGCATGTAGTTTGAAAGATGTGGGATTTACTAGTTAGGAATAATGAAAGATTCTATTGAATTGCATTTAAGGAAATGTGGGATCAGTGTAGGATTTTTTGGTAGTTTGACTGATACCTGGGAGTAGTCAGTCAGTATGCTGCACAGATTTTGACCATTTTGGTCCATTGCCCCAGCTTTATGAAAGTGCAATGGTACATGTATTTGGTGGAGTAACCCTTAAAGAGATGCAAAGTGTAGGTGCTGTCTGTTGGTCCTCTCTTCTACCCCTCTGCTGTATTGTGACCTCTACAAAAGGTCATCATGAGTCTTTCCTCAGTTGTCAGTTCATATGTAAGTGCACTGAAAAAGCGAAGTCAGTTTTAGAATACAGATGGATTCAGGGTGGCAAAAATGCAAAGCTAGGGCTGAGTGACATGGAAAAAATAAGAAGAAGATAACAAGTTGACCTTGTTCCAGTTTCAACAAGGTTTGAATTAAAACTCAAATGCAGTAACAAATCCGTTATTAGACGTTTATCCCACAACTCGAACTGAAACTGTCGTCTGACATTTCCAGGTTTTTCAGAAATAACTCTTGCAGTAAGCTTTCTACTCATAGCTAATGACATTCATTACACTTGCATTAGTACAGTAAGTGGGGAGAGGCATCAGTATCAGTAAAGATTAAGTGTGGCATCTTTCATGTGATGCTGCTGCTCAAACTGAGCCCTCAAATCCTCGTTAGGAGCAATTAAACCTGAGACCTGTGAATATGTGAAGTGAGGATCCCTGTGGTTTTTTCAGCACTTTGTTTTCCTCTGACTTGAGTTAGATGATTTATTATCTTATCACCATCACAAAGGGGCATCCTGGTGGCCTATAGGGTTTAAGACACTGACAGTCAGTTGCAACGGAGATCCCCAGTCACACATACATACACCTTCACTTCATCATCAACATGTTTCATATGAATAAATCACAGTTTTGTTTTCCTTA
This sequence comes from Seriola dumerili, assembly GCF_002260705.1. Classification (NCBI taxonomy): domain Eukaryota; kingdom Metazoa; phylum Chordata; class Actinopteri; order Carangiformes; family Carangidae; genus Seriola; species Seriola dumerili. Next base: position 5,058,121 of record NW_019174474.1, on the reverse strand, counting down.
TAATCCTCCTGATTTAAAACATAAAGGAGCACAACATGCTTCACTTAGATTGGCTGACAGTTGTTTCAAGTCACTTTCTTTTGGCAAGTAAAAATCTAAATCAATTAACTTTGTTGAACTTGTTGATGTAATCTGTATAAAATAAATCCTCAATGTAAGTAAAAAAAAAAAGAGCAAATAAAAAAGTAATATCAACACGCCTGGAGTTCAAATAAAACAATATTTTCATGCACTGGTGCCTCTCCAAAGGCAAACTGGTGTAAAATTTAACTGTTTTCACTCGGAGTAATGATCACTTGAATGCCATTTTTTTGAGTGCAGCTGGCAGTTACTCAAGCAGCTGCTTAATCTTCAACACAAAAAGACATTAAGGTGTGACTGGGAGCAGTGTGAATGTTAACTTAATGGTCACAAAACTGTCTCTTACAGGGATCAGAAAATAAGTTTGAATTTAGGCCAACTACTGAAGTTGCTACTGGGAGTGCAATGAAAGCCAATAATTATTTCAAAGTTTCTGTGAAAAAAAACAATCTTTTGGGAGACCATTTGTGCATTGATTTGCTTGAAACATTCCAAATGGTGCATTCCCTCTCTTACATTTCTTCTCTGCTCTCAGAGAAGACAAGAAAATTCACAGTTGACATAGTTTAAAAAAAAGCAAGCATGGGGCGTCGAGTGGCGTAGTGGTCTAAGCAGGCACCCCATGTGTAGAGGCTACAGTCCTCGCTGCAATTGGCCCCGGTTCAAGTCCTGCATCGGACGGCCCCTGCTGCATGTCATTCCCCCTCTCTCTGCCTCCCCATTTCCTGTCTCTCTCTACTGCACTATCAAATAAAGGCATAAAAAGCCCAAAAAATATACTTAAAAAAAAGCAAGCATAAAGGATTATTTTTCAAGTTTGTTAAGTTAAGTTTGTTTGTCAAGTTATTCCTGAAGAAGACCTGACTCACTGCCCTTCAAAAGAAAAACATAGAGCATAACAAAGCAAATGCAATGATACCTTGATACAGATGGACTGCACTGCCTCCTGGTCCTTGGCTTTAGTTATGTTCACTAGACTGTATACTTTCTTCATGCTGGCAGAGCGCTCCCACAGTGACCCTCAACAACCCTGCAGAGCTGCAAGCTGATGCAGTTTCACTGAATGCAGAGTTCACACAGTGGTGCTTTATGCCACACCCTCGTCCAACAGGCCCAGGTGACAGGTGGAGAGAGGACAGAGAGAGGAAAGTGGAAATAAATAGAGTCTTTGTGAGACTTACAGAGGGGAATTCTGGGAAAATATAGAGAAGAGAGACAGGTTAGAGATGGAAAGACGTAAGAGAGTTGTGAGGAAAGATAAGCTCAGTCAAGTTTCACTGGAGGCCACGGATTAATGTGTACAGTAAAGTGCACTCTGCTCTCAGGGTATGCATTCAACAGACAGCAGAGAGATGTACTTACATGACCATACATTCATTTGTTAGTGAGAGAAAAGAAGAGGGCCCTATAGCGACAGAAGAAGAAGCCTTGTTGCTGCGTTCAGGGACACAGGGCAGCTTAGGTTTCTCTTCATAAATCAGACAATGGAGCTGGAGTTTACTGTTTGCTGTCCGCTAAATGACCACGCAGCTCTGCAATGACACTCTTAAAGGGCACCACACTGATTTTACACATGTTGGTCAGTTTACCCATCCCATCATGGAAAGTACCACACAGCCTGTAAAAAACAGTTGCATAATGTCTTTGTGGCTCTAGAGGTGGCTTTGTAAAGTCAGATAAAAAAGACCACAGATAATGTCATAGTGGTGTCATCCGGGTTATCTTAGTTTGGGCTGAGGAAGTCAATTTTATGATGTTGATCATTCTATTTTCAATCTGTCTCCTAGAAACTTAAATGAAATGTGATACTGATCACTGTTATTGTTAAGGTAGCATTGTACTCCTATAACATTGTTAGACTCATGATGGACAGTTTAAAAAGGACCAAAATATATACAGCAGAACCAGATATATTGTGGGGTTTTTTTCCCCAAACATTCTTCTTTCGTGTTAAAAACTGGTGCCTACATTACCCACAATGTAACTCGACTTAAATCCCTCATTTGGAGATATGGTTGTTTTTTCTTTTTTTCTTCAGAGCCAACCAACAGTGACTCAAGTGACATCATTTAGGGCAATATCAAATTCGCAGCTCTGACCAAAACCACAAAAGACTTTATACACCTTGTTTTTTCCACATATGGAGCAGCGCTCCCCAAGACCTGAAAACAGACTTGAAAACAGAGTTCCCCTTTCAGTCTCTTTCAGAGAGACAAAATGGGTGTGTGGGTGTGCTGGTCATTCATTGCTAGAGGCCTGCGCATTGCAACTAAAATCATTAACAGCCTGAGTATATGCAGGTTCACGCTGCCTGTGGCATCAGTAAGAGTGTCCTTGCTCACCATGTCGGTCTTCAGAGCTTCAGTAACCAGCTCTCCTGTCCCAGAAGCCTCTGCCTCGTCTCTGTCCCGACCCTGAGGAGTGCACCTGCTCTCTGCTGCTTTTAGCATCTGCAGCAGGTTCGGGCTGCATTTTGCTCCCTGATCTTTGGTGCTTTCCTCTGTTGTACCAGACGCATCCCCCTCTACCCCTCCATTCAGCACAGATCCGTCCTCCATATGTGGTTCGGGATAATCATCAGGTAGTGGCAGGTGCTCCCAGGACACTGTCTGGTCCTTCTCCTCTGCCATGATTCCTCTGGCAGCCAGCAATGAAGTGAATTAGATTCCTGCTCAGGTGACAGTTCAGCCATATGCTGCCCACATACATCTGATATGTGCATGTGTTTACTCTAAACAGCAGCAGTTCTTGGGTTACTTTGACTAAATGTAAAATGGGTAATTAGTCATGGATGTAGTGTGTACAGGGTAAACACTGATGTGAGCACTGTGCTCTGCCTCAGTGGGAAATGTAACCTGGAAATGTAGGAATGTAACTCCTGCTGCTGAAGTGCCATGTTTGTAGACGTCAGTGTGGACCCCAAAACAGTCTCTGGTACTGGAAGTTTCTCCTGTTTATACCAAAAAGAAGCACTTAATGTATTTAGACTTGTGGAGCCACTTCTTGTTTTTGTGTTGTCTTTGATAACACTGGATAACAAAGACATGAATGCAACACAAACCAAGGGTGACATTATAAACAAACAGGCATGGTGACATGTTTACAGAAAATAGTGGCCCGATGGTGACCAACCAGCCCCCCCCTCACAAGTATGATGCCAGGCTAAAAGACAAGTGTGCCAAGCAGAATGGCTGCTGCTAGTATGCACAACTATATCATTATTCACACCGCAGTTATAGGCAGAACTGCTGTGCCCTCAAATAGACAGATGTAGTTTTCAGGCTAGAAATAAACAATGCTATGGATTTGAGCATGGTTATCTGAGTGCATGATAAAAAACTGTGAGATTCTTTCAAATCTGTCTTGAAACAACATTCAGGTGCCCATATGTACACTGAAAATGTGTAAATCCTTGTTTTGTGTGAAAATGTAGTCACGTTGTCACTGGACAGTGTTTTCCCGTCATACTGGGTGTACAGTAGCAAAAAGAGAAGTTTGTACCAAAAGGACGGATATCCTCTTGGTTTGTTTAACTGCTGTAGCCATTATAAAACCAGCATTTGTTGGTTTATGTGATTGGATGCATTTCCATGTGTGTGATAGCGGATCTGCTCTTGCAGTCAGTTTTTGAAAAGTTCTCCTTCACAGTGTTACACACACAACAAGTATTTCACAAATGTTGCAACTGATGTTGTAACAGTGCAAACACACTTAGTTAAAGTTTGCAGGTTTCTTCCAGTGAGCGTTCAGGTGCAGGAGTATCAATAGATTTGCTTTATCTTCCACTAGAGGGTGCAACAGTTCCACAGTCTTTACTTTTCTCTCTCAGAGCAAAGACTGTGGGATGATTTCAGTTTGGTTCCTCTCTGTTTCTGTGTCTGACGGGAACCAGGAGAGGTTCATGACACCCGGTCCCAAGGGAGGAGCATGGGAAAGAGATACTGTCCAATCCTCCCTCTCTCTCTCTCTCTCTCTCTCTCTCTCTCTCTCTCTCTCTGGCCAAATCTTTCTCTGATACTCATTTCTATTCAGTGCAGGAATTTCAGCCTCTGGTGTTAAATTGGGAGCGGTATAAAAATGTCCCTGACGTGAGGTTTTCACTAGGTCCCTTTAAATGGTTAATTTTTAGGCTAATATTTAAGAAAATTGTGTCCACCTGACCTGCCTGTCTTTTGACTGTGGAGGGAAACTACAGGCGCATCCACAGCAGTGTATGTCATATATGTTCTTAGTGTTTTAAAAAAAAAACTGAATCTTTGATGTCTCTGCTGTGAAGCATCTTTATTCTTGTTTAGGACTGTGGTTACATAAGAGACTCTGAACGTCTATTTTACCAGATTAATCCTGAGCACATATGAGACGGTTTCTGACAATGAAAACTGATACCAAACGAAATGTCCTGACATGAAGTCTTTTATTTAGAGAAAATGTGTTAATATGTGAAGAAAGACAAGAAGATATGGACAAATCTTACACTTAGGCTCATTTCACAACAACATGGATTACAGATGTTATTATATGACTGAGTAAATTTACAACGTGCAGACACACACGCGCGCACACACACACACACACACACAATCATGCACAAGCATCAGATTGCATTTGCTGATACTTATTTTTCTTTCTTAGTTGAAACCGATTTTTCGGTTTGATTGATTTTCATTTTTTCTGTTTCACAGCTCAGTGTTACTTTATGCAATAACATAGCAATAATACGGTGTATATCAATAATGCAGTTCATCTTCTTTTTCATTGTAGACCTACAATTTTATCACATTAACCACACTTTTAATGCTGGGGTAAAAACAGGTTGCATATTCAACAACGTACTGCAAAAGCTCATGTAGAAGGAGCAAAGAGGGAAACATCCTGTCAAGGTAGTCAAATGGACTTTTTTTTTGTTTTTTTACAATAAACCTCATTCCCACCAGAACACATTGTCCAGAGCATCATAATACAATACCAGGTCTGTTTTTGAAATCATTAAAAGTTAAGTATTATTATAAATTTAAAACAGTTTTATTTTCATTGGCAGTGGTGTAGTAAGTTGAAAACAAAATGGAGTAAGTACACAATAAGAACACATCTAGTCTATATTTCAACAATGTGTTCACTCCAATATTCTCTTTATCACATTACTTTGACTCCATCACAGACTTGAGTCAGTATTTGGCCCCTCATCGTGCCGTGCGTATGTTCTTGTACTGGCACAGAAGCAGGTGCTTGAAGGTGTTTTTGAAGGTGGCGTTGCAGAGGGCGTAGCAAGCCGGGTTGATGGTGCTGTTGATGTAGCAGAGCCAGTAGCCAATGGTCCAGAGGGAGTTCGGGATGCAGATGGAACAGAAGGTGTTGATCAGGACCATCACATTGTACGGCGTCCATGTGGCAACAAAAGCAACCAGGATGGCCATGATGGTGCGCGTCACCTTTTTCTCCCTGGAGGAAATGCCCCTCTTTTTCCACTTTGCCACAGCGTTCTGCTTTGTTACCTGGAAAAGGAGAGTAGAAGAAGTGGACTCTTTTATTTATTATTTTAAAAAAAAAAATTTCTGGCCACTTGGAGGCAGTGGGGGCTCGCTCTAAACTTTTCTATCACCTTATGAAGTTGCTGTGGAAAACATGGTGTAAGAAAACAATTATCTGTTTACACATCCGGCAAATTGAGCAACATTATAATTCTTCTGGAGTCATGTTTCTGTCCACATGCAAATGTGAATCTATTATTCTCTCTTTTTAGCCTTGTTTTAGTCTCTGCCAACTCCTTAGCTACATGCTCCACTGTGTTCACCAGCTAGTCGCTAACCGTGTCTGTCTATCATCTGGTGCTGAGCTCTGGTGGTTTTAGAGCATTTTGACTGAAACCAGCTGTAAAACTGAAACAGTGAACAGTAGCCTAAAGTTTTGGCCTGAAAAACTAAAACCACCAGACTCACTGGATTCTTCTCTGGGAAACATGAATGAAAACTTAACTGCAATCCATTCAGTAGTTAAAATATTTTAGTCGTCGACTGACCAACTCACCAAGAGCTACGCTACGGGGGGCCTAAAATATTTAAAGCTGGAAATCAAGTGAAATTTGTGATTGATCATTTGTGGTGTTTGATGTTCAAACATGTGCATTTATCAGATTTACCTTAAACAGTGTCCTTGTGACCAGACTTTGCCTGTCAGCGGCTGAGTTCTCCGGGGAAGGTGGCTGTGTTTGATTGGTCTTTCTCCCGCCATTTGATGATTTCTGTGATGATGCAGGTGCAGCAGCTGTGTCTTTAGATGTTGAGGCGTGAATGCTGTCCGAGTCCAACTGGTCAGTTCCTTCTTCCTTGCAGGGGCTGTCTCCATTTGGCCGCTGCAACATTTCCTTATCCTTCCCATCTCCAGCCTCCTCCTGAGCTTCTCTTGTCGCGATGCAGTTGTTCTGGCTCCCACATCCGTCCTCCTGGCTGTGAGAGGGGCCTTCTCCGATACTCGTGCCTGATGTCTTCCTGCTGTCCCTCCTCATGCGGCTGCGGCTGGCCTTGGAGATGCGCCAGTACAGGTGGATCATGATGGCCACGGGCAGGTAAAAAGCTGCTATGGCTGTCCCAAACGTCACCGCTGGGTTGGAGAAGAACTGGATGTAGCACTCACCTGACGGCACAGTTCTCCCGCCCACAATGAATTGCCAGAACAAAATGGCTGGAGCCCACAGGATGAAGGACAAGACCCAGGCCGCCGCGATCATCAGACCCGCCATCTTGGTGCTGCGGCGTGCTGGGTAGCTGAGTGGTTTGGTGACACAGAAGTAACGGTCAAAACTAATGATGAGCAGGTTCATGACTGAGGCGTTGCTGACAACATAATCGACAGCCAACCACAGGTCACACACCACTGCTCCCAAAGGCCAGTAGCCAATCACAATGTAGACAGTGTAGAGGTTCATGGAGCAGACGCCAATAATGAGGTCTGCACAAGCCAGGCTGAACAGGAAGTAGTTGTTGACGGTCTGCAGGTTCCTGTTTACCTTTAGAGAAACAACATGGAGCAGGCTGTCAGATGCTAATCTTTTTTGCAAAATGTGATGTGTGTTTTCTCATTTCTATTAGATTAACCCTCTGCGCAGGGTTGCACATGTTGTATTCTTATCTCTAAGTCTGGGTGTGCTTTTCAGGGTGTCCAGAGATGGATGCTTGAAACACACTCATTAATCACGAATGATCAAAACGAAAAAAAACCCGAACCTTTATGGAGAGCATGACCAGAATGTTTCCAATGACAGTGATCAGACTCAGAGATCCAGCCACCAGGATGATGAGCACTATCTCCACAGTCGTGTACGGACTCCCAGAGAAGAGGCTGGCGTTATCAACACTGCTGATGTTGGTGGTGTGGGATGAATTCGGAGCCTCCATCCTGGCTCCTCTCGGATATCCTTCTCACAGATGCTTCAGGCTCGGGTCACATCTGTACAGTACATTGTAATGAAAAGGATTGCGAAAGAATCAGCTTCTTTACAGCTATTTTCATATACTTCTGATGTTGATGCAACATCTTTGCGTCTGTGTGTGCGTTTATCTGCCCACACAGTGACAGATGCAAAATCATGCGTAACTTTGAGTGTGTAAGCAGGTGGCAGGTGTTTGAGTGTTTCTGAGCTTGCGGCTTGGCCCAGGTGTGAAGGATGGACAGGTGAGTAAATAAAGGCTGTGGCAGCTGTGTTTAGAAATATACAGCACATGCTCATATCAGGAATAACACGTTGGAACTGGTTTGGAGTTTATATGTAAATCTGCACAGTGGGTGTTATCTTACATGTTAACTGACCTGGAAATCTTAATGCTGATCAAATCTGACCTGACAGGTTGACCGGGACCATGTAAAGAGGCCAGCCACACCTCCAGAGAGTCTTGAAAGCCTTGAAAGTCACAAAATGCTCCTTGAGATCATTTAATCTGTGTGATAGGCCAAATCAAAGATGTCAAGTTCTTATTTTGATCCTGCGGTTATAGAAGTCATTTCCTAAAACATATGGATATGAAATTGGTGTTGCGTGGTTTGAAAACTGGATTTTCATTTACTGAATGTGTGTGAGTGTCCATTCATGTGTCCATTTGTGCTATTGTGTGCTTGCCTGTATAAACCTCTATAGAAGCTGTGGTTTTAATGTCAAAACAGGACAGATTCTCCGAGGCTAAAGAAAGATTATCTGCAGAGTAATTTCAGCTCTCTGAGTGAGAAAAAGAAGTCTGTACACCCACTGTTTCAATGAGTGTACAGAAGGATTTCCACTGGGGCCACCCACGCAAAAAAAAAAAATCCAGGCACTCATGGTGCTGTTAGGTGCTTTGGATAAAAGCATCTGCTAAACAACATATGACATGCATATGCAGATACCTGTTCTTTTGTATTTATAATGGCTTGTGTATTCAAAATGGCCCCACGCATTCAAGTTAACCGCAAAACATCACAATTAAGGCAAAGTATCATTACCGTTACCATTATGTTAAAGAACAAGAAACATCAGGAATAGACCTACAGTATGTACACAGCATAACAATGTGATTATCTGATGTATTCTGATCAGAAAATCAATGTAAAGACACTTAGATGAGACCAGGGGGTTGTTGCATACTGCTGAAATCCTGTAAGTGACTCCATTAGACTCCACGATAACATCATACTGTACCTGAGAGATGTTTCCTTCCTGCTCTTACAGCGAAATGAAACTTCATTACAGCATCTCTAACTCTATCACTTACTCATCAAAGACCCATTTTGGGGCTTTTCTGTCACAGATGAAAAAAAGAGCTGATGTGTGTGTGCGTTAGCGACCTAGCCTCAACAGCCTGTGATTCTTCTGTTTGTTTAGAGTAGACACACACACACACATACATGTATATGTATATATATATATTTAAGATTTGGGCTAATCTAAGAATCAGGATTTAGGTGAAGTGTACTTGCATTAATCATGTGGTGTGGATGAGAGTCTGTTCACATGACAACAATGAGGGGACTCAGGCCTCAATTTTGGGAGGGAGGTAGATTACAATCAGTTTTAGGTTAAAGTTAGGTTTAGGGTTGCAGAAAGCTATGAAGCAGTATAAAGAATTAATGTAAATCAATGCAATGTCTTCCAAGCAGTGGTGGAGGACTCTAAGCCCTTGTAAAAGTAGAAATGCTACACAGTAAAGAATATTCAAGTAAAAAGTAAAACAAAATTACAGAAATATTATCAGGAACATGTACTTAAGTATCAAAAGTCAAAGTACTCATTTAAAGTGTATTAAGTATTTCAGTGTTGTAGCTTGATCAGGGCCTAATTGTACTTTGCTTTTATGTGATTTAATCTATAACAATGCATCATATTCTAAACTGATCATATGTTTTTTATATAAAAACTTCAACTTAAAAGACATGTTCACCACACCTCTGCAGCCCAGTCCTCATCTCTGCTTGAGGCTAGCATCTCGAGGCTTCATCAGCCACGACTAGCGAGACACACCTGCATCTCTGACCAAATTGTCTGCAATCGTGTTGCATTGTGGGTAATGTAGGCACCAGGAATATGCTCAGGGGGGAAAAAGATGATATCTGTGGTTCTACTGCATCGACTTTGATACTTCATCATGGGTTTTAGGAGCGCATGCTACATCAGTGGAGTACTCTTAAAATGTCAAGTAACTAGTAACCACAGTGGTACACAGTGGTACACAGTGTAGTGGCATAAAAGGGGCAATATTTTCCTCATATGAAGTAGAAATACTCAAGTACAGCTGTATTTAAATGCATCCTTTGGGTGAATGTAATTCTGCTTACTTACTGTCCACCATTATTATTGTAAGACATTTATGGACACATAGAGGGTCAGGTCTATTTAGCTGCATGTGGCTGTTTAAATGACTTTACTGCCAACCTCACATTCTCCAAAAGATGGGTTGTTAAAAGCTATCAGGACACTGAGGTTAGTATCAAATCCTACTAGTTTCCCAAGTAAATTAGCACCACGTATATTAACAAGCTGTCTAATAAGCCATAGGATGTGATGGCTGGTGAGAGGGGATCGCTGCCTGCTCACGAGTCCGTCTTCACCTCTTCCCTCCATTCACACTCTAATAAGACCCACATTACTGGACCTCCCTTGTTGTTGTTCAGGGCTACTGGACAGAGTCATGGAGGCAAACAGTATTTCTTTGACAGGCACAGAGACATGGTAATTAGATCCAGCAGATGCTGCCTGCAACAGCTGTACCGGTAATATGCTTCTAGGATATAGTGTTACTCATCTGGCAGGGTCAGCTCTGCTTTAAAAACTCTGTACTGTCTTTGATATCATGGACGATACGACAGTCGGCTACAGAGTCAGTAGTTAGCTGCAGATGAGACAGTGAAACAAGGGGCTTGTTTGCAGAGAGAAGAGGAAGTGAAAACACATCTGTGATTGCGGACATTACACAGAGTACACAGTTGCATCAAAAGAAGGATTTAACAACTACAGGCTTCAAAGTGGTTTCCTTTTTAATTGCAAAATAGATTTTTATCTCATAAATGTATTTTATTGTTTACTATGCCTTTTCAGGCCAAACTTCGGACTGGAAATCTCATCATTTTTTGATGTTTGTACAGATGGGACTTCAACTCAACCAGCAACTGCAAAGCACAAAACATACAATGTCTATCCATATGAGATAAAATTACTTTGAAAAGTGCAGCACACACACTTAGTTTGAGGCTTTGTTTGACATTTTCAAAAAATGTCAAATTTCCTGATATTATTGCACAAGTTACTGTGAGAAGTGTAAGTAAGTGATTTCAGAGGAGTGTGTCCTGATTCTGAAGAGTGGGAAATTTCACATGAACCTGAGCTTTGGCCTCACACAGCAGTGTAACAGAGAGAAGAGAAAACCACAATGTCTGTGCTGCAGTGGAGCCAGAAAAAAAAAAGGCACAAATAACCAGGGTGGAGAGGACTAAAAAATAAAACTAAAATGATGAGGCACAGAGGAGATAACTCACAAAGCAGGGAAAGATGTAAATAATAAAAATAAAAAGGGCTAAGGAAGTCCATCTCAGGGGACATGAGTAGGGAAGAGTTAATGATAAAAGATTAACAAACATAACTTGATTTCATCTTGTAGGCCTACAGTTTTCAGGGAGGAGCTGTCTGTTTCAAATCTAATTTCCCTCTTAAACACAAACACAGTGTAACCAGGGGGATTCCTCGGGAGCAGGGAGACTGGGGAATCCAGAGTCGGGATCTGATGCTGGTGGCTGAGTGAGACCTTTCAGCTCAGCACAGAAATAAAGATAAAGATTTCCAGAGCAGCCACAATACAATACAACAATAAAACCCAGTTCTATTTTACGATAAATAGAAATTTCCTCAGGAAGCTGAAACAGCATGTAGAGGGCAAAGTTTCAATCAATATATTGATGTATCACATTATATTCCTGGAATCTCCCTTTTGGTGTGTCTGAGTTTGCAGTGACATTTTTATCAATATTTTTTATGTTCCCATAATATTGATTTGAATTCTTATACTGTCCAGTTTTGTACATGACTCACACAACTGTTCTTATTTGACTTTAACATCTTTTCAATCAAGCTTTTTTTTTTAAATTTTACAGCAGAAGAAAGACTCACATGGTTACAATAATTCACACCTTGAGGGGATTTGTGTGAAATTCAAGATATGAGAAGCTTTATAGATGTGCCGAAATATAGTTGTCTTTACTGGTGCCTCAGCAAAAAGGTATTAAAATTTCTCCCGAAAGTCGGTGATCTTTAAGTCAGGGTAATTTTCTGAAAAAGTGTCCTTACCTGCAGCAGTTTGGTAGAAATCCACAGAGAAATGTTGTCTTACCTTGTCTGCAGGGAATGACATGGATGAGCTGTTTCAGTTTCGTTCATGTTCCTGTCACTTCTGTCGACACACTGGAGCAGAGAGAGAAGCAGAAAGTAACCCGACGTTGATGTTGCTCCTCCTCTGACAAGAACCAGTGTGTGTGTGTGTGTGTGTGTGTGTGTGTGTGTGTGTGTGTCGGACAGAAAAAGAGACTGACAGTCAGAGTAGGGAAGGGTTGTGGGCACTATTAGTGAGTGTTGTGTTGAATCCCTTGAGCTACGGTCGCAAATTTGAATAAACAATAGACGGAGACAGATAGAGACAGAGAGAGATGTTTGTTTCAGAACCATGGAGAGCAACTGGCCTCTCCAGCACAACCACACCATGTCCTCCTGCCCCACCAAGCTGTAGGCGATCATGTAGAGAGAAGTTTGAATGGCGGTGGCATGAAATAAAATGGTAAAGCACGATTAAAAAGAGGACAAAACAGAGGGGTCGCACTTCTATTCTCTTGCTGCAGGACGTTAACCTTTAAGACTCTGCTGTTTTGACCTTTTAACCAAACCAGTGACGCAGTCTGCCCCAGTTGGTGGATGACCTTACTTTGATGGAATTATCACAGAGAATAATGGTCCCTATCCACAAAACAATATTGCAAATGAAACAAGGAGCGTGCCATCAAACAGGCCTGAGCTGGACATGTAAACATGATTTGATATGAGAAAAGTTGATTTATTGACCTGGTCCAAACTTAAGGCACACTGATCACATCAACAGTAGCATGGCAGTTGATTTGTTGGAATATGACATAGACTTGTAGAAAACTTTTCTATTATTTTACTACTTTCTTATTTCAATGTGGTGATGATTATGTAGAAAACTGTGCGGGTGTGTCCATGAGCAATGAGCTTCACTTCCGCTGTTTCACAATTCGTCATGATCACGAATCAATATGAGGCTTTGACTCTGTCTCCATGACGTGTGTGTGTGTGTGTGTGTGTGTTTGGTTTCCTATCTCCTAGAAGCTCCTTGAATTTCTGGGACTCTCTGGCATGTATTGCTATTATTTGTAGTGATTGTCACTATTTGAAAATCATTATATTTAGCAGTATTATTTATATGAATGGTAAAATAGTTAAAGGAACAGTTTGACATTTTGGAAAATACAGTTTTCTTCCTGAGAGTTAGATGAGGACATTGATACCACTGTCATGTCTGTACAATCAATACTGTATGAAACCAGCAGCAGGTAGCTTAGCAGAAAGACCAGGGGAAACAACTTGCTACTGTGTGAAATAGTCTGGTATACAACCCAATGCAAATCTATTACGTGTTGTTTTTACTCACACTGAGAAATGACATGTCAATCTGACTGTATCTGTAATGCAAGAACATTCTGCTAAAAGAGCGGTTTTGTAAACCAGTTAGTACTGGCGTAATAGACGACCAAATGAGAAGTTGGATATTTTTCACATACAATTGTGACAGCAGAAAGACATACTCTTCACTTTGTACTTCTGTGAAATAATATGTTGGTATACCTCACGGTTCTTGTGATTCCAGGCGAAATGTAAAAATGTAACTACAGTGCCATGTTCTTGATGCTTCCTGTGGGCAATGGATCGTGTGGTTTTAAAGCTCGACACTGAATGTATAATTCATGAGGGTCGTACAGTCGTGGTGTAGTTCTTGCTGGCCAATGGCATTTGCTTTGCATGGTAACATCATGCAAGGCCTTCATTCTCGCGCAGCCACTGAATTAGCGTCTACATATGTGAAAGTTTAAAGGTCTCAGTTTCATCGAAGGCTTCATCCTTTGTTTTATTGTAAGAGGTGAAATATGTTTTTCTCCAGTGGAGTCACACGCAAGCTGACCTCCGATCAAAAGCCCAACACAGACTGTCGTGTACACTCTACATTCATGAAAGTGTTCAGAGTTGAAAAGGGGACAAAAAGAAACCATAAAGGATGCACTGCTGCAGGGCATAGGATGAATAATATTGCACAGCACCATGAGTGATAAAAGCCATCGCTCCTCACAGACACACACACACACACACACACACACACTGCACTTTCACACAAATCATCTCTTTCGTCAGTCCATTTCTTAATATTTACACACATTTCATCTTGTGTAAGCACAACAGCCTCACACCATGAAATATATCCCTTGGCATCGAGGAGCACCTTCATTCAGACTTTTGCTGCTCTATGTGCATGAGGAATTAAAAAAAAAAAAAGAAAAAAAAAAAAGAAAAAAAACAGCCAACAATGAAGCTCTCTCCTCTTCACTATATGAAGAAAAGCCCCAAGGCAGCAGGGAAATGAGGTCATCTAGTTGGAGCCAAGAGCAGCTGTTTGAATGGGAGAAGGGCCACACACAAAAGCAGCCTCACATTTTCTGGAATTTACTGGTGCATTCAGTTATTAATAAAACCGTGGAGTTCATAAAAATTGTAACAGAAGGAGAGAGAAAAGTCACACTGCAGATTTTGCCTTTCTTACAATCTGTGGATTTATTTCTCTCTGAGAATTATTGTACACTACATCATATGCTAATAGGCTAATGTTGATGACACTTGGACATTTATTGTAACTCTCCTCAGTGCCTGGAGCAAATTGTGACTTTATAATCTCTTGTGATGATTCATTAAAGACAGGCTGTAATTCATTATGGTGTCCAGCTGGGATTTGGGACACCTGGACTCATGGTCAACTACGGGCACTGATATTACTTCTACATAGATTAGTTTGTGTGCCCCATGAATTACCATTAGTTTCAAGTCACAAAGTTATACAACAGTTTGTCCCGGAAATTAAATAAAATAACCTAATACTTTACCTACTTTACTTACTTTACTTACTTGCTTATAATTGTCAAAGCCCCTCCTAACCATCTGGATGAAAACACATGAAGCATGTCATGTGTTTAAGGGTGATAAAAATCTTGTTTTTGTATTTGTCATGCAGCGGACAGAATATTTTTTTCATCCAGATTGTTACAAGAGAGTTTGAACATTTTGGAAATACCTTCAGAACAGCAGCGAGTGTCAAACAACCTTATGGGTTTTCCAAACACTGGTACAATGGATGCTTGGCTCTGTGGCTATAGATAAATAGATTTTCTCTGTAGATTAACAGTTGATAATCCCCTAAAGTAATATCATTGCGAATGAATGGTGACTATGTTCAGCAGCAATAAAAGATAATAAGATCCAGAAAGCAGCAATTCATAGAGAAAGTTATAAGAGTCATGTTGCCTATGTTTTTCATTCAAAACCTTTGCTCAACAATTTTTGCTCCTATGCTTCGGTATAGAACACAGCTTTCTACAACAAAGATAACTACAATAGAAATACTCTTACTTTCTGTTAAAGGCGTTCTTCAGCTATTGAATAGTGCTATTTCATACAGTTAGGGGACTCAAAAGAGACAGATTAAAAAGAAAATGAAGACTGGTCAAAATAGAAGCAGCTGAGGTATTCTGACTTTTAGTCTCTGGTAAAAACACTGGAAAAAGTAGAATTTTCCATGATGCAGATCAATGACGTCCTTCTAAATGCCCCATTTAAATCGCACACATACACAGCTTGCAATGACAGCTTTCTCTGTTAACTTTAAACCTCAACTTTCATGTGTGTAGATGATGAACTGAATAATAGTAGCTTTCATCTTTCTGGGGATCCATTGACACACACATGGATCTGTTGGAATCGTATCAAATACTTTGGGAATCATTAGTCTGTGACTGTCAGTTAAAATCACCTCACCAACACATAAAAACACAGATGGAAGGTATTGTCCTTTGCTCAAAGGTTAAATGTCATCCGTCAGCCACCGGTCACCTGCTATCATGTGTCTGTTTTGTCCTGATTGTTTGTTTCATGCCTCTGCTGCCATCTGGAGGACTAACGTTTTCTTTTCTCTCCAGCTCCTCATACGGTCTCGTGCCTCCCACAGAGCTGCAGACGACTCTCCATGTATGGCACTTTTCGGCCTACTGCATTAATACAGGCAGACAAACGCAGCATGAAACTGACTGGATGTTAAAACTTGAAACTAATGTGTAAAGCTCAAAATAAACTTAAAACACAGCATTGTCTGTGTTCTCAGCCTGCCTTTGGTTTGACAACAAACCAAAACACCTCACTAAGTGAATGAAAATGAATCATTTTTATATACAAAATCTGCTTAAGTATATGGCCATGATGATTCCGGCTCAGGCTGAAACTGAGGAGGTTTATACATGATGACGTAGCTGTGTGACCATCTCCAACTACACCTGCCTTTGGCTTTTGCACATGCACTACACAAAGGTTAAGTGTGTGGTGTGGACTACATGACAAATGCATTGCCTGGGCATGCCTTCACAGTGGTCAGGATGAAAGAAAAAGGGGGCGGGGCTGCTCAAAAGGGGTTCAATTATAGTAGAGAAGCAATGGGAAAATAAAAATATAAAATCATTACTTTTCTTTTATGAGCCAAAATCTTTTATGTCCTTAATATCGGTAGTTAACTACACAAAAAAGGCAAAAAGGTCATTTAACTACTTCAATCACTATGCACCTATGAATTTAGCTGAACTACCAGAAAGCTACTGCAAAATGTAGTTTCACCTACTAATTTAATCACATGTATTTCAATACTTCCCAACACTGCCACTTTATACTGTTTTTATGTTATTCAGATATCCCGATTTTTGGTTAACATGTGAAAAAATATGGTACAGAGTTGTAATCAGTGATTCATCTAGCAAATGTCAAAAAATATGATAACTCAAAATCTTTTTACAGGCTTTTTTTCAGCACTTTCAACTGCGTCCCTCCCATCTCAGCTGATGGAGTTGGCTCACTTGTCATGGAAATGACTGTGTTGTCATCATGCAACCTAAGTAGGGGGTCACTTAATATGTAATTGAAGGCAGGTCCGTGATGTCCTTCTTAATCCTCCGCTGGCCAATCCAATCACTCCCGGATGATGACTTCTACTTCACAGCTGATGCTACGACCAGTTTCTGGTGTTGTGGAAATCTAAGTCATATCTGCCAGTTTACTGAACTATGCTCCAGTCCTGGAATTATTCAGGAGTGATCGGTTGACCATTGATCTTTTGAATGTAGAATGTGATGTGATGCTTGAGGCTCACAGAATGAACTGTACTGAAGTAAAGATTGAATAATAAAGAGTAGTAAATGTTTTGCAGCTATCTGTACAGTGATATAGAGGCCTGTACTACTACTACACTTACACACACACACACACACACACACACACACACACACACACATTAATTAATAAGTCCCACTCGGAGGCCATGATCTCTGTGGAACATAATGAACATCAGAGTGCTGACAAGCTGCTCTGTCATTTCACTATTCAACTCACACTCGTGAGGCTCGATCACTTGAAAGCTTCAGAACATTTCCCGTTGCTTGGGGTGCTATCTCATGGCTGTGTCATAGCAACAATATTACCCCCTGCGCCCCCACCCCTCCGAGTCAGAAAAAAACTAAAAATATCATAATACATCCTCCTTTCAAACCCTGACTAGTTTACTGCACCATTTTGCTTTGTCGGTTTTTAGAAAAGGGTTTTGAACTATTTACCTGATGGCCTCTTCTCCTCATTTGTTGTGCATGCACAGGAAAATCTTTCCATGTTCACTTAGAGTGGATTGGAAAAAAAATTATGACACTAGTTTGCATCTTGCAGGGGCCGTCTGCAATGGAAATTGTATGCAAAGTGAGGAGATGAATTCTGACCGCAGCTCAACCCTTTCCATGCCATTTATACATAATACCATTAAGAATATGATGGTTCACTTGAGGTCAAACTTATTCTTATCATTATGTGTGGCACTGCTCTGCAACATGAAAAGAGACTAATTTAGATTTATTTTTTTCACCATATTTGCACCACATATGTATAAACATAATCATACAGTAATTTGCAATAATGATATGACCCATATAATAGGCATAAAATTTCACATTATTTGGAAATTACATTTTGATGTTCTGTTTATTTCAGCCGTGCAGATTTGACAGAGCTTTTAAGGTTGAATCACACAATCATCCGTCGGTCATTTGAATTCCTGGATGTGGTCATGGAGAGAGATTGACCACAGGGTGTAACCCTCATTTGTGAGCCTCAGTTTATCTTTCCATCACCTGACAGAGAAGATCAGCACTAAAGGACAGCAGGCCTTCCCCATGAGAGCAACTGATATTTGTACCCAGTGCTGTTTAAATCTCTAAAGAGTTAATTCTGACATTCATGTTTCAGTTCACTGCTGTTTGTATTGTTGTTTGTTCTGGCCACGTTCTTTTTCCTGCGCAATGTTTTCTTTAAAATTTGTGTTGATTGTAAAGCACTTTTTAACTTTGGATTATCTTCGATAAATACAACACTTCTCCACTTTTATATTTTGTAAAACAAATCGTCTCTAAGAAGTAAAATGCATCCATACACTTTCCTTATTTTATGTCTTGTCTGTTGTTATACCCTGATCCTGAAGAGACTATATACATAATTTCATCTGCATTTTTTATGATTGGAATGACAAAGAAACCTTTTGACATTTTGCACTTGAACTTGAGTATTAATGTGGTCATTTAGAATTCAAAGAAATTAAAGAAATGTTCAGTAAATATTAAAAAGGGTGCAGAAAAAACTAATGTGTGTTCTCTTTCAGCTGTACTCAAATATATATAGGATATATTATATATTCACATATTCTGTTTTGGAGACGTTAGATTCTCAAACAGCAAAGCCTTTCAGAACTAAAAGTGTTGCTGTTTGAGCAGTCTTTATAAGCTGCTCATGCAAACATGTTACTGAGCATTGGCAGTTCATGACAGAGGCTTGCAATGCAAATCAGCAGTGACAGCACAGATGATGTATGCGTTGCGCTAATCTCTCTCTCTCTCCCACTTGTGTTGCATTCTCACATAAAACAATCGTGTTACAATCTAATTGCAGCTGATTTGCCTGAATCGTCTCCTGAATGTCTGCACACCAGAATGCTTTACAATGTGCCAGGAAAACACTGTGTAGTGTACAGTAAGTGTAAACTGTAAATATCTGACATGAAATTAAGAACTGGTCCATAAATGACTATGGTGGCGCAGAAATTAGGCAGGGTAAAAAATTACAATATTTGTGAAAAATGATGTGTCGTAAATCATAACATCCTAAATCAAAATGAGGAGGTAAGTCACTTTATTTGTTAATTAGATCAGAACCTGTGCCACAACTGCAACGTTTTTGGACAGTGGAAATTTCAAGGTGGAAGCACTCAGAGAGTGAGAGATCATTCAAACCCTCCCCTGCTTTACAAGAATCAGATTCTCAGTCAGTTGCTTAGAGGAACCCCTGGTTGTTGAGCATTACCACAAGGTTTGAAGAATCATAGAATTTATCAGCTCTGGAAATGTTATCATCTGAATCAGCTGATTTATCCTAATGACATTTCCTGACCTGCCTTAAAAGTCAGAACGATTCAATTAGGTTATTAGTGTTTTTACAAATGGTAAGGTGCCCAGGCCTTGTCTATGTCACAATTGGGCCTTCTGTTTAATTTCTAGCTGTTTTTAAGTTAATGAAATGAAATGTAACAGTGCAATAACATTAGGAGAAAGGCTAATTTTCTGC
This sequence comes from Seriola dumerili, assembly GCF_002260705.1. Taxonomy (NCBI): domain Eukaryota; kingdom Metazoa; phylum Chordata; class Actinopteri; order Carangiformes; family Carangidae; genus Seriola; species Seriola dumerili. The sequence goes on along the minus strand of NW_019174474.1, from coordinate 5,038,560 downwards.
AAGGGTTGCATTTACTTCTTTTCACTTCAAAAATCAACCAAATATGTGATTTGACAGTGGACAGGTCTCAACCTCAGCACGAGGATTAAAATTTTGAAAGAAGCTTGTTGCTCTCTCACGCATGCGCAGTTCACGGGTATGTTAAAAGAAGAACAGGAAGCGAATATTTTAAGACTCAGAGTAGATGTCTGCTCCTCCCTGCTCCTCTTTCTCCGTGAATGATTTAGCTATCAAGAGGAGAGCCTGACGTCCTGAGAGCTGCGTTTTGTGGTTAACTAGTATCAGCGACGCCTTGGGTCTGAGATTGGGAGCTTGTGTGCGGGGCAAGGGCGTGTTTGAATCGCAAGTGCTGGAGAGACCGACTGCCTCCTCCTTCTCCTCCTCCTCCTCCTCAGTGGATGCTAGCTCGGTAGCCTTTGCATGTTGCTGCACTCCTAGTTAAAGTTGCGTTATAGTCTTCGTCCTTTTTTATTTATTTATTCGGAGGTCAGGGCAGAAGAAGATGGGATGTACTCTGAGCACGGACGACAAGGCGGCGCAGGAGCGGAGCAAGATGATCGACAGGAACCTGCGGGACGACGGAGAGAAGGCGGCCCGGGAGGTCAAGCTGCTGCTGCTCGGTGAGAGAAACACGGAGGGACGGAGGGACAGGGTGTCGGTCTGTTTTCTGAGGATGGGCCGTCCTTCGTCCTGTCTGCTGCAAAATTATATTCAACGTGTATTAAAGCATGTTTGTGTTTTTCCTGAGTTAAAGTTTTATCGCTAAATAACTTTACGGTTAGAATCGGCAGAGTTAGAGACGTTTCACGCCTGTATATGAATGGCACGGCGGAGGCGCAGTTAGCTAAAAAAAAAAAAGTTGGAGCTGCTGGAGTGCTGTATTTTCCCGTCGGCAAATTAAAATCGGCTAAGACAATAAACTAGTTATCAGTTCACTGTGAGATTAGTTTAATCCCACAGCAACCGGCCGCTAAATCACTGAGCTAATTTAGCTAAGCAATTAGCTGCTTAGCTAGGTTAGCGCCCCAACGCTAGCTCGGATTAGTTAGCTAGCAGAAAGCATAAACTTCAGTATGCGATTGTATCTATCAACAAGTCTGAAATGTCTGGATTGCTATCGTTAGTGTGGCAGACTGCCTTCATTATTATGATTTTAATTAAAGTAGACAGCCATCTTCCTGTTTCGCAGCCTTTTATCACATAAAATAAACATTACCGTACTTTAGGCCGGTTCACTCTCTTAAATACACGCGACCAATCTGCCACACTGGAACAAACTAGCTAATGCTTTTTAAAACAGATTTGAAATGAATGTCTATCGTCACTATGCAAAAGTTGTCTTTGGGAATATCACTTAATGCAGTTGTAGTGATTGTTAGTGGTAGAGCCAATGCCAGCTATGCTGGTCGACTAGTCTCAATGTTTCTGTTAACTTCGGGCCTGGAAGAAAGACTTTAAAATGCATCATATCTGCAAATCGAGTCATACACAACACTTTTTAATCGTCACCCTTCATATATAATGTAATGATATCTTGCGTATGGGTAATGGTGATTTTATACTCTATGCGATCCAAACTGTTAAAAGACAACATTCAACACTGTATAGTTATATAAAAAAAAAAAAAGTAAATAAATCTTCCAGATGATATCCAGATTGACATCCATGTATCAGTGGTGCATCGCACAGATTTATCAGAATTGTTTCATTGTTTCAAAGAAAGCTGCCACGCCTCCTCTCAGTTCTCCATATTAGCGATAACCACTGCTGGCTGTTAAAGTCAGGAAAAGAGGGCCTGGAGGTTGCGTAGCAACCTACTCAGCCTGGCTGACAGCAATATCTGTGGCAACTATACACACAACACCGACAGATGCATGCTAACTGGACATCTGCCTGCGTCATGTAGTCTACAAGCTGTTCAGAAGATGCAGCAGTATTGTGCAAATTTTAGTTCATCCCTTCTCAAGCAGGTCTGTATGTCTGTGGCACCACTTATTTTCAGACATGTGACTTCACCACAGTCACAGACACACCGTACAATGCCCAGCCACAGCAGTCAGTTCCTGTATGTGTGTGCGTCATTTGAGATGGAACTGATTTGAATTTTCATGGTTGTGTGTGTGTGTGTGTGTGTGTGTGTGTGTGTGTGTGTGTGTGTGTGTGTGTGTTTTTGTTTGTTTTTTTTTTGTTTTTCCTGTCACGATTCCTACAAGCACCTGCATGAGACATGTGGGATTGGTTTGTGGATTTATCATCTGATGGGGCTATTACCATATATCTTTGAACACATGGGTGTGTTTCACATCCACATTTTATACTGTGTGTGTTTTTGTGTTTGTTTCTGAGTGAGAGAGGCAGCTTTACCCTACAGGCATATTGCAGTTTGCTGCTCTGTCAGCCATACCACTGGGGGTGTTTGCATTAATGCAGTAATCTGCAAATGACATGCTCTTGAGACAAGTGTTTTGAATGGGAGGACTGCTTAAGATGTAGACTGTACTGCATGAATGCAAATCATAAAGATTGATCTGTGTTTCTGTGTAGTGGGTTTTTCATGGTACAGTCGCAGAGAAAGTGGCACACAAGAGATGCTTGCATAGTGTTTATTGTTTGCTAGGAAGATATCTGCATCTCATGTAGCCTGAGAGGAATGTATTTTCCCTGGTCCATCCAGTGTAGCCCTATTAAACATCATAGCTCAGAGACCAACTTGAACCATTTTACTTTTTCCACTTTTTGCCATAATTGCCAGCCATTAAGCCCTTCAATTTCAGATGCTCAGTGAGGCATGACATGTGTTTGGAAATTAATTTTAAGTGTGTTGTGATGTTTGCGGAAATATTAGCTCTGTGTCTGTGGTGTGTGGCTGTTTATCATATGGTAGGATGAATTGATGAACAGTTCACCTCACCAGGGAATTGTGAGTCCCTGCAGAGGTAAGGTAATTAAAATGTTGTGTGCTCAGCTGAAAACACCCCTGAATCTCAGAGGGAGCTGCAGGAGAACTGTATGAGAGACTGTGCACCGAACACAGTTTTGCTAATTTAAACAGATGTCAGAATTACACCATTGTATGTTTTCATAACTCTGACCTTTTTTTAAGGCTGCAATGCTGTCATACTACCTCACATAGTGTTGTATATTGATGATACATAAATCAAATGGTTCATATGAGATGCATCTGAGAGCTGTGAGTCCATCCAGTCAGTCTGATGCAGCATGAGTTTTCAACCCAGGGAAGCTTTGTATAATCTCATTGACAAGAGGATCCAGTTGATTAATCCAATTGCACTGTGACCTGGCCAGACCAGGTCTTAGACACTTCTTCACCGCATTAACTTGCAGTGTAGCATCTGACATGCCACTGGTTAAAGTAAATAAAATTTGAAATAAAATGCATTTTAAAATGTAAAATACTTGTCTTTTGTTTTGGGTGTGAGATTTAAGATGACATCATAAACCATTGATTTAGAAGATTAGGTGTGATTGTTGCGTTTTGACTGCAGGGCTGCACAGTGAATAAAAATACTGATTCAGACAACTGCAAAATCATTGCAACCTCTGTGAAAATGCAACCAATGTATTTTGAAATAACTGTTGCCCAAGCTAACAAAGATCATCTGTTAAAAGACATGGATGTGCGATAAAAATGACCTGCTGTTTTTAAGTGAGTATTTTGCTCTCAGGTTTTTGTCACCTGTCACTGAATTGGAGGCAGAGCAATAAAACAGGACCTTTTGACAAAAATGAATGCATCATTTTACTGGGATTTGCATATTTATTTCTGACAGGTTTTTAGTCTGTATACATTTGTTCACATGGCATTTAAATTAATGACAGGAGAGGCCAGGACAAGTTTCATGATTGAAGAAATTTTTATTTTTTTATTTTTTATCTTTGTATGTTGTGTATTTATATCACACTAGTCAGCAATGAACTTGTGGTGACTTTTAGGGAATACTACATCTGTGATTTAAGTAAGTAATAAATATCATGTCACTGTATTGACTGTAATTACATTTTTGTCTTATCTGTGCTGTTTCAGGTGCTGGAGAGTCTGGGAAAAGTACAATTGTTAAACAGATGAAGTAAGTGGATGAGCAACATCACATTTCACAACACATCAAGCACGACTGCAACACTTCAAGTGCTGTTTGTTCAGAGGATCATAGAACACAGCAGTGTTTCACTCCCACTAACCCCCCTCAGACTACAGAGAAAACTAATGACACACTTCACTATGTATGCACCACATCGTCTGTTTCATGAACATAACGTGCTATTTGGAGAATACTGCTAATGTCATGTGTTTGTGTGCCAGGATCATCCATGAAGCGGGCTATTCAGAGGAGGAGTGTAAGCAGTACAAGGCCGTGGTCTACAGCAACACCATCCAGTCCATTATTGCCATTATCAGAGCTATGGGACGCCTCAAGATTGACTTTGCTGATCCAGCCAGAGCGGTGAGTGAAGGAAAAACAAAGCTGACATTTATGCTGTTCTTGTGTTATCACAGGTTGTATTTCTGTGCTAATGTATAGCTCAGTGCTGTAAGTTCAACAACTACTTTGTTATATGTCATCCAGCCCCACTGGGCAGTTTCCTTTTCTCTGCCTCCTCTGCAGCGGGTCAGATAGAGGTGGTAGGGGTTCAGTATCACATTCAAAGCACTTCATCAAAGCTGAAGTTTACCGAAATGAGAACTATCCATGGGTCCTTCAATTTATACACTAACCCTGATGTGCCTGACCAGGACATTTACTAGTAGGTTACTTGTTTGTACATGTACAAAAGAGCAGCCTGTCAACAGAATTGAGTTTAACAGTAATCAACAATATTTGTTTTCCTTGTTCTCGGCCAGACTGGCCATGGTCCAGTGCTAAATCCCCAAATGTCCGTGAGTGATAGAGTTGAGTTCGGTACACCATCAGTTGACTGAGTGATTGGACTTTTTCCATTGGCTATTTCTCTTGTGTGATTGAATGAACAGTTTCTACTGCGCCATCAGTGGGTGTGGTTTGATCCACAACAGTTGTCATTTTCAGACTCCTTTTTAGTGATTTTTTTTTTTTTTTTTCCAAAATATTACCTAGCGTGAAATCTACCAACTTTTTGGACAACCTTACTTTCCATAGATGAGAGTCGCCAGTATTATCCCGTGAGTGAGAGCCACACTTCTCTCTGTGTCTACTCTGTTCAGTGACTGGCAGAGAGGCCGAGCAGTAGTTTCTTACCCAGATGGTGGCAGTGCGTTGTGTGAGAAACAAAATGAGAAAATATTCTGTTGCTTTCAACTTACTCTCTTCCAACTTTGTCTTTGTCTTATGTGTTTGGTGATTTTTGTCAGACAATGTTGTGGTTATAAAATTAGGATTTTAGCAGCAGTTTGGAAATGGCTCAGAAGTGACTGCTGTTTAACATCTACCCTTAATGGGCTGTGTTTTAGTCACTATTTAAAACTTGTTCTGTAGTCTGACAACAGAAACAGAAAAACAGGTAAATGAGAATGGCTTTATTGTGAATTTTGACTGCATTAAACTACTGTATGTGTGAGCACCGAGAGTAGGAGAGAAGCAAACTGATAAAGGGCTGAAACCAGCTGACACTAGGCAGAATGCAAATACAACACAATGATGTCATGAATATTATAATTGCTGTATTATGTTATCTAGCAACACTTTTCCACCAGGATTTAGCTACTTTCCATCGAAAGTAGATGTTTACATCAGTTTTAAAGTAGCTCTTCAGTTTTGTACATTGACCAGACACTGTCCAGCCATATGCTAGGTTTTGACCTGGTCTTGTTTGGAGACTATGTGCATATTGGTTTGGTGTTTTGTACAAGCACACTGTATTATCACCATGCACTGCAAATTAATACAGTGGAGACTGCTGAGTATTTTGTTTCTTCTTTATTCTAAACAGACTCCTGTTTCATTTTTCAAATCTGCTTTTTCCTGGAATAACAAGAGGCTTAGTCATTGCCTCAGCGTGACTGCCCTGGCTCTGTCATCGTGACCAATTTTACAGCCAAAGCTTTTCTTTGCTGATTTTCTGCTCTTACAGATATCAATTTTTGGCCACTGACCTGCTTAAGACACTGTGCAGCTTTTGAAATCCAATTTTATGCAAAGTGGCATGGCTAAAGTAACCAGAACAGACACACTAATTTGTCATTTTTAATTCATCTCTTAATTTGCTCTCAGACAGGGCTGTTTGTAAGTGGTGGAAATCTTTTAGTGTGATTTAATGAGAAAGGACTGTCCATGATTAGGTCCAAATTCAGTCATTTAGGGTTACACTCACACCAACTGTAATGTAATTTTGCTTTGATACAATAAATATTGTTTTTGACATTAAACGCACCATACAGGTGAACAATGTGCAAAAAAAAAAAAAATCATGGTGCGATTATCTTGACAGATACTGCAATTGTGAATTTTTTTAATTTATTTTCACTGATAAAAATCTAGAAATAATGGTTATGTGATCTTTGCTGGTGTCTGTACCAAATAACCATGTTCCCTTACATTTGGAGAATATGATTTGTAGTTTGGGGCATCTCTGTATCATCACAAAGCTTCACTTAAAATGGTATGTTGTTTTACCGTCATAAAAAATTACTGTAAACATTCTTTATCTTCAGATTTTTGACAAAATGTCAGCAGTTGGTAACTAAAAAAAATGTGTATACTTTCCTTGCTGGCATGAAAAACTGACAAAAATGAAAAAGTTATGGATCATGACTTAAATTGGAGGGGCTCTGTCTCGTCAGGATGATGCACGGCAGCTGTTCGTCCTGGCGGGTTCAGCAGAAGAGGGCTTCATGACAGGCGAGCTGGCCGGCGTCATCCAGCGGCTGTGGAAAGACGGAGGAGTTCAGGCCTGCTTCAGCCGCTCCCGAGAGTACCAGCTCAATGACTCTGCAGCATAGTGAGTAGGACACTCCGACACATACATGGGAACTAATGTGGGCTGTAACTGACACAATAACGCCTATTCTTCCGTCTTAATTTGCAAGTCTCTCTCTCTTTTTTTTGTACCTGGTGTCAATCCTTATCTTTCTGTCTCTTGACATTTTACTTTCCAAAGCTACCTAAATGACTTGGACAGGATATCCCACGGGGCTTATGTACCCACCCAACAGGATGTGTTGAGGACCAGAGTCAAAACTACTGGTATTGTGGAAACACACTTCACTTTCAAGGACCTGCACTTCAAGTGAGTACAACCACCACAGTTGAATCTCTGATGTACAGTGATTAAAATAAGTCTGGTGTTTTTCTCACTGGCAGCTGTATATGCCGGAGTTTTACCACCTGACGAGAGGACAGTCGACCCACTAGACCGTGGTGGAGGATTTGATGATAAAGGGAAAAGCAAAAGCACCTATTTTGCAGTATTTTGGCTTTAAACCCAATGCCAAAAGGGAACCTGATAACATCAAAGAGCCAATCTGCAAACTTTGTCTGAAGGAGGATACACTTCTAATCGACAGATATTGAGCCGACATGAGTCTCTTCTTGTGAAATTGGTAACACTGGTGTTGTTCATCACCCAGTGGGAAAATTTCCATGCTGTGGCATCCCTAGTTCCCGCTGCATGAATCACATTAAGATCATAGAGTGAGGATATTGTTTTAAAATGATCCACACTTCAATAAAGCGTCAGTGGAGGTCATCAGGGTCTGAGTCATATTTCCCACGATTCGCCTGAGGACACAATATCGCTACAGGGAAATGTGGAACGAGTGTCAATGACTGACAGGAGTGTCAGAGTTGACTTGCATATGTAAGAGTAAACGTGTTGTTTGTTTTTAAAGTTATTTAACAGTGTGTTTCTGTGATCTTGCTGCAGAATGTTTGATGTAGGCGGACAGAGATCAGAGAGGAAGAAGTGGATCCATTGTTTTGAGGGAGTCACCGCCATCATCTTCTGTGTGGCTTTGAGTGACTATGACCTGGTGCTGGCTGAGGATGAGGAGATGGTAAGACCTGTCTGACCTTAACACGCCCTAAGATTCATTATCTCCCTTTTTACTCAGCTTTTTGAATTCAGTTGGTGCAGCTTCTCTGGATGGTTATCATTGTGCGTCTCTCTACTCATTCAGAATCGAATGCACGAGAGCATGAAGCTGTTCGACTCCATCTGCAACAACAAGTGGTTCACAGACACCTCCATCATCCTCTTCCTTAACAAGAAAGACCTGTTTGAGGAGAAGATCAAAAAGAGCCCTCTCACAATCTGCTACCCAGAATATGCAGGTGAGAGAGAGAGAAAGATATATACAGACCCACTTGTATGCAGTTCAGGTGTTTACATGAAAATACTTACTTTGTATGTTGTATATAAAGCATTAAGTTCTTCTAAGTATATTTAGAGTTTTTAAGTGACGGTGAAGAGATTATTAGTAAAAACTGTCTGCAGGAACTTAAATCTTGAAAATGTCTTCATTAATACAATGTCAACAAATTAAAAAAAAAAAAAATCTACACATAGCAGTTTAAAATAGTTAGCTGTAGCTAGTTAGTATTTAGTGCTGTTTGGTGTTTAGACTCGGGTCCGCAGGTTCAGGACATGTTTGCTCACATTTGTTCTTCCATTTTTTAACGATCAGTCTGTCTGCCTCTTGTGGCCACTCAAAGGTGTGGCAGTCTCTACAGCTGACACAAAGATCTTTCTTTATTGTCCTCTCTGCTCTACTCCTGAACTGTGTGGGCTGCTTCATGTTTAAACAATATGCCTTTGTCAGGTTCACCATTAATTATTGGTACTCACAAGAACACGCCCTTACAAGTCCGAGCTTATGCAAGGTTGCAAGTTTTAATAAAGCAAAAGCTATAAATTCTACCTTTTACAAACTTTATAAAGTTCAGTTTTGGTGACAGTGTTGGAAATGTTTAGATTTAATTATAATCATTTTCGAGGAGATGTTGTACTGGACTACATTTTATTGAGGAATGTTTTCCTATGTGGGGGCAGAATATTAGAAACACCACACAGTATAATCCAGTCCACTACAACACCTCCATTAACTATGACCACAGTGCTAAAACATAATTGAATGAACTCCTCTATGACAGTGTCAAAAAATAAAACTGATAAAAAGTGTCATAAAAGTAAACTTTGTAGCAGAACAGTTGTGTTGGATTGAATTAAATTGAAATTAAATAAAATATTATTATCAATTGGCAAAATCAGGCTTTATATAGTCTACAGTTTTATTTATTTGTTTTGTTTAGCAGTAAAACAGGCTATATTGTATTTGGCAATTTTTGTGTGGTGTTGGTTTTCCCCTCCTAATTTTGTCATCTTTGCGCCCCCCCCCCCTTAGGCTCCAACACTTATGAGGAGGCTGCAGCCTACATTCAGTGCCAGTTTGAAGACCTGAACAAGAGAAAGGACACCAAGGAGATCTACACCCACTTCACCTGTGCCACCGACACCAAGAACGTGCAGTTTGTGTTCGATGCCGTCACTGACGTCATCATCAAGAACAACCTGAAGGACTGCGGCCTTTTCTAAAGGTAACGTCTGCTGCTTCAGGGGACGAGCTGGATGAAGTGTGCTCTGTCACATTTTCCTCCTCTAATCCTGGTGTGTTGTTTTTGTATTCAGGCAGCCTGGTGGCCGACTTACCAAGTGACTTTATTCAAGGCGAGTCTGATTGGAGGGATCTTCATGGACCCTGCTGAGAATGTCACTTTTAACCTCTTATTAACTTATGTTCATCTCTAAAAGTTTTAAAGACGGTGTGTAGAAAAAACGTTTTGTGTAAAATATTTGTACAACTGTCTATGCCCGGTGATTTTTCACGGTTTTTAAAATGTGCTTGTTTTACCTTTATCATTATTTTTAATTTTTATATAAAAAAAAGGGGGGCCTTCACATTTTTTTTTTGTCCATGAATGAACACTTTTTGTCTTTTCTTTGTAGGTGCTTGTGCCTTGCATGCCTTAGTTGCTGTGTTTTCTTTTTGTTGACTTAGATATTAGGTTTATGTAGATGTTACCATTCAACTCTTCCCAAGCCCCCTGTAGTCCATATTATCTATTTTTTTTCGGATTATTACATTGTCACATCATTTTTGCCTCCTTGTACAAATCAAGCAAGACCAAGTAACTCAGTCGACCAATTCACTCTGACTCTGACATACTGTGAGAGATGTGTGTAAACCTTTCTAGATGTGTGGTTTGCATGTGTGCTGCGAGTGGGAGCTTTGTTTTGGTTGAGGCCAAAAGCCTGTGTGATTGTGAGTGATTGTGTGTCAGTGTGTGCACAATATAAAACAAAGGGACTTTATTCCTCTACTTGTCATCCTCTTTCAAAGTTTTATTTTTCTAAGCGACCAAAAAGAAGCTACTCTCTCTAATTAATGAGCGCACGTTGTTGGTGCGCTGCTACAAACTGAAACATTCCTGATTGAATCATGAAGTAAAGAGAAGCTTTGAAAAGAGGATGCCAATGGCGGCCTTGTAGCAGACAGTAGGACCATATGTAGATCTGTGTTCAGTGCATAGACAGACAGACAGACAGACAGGTGGCTGGGTACAAGTGCACTGTTATTGATTATGATCTGTGATGGTTTCAAGTTACATATCCCCCCTAGACCCCCAACCCTCTGTTTCCATTGGATGGGGACATTAGTGGACTAATATCCATGATTTTGCTAATAAAAGAGTTGCTATGGTGAAACTATGGCAACTTATGGAACACATTTTTTCCTGTCTGTTTTTGTGCGTGAAACTTCTTTTGTTTCTAACAGGAGAATATTTGATTGACAAAACAAGATATATGAATGTCACATTCACATCTGAGAAATTTTACTGCACAATTTTTGCTAAAATGTCGTTTGATAAAATGAATAGAGACAATAGATTAAATGGGGGTTGTAGTCGCTCTCTGAAATCACTTGAGAGAACCATATTGCCTTTCATACATGAATTGTACTCTACAAAACAATAGAGCAGAAAGTTTAAACAAGTTAAAATATTAAACTGCATTTGTTAGAAACACACTTGTGCTTTTGATGTTTAGAAGAATGTTTGTCTTCTCGGGTTTAGAGACACTGAACTTCACACTCTGGGCCCAGCACTACAGAAAGCAGCTTCACTTAAAGCCTTTGTCTTAGTTTTTTTATTCATGAGCAGCAAAAAGTCTGTGGATCAGAGAGATCTGTCGTCAACATATATTTGCATCATATGAACCAAGTTGTGAGTGGCATGTTTGGAAGTACATTTTTAGTAAATGTAAACAGGAGAACCTGCCAACTTCAGATATATTCACAGATGTATATAAAATACTTTGTTCTCATTAATAATTTGTCCATTTCTTTTGACAAAAAGTTAAATTACTTCGTTTTTTTTTTTTAAAAGAACAGTTACTCCTCTATGTAAAGTCCATAATCTATAACCAAGCAAACATGTTTTACTTCAGATTTTTAACTACTGGACACGACGTGTTTCCTACTTTAGTGAAAAGTGTATTTGCCAGAGTATGTGTTCTACAAGTTTCAAATTTCCACATTGCATTGCCCTGCTCATATAAACATGTCTTAACCTGATTTTTAAGGTGAGCACAGAGAAATGTTCCTCCTTAAGCAGATAAAAAATACATCATTCTAGTATCAAACTGTGCAGACATCATTCTGCACAGTGAATAACAAACATCCATGTAAAGAAACAATAACCAAAGTGTAATTTTTTGAGCGGAAGGGGACTGTAATATTTATCGTAAAACTAACTGGAAAGCTGAGCAGGGACTTGAGAATAGGGGTTATATTTAGGGGGAGGATTTAATGGCAGCTTCCAACACTGTTCAGCAGTGAATGGTTCCATCTAGTGGACACATTGTGTAACTAATGACCAAGACTGATGTCTGCTTGATGGTCATAAAGGAGACAACTGAGGAAAATCTAATCACCAGTTTTAATATAATTAACATAGATTGTTCCTGACAAAGATGTATTGGCCTTTTATATAAAATCTCCATTGGAAACGCCCCAAGATTAGGACTAATTAATCCTGAACTAGAATGAGAAAGTTATTTTCTACCACGCTGTGGTGATTTAAAGCAAGCACTGTGGCCCAGAGTCCTTTCCAGTATTCATGAGCAGATCAACCGTTAAATTAATTAGTTGAGAGATAGTGATAGGATTATCAGAACAACTGTCATATTCCAGTCTTTTTTTCTCCCATTTTTATAGATTTGATAAACACGAAAACGATGGCAATGAACATCCTACAAATGGGTCACAGCACTGCCAAGGCTGACTCCTGTCTTGCAGACTTAGCTAAGCCATCACTGCTCAAGCACAATGATTAGGCATTAGCTGAGAGGACACTATTTTTGGGAGGCATTGTGTGATTTTAAAAGCTAACTGCAGACTCATTTGGCTAATCCCCAAAGCCCTCCAAGGGAGATCAAAAAGCGTGGATATGAAACTTCTTCGAAATGAAGGTATGTAGTGGAGGAAAGAGTGAAAGAGAAGAGGATGATGATGCTAATGAAGGTGATCAAACAGCACATCACTGCAGACTGCAGCTGACCACAGAGTCAAAGAGAGAGGAATCCAATCCAAACCATGTATCACATCTGAAGAAACTCTTTGAAAACTATATGTAATAACCAGCTCATTTTTTGATCTGTAGTCAAGTCGTACACCACTTAAAAGAGTTAACATCTGAGAAGACTGGAAGAGATAGAATTTGTTATGTGTGAGTTTTTTATCTGATAATAATGTCTCCGTGTAGGCGAGGATTATCGCCCAGGATTATTTTTAAGGCCAGTACTCATGTTTCTGAGTTTTAAAAGTCCTATGATATATTAGCCAATACACTTATCTTTAAATATAATACATATACTCTTGATAATAGTTCAACATTTTGGGAAACATCCTTATTGGCTTTCTTGCCAATAGTCAGATAAGAAGATTGATACCACTGTCAGTTGTTGTCCCCAGTTTCCAGTCTCTGTGCTAAAATAGGCTAACTGGCTAATGGCTGGCCACATGTTGAGCAACTTCTTTAAGTTGATATGGTGAACATGTTAGCAATTGTTTTTCTGTTTACACATTGAGCTATTTTGGAGCAGAATTAATGTTGATTTGGACTTGTGTTTCTGGCTACCTGATGAATGTAAGTCCAGTATGCACTCTCTTTTAGCTCTATTTTTGGTCTCTACCAACTCCTGAGGGAAATAAAAATATCTCTTTGTTCGCTAAATGCTCCACTGTGTTCAGCATCTATTTGCTAATTGTGTCTGTCTGTTGGTGCTGACCAGGTAGTGTACAGTGGGCTTTTAGAGCTTTGCCACTGAAAACAATGACAACAGAGCGGTCAGAGGGACTTAGAACAGTAAATTTGTGGTCCACAGAGTTAATCAATGAGCTGAAACTCAATATAAAGCTCCATAAAGCTGAGGGGAGCTGCAGATACAGGTGATAATTCTCCTAGCACAATGTCACATTATTTTTTCATTGTCATTTGATACATTGTTATTTTAGAAATATCGATTACAGCCACTGTAATGTAAAAACTTTGATTGGTGCAGTTTTAATTAAATTTGTTTAGTGTGCAAAGTGCAACACTTTATGGTTTATGGTTGAAAAAGGTAAAAAAAATCTGTCTGAATTACCTCAAAGCATTTCTGTACTGCAGATTCTTGTTATGCTGGGTGGACATGCATCCAGATACTGATACCAATATATCTGTGACAAGTTAATATCAGTTGATATTAGCCCAACTGCTTAATCACTCAGGCTCCAGTGAGGATGTCTGTATGGTTTGGTTTGGACTTTCTACAGGTACTTTGCCATCACAAATTTCACTGCATAATTAAATCTCATTGTGAGCTGGGAGAAAAAGCCAACGTGATTTAGTTGCCAATTCCCTTAAGCCATTCGGTCTAATTAACTTATTCTCTGTGTGTGTTGCATTTGTGTGTGTGTGTGTGTGTGTGAGTGTGTGGGTGCATGTTTGAAAGAGATTTTTAACCACTTCTCCAGTCCAGCACACCCCTGGGTTTCTCACTGATGCCACCATGTTGTTTTTCTATAATTTTAAAGTTTAAAATGTCTTCCAAATATTGTAACTGTCTCAAAAGAACGTAGATGATAATGTGTTTGTCTGCAGTCTGTTTTCTTCTTTTTAAGTTCTGGCACATCCGTGGATAAAATAAAGATGATAAAGACGGGAGGAGCCTGTTCATCCTGTTGTGAGCATCTGTGTGAAGGTGACCCCACTCCCCCTCGTCTTTGCCGAGCAATAAAAACAACTTAGTGTGCATTTCTTCCCTAACAGCAAATGCAGAAAGAAGAGAGTCAATGAGGGAGGCGGTGAGCTAAATCCATATAAGTTCTATTGAAATTCCCCCTCTGAGTGTGCAAGCTGCCTCGTGTTATTGTATTTTTGCCTTCTGTTGTTGGCAGTCTGCTTTAGGATGCTCATTACTTTCTGTCTATAATGATGATATGAAATAATACCATTTTCTTTCTTCTTCCCCCCACCCATTTTATTCAAACACACTCAGAAATATATTTACACACAGTCTGAGGAAGCCTCTATGGATGTTTCTGTTGTACACAATCACAACAACTACAACCGTTGTACTTAGATTATTAATAATCTGACAGAAAGTGAAAGATTTGAGTTGCAGCAGCTGCTCAAACTTGCAGCTTTCACAGAAAGAATATCAAAGATAAAGTACGTCTATTTTATGAAGCTCTTTTTCCTCCAATCATGCAGCACAATAACATGCAGACCAAAAGACTTCATTACAACGCTGTTAGGAGCTCGTGTAAGATCAACTCCTCCTAACACTGGCCACCAAGACACTACTGAGAGCTACTGCTCTACTTTTGTATCCTGTCACGAGAATATCTTGATGTGGCAATGAGTTGCTTGAAGTGACTCCAAATTTAGACACTCCAGCTCAAAGCTTCGACAGCTGATTCCTTTTCTTTTGGTGCTTCTATCACACTTCTATTCACAAAGGAAGGTCCAAAATAGTGAAATACTCTGATCCAGATATAGATAGATGAGCACAAGACAAATGCTTAGTGTATGATATGTCATGTACACAAAAAATACTACTTATGTAACAAAAAAAGCTACACAGTGCCAGATTGTTGTTATATTTGTAGGCAGCATCAGATGGTTTCATAATTTAGTACGCCAGTAACTTTAAATGAGCTGCTGTTGGTGTGAAAACCTGCAGACGCTGAACCCTCCATAATATGTGCTTCCTCACCCCTGAACTGTGTTTGAGTGCAGGCTACAGGCCTCTTGAAGCTGCAGTTCTGACATCCACCAGCAGAGGCACAGATATAGCAAAGCAGGGATTCATTTCCCCTCTGAGTATATAATCTCCTAATCCAGCCAGTTTTCTGGATATATCAGTACTCTTTCTCCACTGTGGTGGTTAGTCTTTAATAATCATCTGGTCTGCATCATCATCTGCTTAGAATTAGTGTCAAAAGCATCTGCTGTAACCAGAATGTACAGTATGACCTAAATGCAAACACAGTGAAGTAAGTAAAGTGACAATCAATGTGGATCCACTGCTCTTCATGGATTATTTACTGGTTGCAGATGCACAGGGGGTTGTGTACAGTAATGTTGTGTTGTACAGAGGATACTCACATTACAAAAGCACCTTGGTATGTCTTTAAATACACACAAACACACACACACACACTCGCATGGGGCTGAGAGTGGCAGTAAGAGGGGCTGTCGTCCTCAGTAGACTTGGAGGACCGGCTCTTGACTTTTGTGTTAAATATTGAATGAAACTTTACTTCACCCGCTTCAGAAAGCCATGCAGCCATGAAAAAATAATGGCAACAAAAGGATTTGTCATTCTTCATTCTCTGTTGGATTTGAATTTATGTCATCAAAGCGATGATGTAACAGTGACCAACTTAAGAGGGTGAATTTTACAGAGCAGAAGTACAGATGTTTAATGTTGTTTCTTTCACTCTACAATAGTAGAACAACAGCGAAACAGTTGTACAACGCTAAAACAATCAGTCCATCCTCCATGTTTTTACTGCTTAACTGCCAAAATGTTGAAATGAACTGATATACCCTCTCTCCTTCGCCCCTAATCAAGTGTTTTAGTTTAACAATGTCTTAACCACAGTTTATTTTACATAACCACAATCTTTCACAAATACTAACCATAATGTAGCTGCCATGTGCTGATATTGTAGAAATGTTTTGTACTTGTTGGTACTGGACATAAACCAAGGATTTAGCAGAATTATCCAATAATGAAGTTCTTGCTATGTGATAGGATTACTCTGAAAATTGTATATGTGTTCTGTATGTATTAAGAAGAAATGTAAGCTATTTAGAAAAATGCACCATGTCAGCACAATAAAAATGTAATAATATCTTTTTTAATTTGATTTTTTAAATAGAAGGCCCGTCTAGAAGATGGGTATTTAAGACTAATGCCTTAAGGCTTTCTATATCATTTCAGCTTTTAATGCGCATAAATTGTCCAACAAACAAACTTGCACCCTTCATTTACAGTTATTAACTACCACAAAACTAAAGGCCACATGGTGAAAAAGTCAGTCATAAAGCCAATTCATTCCCGAAAAGCCTCAAACATGGTTGCAGGTAGATGATATAGGTTAACGTTCATAAATAATATAGTGTTCAACTGAGGTTCCTCCTATGTCATCGCCTGTGTGATCAGTGAGCCTGAGGAAGCGCCCCTGGCAGTGTAGTGGGAGTGAAGCGCCTCCTGTGTTATTTCCCCTCCTCTCCATCCTTTAACGCCGAACCAGAACCATTCATCTCTCCCCTCCTTCAGGCTTCACATCCGGGTCATCCGCCAGTATCTGTCTCTCGCGTCTGTGTGTCTGACAGAGTAATAATTATTTCATCCGCCGCCGAGCTGTACTGCAGCCCTCTGTCCGACTGCGTGGCTCGCCGAGCGGACACTGCGCGTGGCGTGCACCGGTGATGATGGAGCCACGGGCGCTGTGAAGCTGCAGCCGGTCGCACAAAGGCAGGGATGAGACGGTAGGAGGCTTTTGTATGGGCTAGCCCGTGGAGATCAACTCGCCCTAACGATGTCTAAGAGCCTCAAGAAGAAAAACCACTGGACCAACAAAGTCCACGAAGCGGTGATAACCCGGGGGAAGGAAGGGGAACTGGGGTTCGAGCTGAAGGGGGGCGCGGAGAACGGCCAGTTCCCCTACTTCGGCGAAGTGAAGCAGGTGAAGGGACTGATCCAGAGCGGCAAACTGGCCCAGGATGAGCTGCTGCTGGAGGTCAACGACATGCCAGTGGCCGGGCTCACCACTCGGGACGTGCTGGCCGTGATTAAACACTGCAAAGACCCGGTCCGCTTCAAATGTGTCAAGCAAGGTGAGAGGGGCGAGGAGCGCACCGCCGCGTTGACTTGAGAGGCGGGGAGGAGTGTGTGTGCTGTTTGTGTGTGTAGCTGGTTTGATTAAGATGTCATTCGTGCAGTCATCTGTCAGTCTGCACTAAAGGGGGAAGACGTGTGTTTAGGTGGAGAAAGCACAAACCTATGCTTAGGCCTGTTTGTTGGTGAAATGTAATTACGAGCCGTAATGATGGGTTCAGTCCACCAGGATCACTAACTATGATGATTATATCGCAGCCGAGAGCTGCCGCCGTTTGTTTATCACAGTGTCGCTGGTTCGATGCCACAGCCTGGAGGGGGTGTGTCCGTTTAGGCATCATGCCACAGCCTGCGGTTTTCTCCTTATTTTGGCCGAGCACAGGGCTCGTTTCACCAAACAGGCCTGCGCCGTGGAAATGTTTTTCTCTTTGCTGCTGTACAGTCTGAGCGACAGACAGATAGCTCCACACAAAAACACACTGAGTCTGCCGGCTGCCAGTCCAGACTGTTACTGTTATTACTGTATCATTACGCACGGGTGAAAAATGAAACTCGTGCAGCCTCGTTAACGTTGAGCCCGCGTTCATATCGATCAACTATGTAATCAACATGGTTTGCTTTAACTCACGCCTTCCAAATTTCACACACACACACACACACACACACACACACACACACACACACACACACACACACACATTTTGTTTATGAAATATTCCTAAGTTCAGAAGTGGGGAATAATTGTGCAGGTCTCTTGCAGTCATGCTTTGATAAGCCTTTGAGTGTTTTGTTATTGTCAGCCGGAGTAGTGGTGTTGGATAATGATTGTAGGCCTCTGAAGCTGGAGGCTTGTTGAAATGTTTGTGACCATAGCAATGGATTTATGGCAACACTGTTGACTGAGTGACCTGCTTCTGTCAGCCAGCGTCAAAGCAGACAGGGTCTATGTGAGACTAGAACATTGGATTGAAGGAGCAGCGGAGGAGATAGTTATCATCACACCCTCTGAGGCTCAGTTTAAGTCCCAATAAGTGGCTGAAAGGGCTGCGTTCTCAGCCATGAAATGAGCATTACAGTGGTTTGTTTCTGGGACATGGGTAAAGCAAGAAATCAAGGCAGTTTTTATTTTTGGACATTGCCGAGTTTGCTCACAGAGGATTTGTCTTCACACATACTCTCCTGACTGCTCGCTCTCAATCTCTGTGTTTCCATGGGTTGCGTCAATGTGATTGATTATTGAGTAAGAGCTGCTGACAGAGTAACAGTCCAGTGTTGTAATGTGTGAGGGGTTAATGCTAATGTGAGCGTATCTCAGACAGGTCTATTTTCTCCCTCCCTCTCTTATCCATTTAAACATGAGTCTGTGTGTTTATTGAACTACCCACCTCACGCCGTTCTCCAGCTGAATATAGTCTTTGAACGTCCTTGAGCACTGTTTGTGCCTATAGCTTGTTGTCCCCTATATTTTTTGTTCTCATCCCCTCCGTCTCCCTCTCTCTTGGCTGTCATATTACTATTTGACTTCCATTCAGTGGAGAGTGGCGTGTATTTATGGTAGTGTGCTTGCAGACAGCTGCTGACACACTCGTGGTCCACTGAGGAATCATCTAGAAGCAGTCCAGTCGCTCGGCTCAGAGGCCACACACGGCCAAATAGGAGATGGATGTCCTGTCTGGCTGCACAATCATGTCTGACTGCCCATGCGAACGTGCACACACTTACACATTTTAACAAGTTATTCTCAGTCAGGTAGATTGTAGAAACCCCCGTTCTGTCCCTGAGGGAGTAGAGCAGTGACAGCGAGGCCTAATGAACCTCAAGAGTGAGGTCACAGCCTGACTCTGCCCTGACCTGTTTCATCTACTCTGATCAGTGATTTCAGGAAACACACTGCATGCGTGCACATATCCAAATAGAGAGGACAGGGCACCGCCTTGTAAATATGGGATTGTTATACACCTTTTACTGTAACCTGTTTTTTTTTTGTTTTTGTGGTATTGCTGCATTGTCATCCCAGTTCTGGGCCAGTTTATAGACTGAGCCGTGAACACAGACAGTCTCTTTCTTTTACAAGTCCTGTGTTGGCAAGTTTTCTTGCATGTTACAACATTTATGTGGCCTAAGATAAGATAAAACTAAATGTATTAGTCCCATGGGGGGAAATTTGTGTCATTACAGCAGAAGCAGGATGGAGATGAGGGTAGGTATCAAGTGTAGTTAAGAGAGAAAAAAAATTATATTACACAGTGTTTTCATGAATAATGTTGCACATTATTTACATGAAGGGTACTGCACATACATTGAGCAATGGTAAGAAAAAAGTTGCATGTGTTACAAAGAAATATTGCTCATATTATTGTCCATTGGTGTTTGTGGAGTGCCTGCTGGGTTGTTGGGAACAGTGCTGGACAGCAGCAGGAAGGAAGGAGTAATATGTAAGTGATACTGTGCAACCTTTATGACGAAGTTTTTACATATTTTCCGGAGCTATTACATTCATTTTTTATGGAAGACATTTTGACATGTGACACATTAGGAAAAGTACAGGTGTAAATAATAAAATGAATGATGGCTTAATTCCATTTAGCTGCCTCAGTTTAAGGGTCCAGGTATTTTGCATGCTGGCTCCCTGTCACACTGTTTCACATGGCTCTCTGGGACACTAGAATGGAACGGACCCATCGTAATATTATTGGTAACACCTGTGCTTTTCCTGTTATGATAAGTCAAATTATCTGCTAGTATGCCCACAGCCACAATTAGTGAAATCAGTAATTTCTCTTAGATGCAGACTTCATGGAAAATGATGTTTTTGAATTTGACTGATAAGAATACTTTCAAAGGCATTTGTAATTTAAAAAAAACATATAGTTGTTGTTTTTTTTCTTTTAGAAGGTCTGTAAATTAGTTATTTGCCGCATCCATCTGTACGCCATTGTTCATCTCCTCATCAGCACCAAGCAGGAGTGAGGTGCAAACGGCTGCTCAGCTCCGTGAGGCGGATTTATAAAAGTGAGTTGAGAGGTGTTAGAACAGTATGGAGAGGAGAGAAGTGTGAATGTGTGTGTGTGTGTGTGTGTGTGAGAGTGTATGTGTTTGTGAGCGTGTGCACACACAAGAAAGAGAGGTGAAGTTTAAGAGAAGAGTATGTTGAAGGTGTGAGAATACACACTTTAGGAAACAGAGAAAATGCAACCTTGTGATTTTTTTCTTCAGATTATCACTGACAGATTCTTCCTTTTAAAAATCAAAATAAATAGATTTTCTAAAGTGCTTGTTTGTAATTATGATGTGTCTTTGTTTTGCCAACTTGTTATAATCACAGAATGGAAAAACTTTCTCCCTAATTGAGCAAAATAGCTACAGATTTAATACAGGACATAATTTTCATAAATATTTTTGTTTTTGTCAATTCCATTTAAGTGCTGCTTATCAGTAGGTTTTCCTGTTTATTCACAGTTGTTAGTAGATTTTATAATAATAATAATAATGATGATAACATATGTATCCACCTCTAAATAACCCAGCTGTCCTTTTAGTTACCTTACTTGGCATTAATCTTTTGTCATAAATAGCAAATACAGTGATATAAATCACATTAATGTCAGCTATTTTATTTTTTAGTCTCGTTCTTTCATTCAGATTATATTAGGGCCATCATCCCAGGCTCAATCCACAACAAACGTTGCTCTGATTTACATAACAATAAACAGAATATCACAAATGCAACCTGAAGGTACTTAGCCCTGGATAAGAAATGCAGACTTAAAGCCACAAACATGTCACTGCTTGCTGATATTGCCGGTTTCAGATGTAATTTTCTACTTTCCAAATTGTATTTCTGCCTCTTAGAGAGGAGTGTGGAGGAGGAAGACCCCAGGACGTTTCATCCACTCAGGTTTATGAGAACAATATGTGGTGCTTTCTGAGGAAAAACAACATGAATTCAAAATGTTAACATGCCCTTTAACATCCAAGTGGAACACAACTGGCCTTTGTCACACTGTGCAGCAGCTCTCGGCCACAGCTTATATAGGGCAGGCCAGGCCAGGGAGCTCACTATTACTAATGAAACTGTAAATAGGAATTCAGCAGTGAACTATAACCACTTTATCTGAAATATAAAATTCTCTCTTAAACTCTAACTTTGTGTCAGTTTGATTTTGATCTCTTCTGCAAAATCGACCATTCGCCAAATAACTGTTGTTAGACCTGTCAGGTTTTCCGTTCTCGTACAGCACATCTGCAAGTTACAGAGATAATGAGAGGCAGATTTACTACTCAAAATTCTCTGTATTTTTTTTTAAACAATGGGTGCTCAGTTTCACACAGAAATGACTAAAAACAGGCTTCCCATTTGTAGCCAACAATGTTGTCAGCTAAAATAAACGAGATGATAGCAGGATATGTCAGCTGTAGCTAGCAAGGGTATGCTAATGCTAATGCTAATGATAAAACCTCAAAAGTCCTCTGTCTCCAGCTGACTTTTTAATGCTTCCCATCCACTGGGAGTATTAAAAAGTCCCGAAATGGGTTTGAAATGTGAACAATAGAAAAATATACTTGGGCAAGCAACACAGTGGTCAGATTAATGCTTTAATGTTGGTATTTTTAAACAGTAATACTGCAAAGGTAGAGAACAGAGAAGTAACAGAAGAATTTGAAGATGAAGAATAATAAATGTTTGGCAAACACTATCAAGTGCAAATTAAATAAATACAGGATGGAGCCACTATCATTATTTTAAATTCTGATAAAGTAGCATCTTAGCTCCCACTTTTAGAACATAACTTGTAATCCCACAAAATAATGCAGTAAGCTTTGAACTAGCGGGCATGCTAGCAGACATTAGAGGAGATAAACACACAGTTTGATTAATTCCTTCCACTTTTTTTTCTGGTATTATTGGTTTTGTAAGGGCTACAAAAAAGGCACCACCCTCCAAACTACTGAGTATTGAATGCACACCACTTTGTCATGTGGAGAAATCTAAAGCTTGACAGGTCATCTATTCGGTTTCTGAGCTATGACTGGATAATCACTGTTCACATTAGACCCATTTAAAACTGCTGACGCCATATGAAATAAAACCATAGCTGTGTTACATCATGAAGTAATTGTGTACTATTTGCATTTTTACTGTCCCCAGGATCTAGACTTTTGAGAATTGTTTGAAGATGTCAGCTTTTCTGACTCGGCTGTCCAACTCCTGCCAGTCCTCCTAATGTGGGTACAGTATGGAGGGACAGATGGAGCAGAGGCAGAGAAGGCGACCTTCTTCTGCTCTCTTGTCGCTTTGTTAATGAGAAGCTTGAAGATTCAGTGCATAACATCCTGTCTGCTCTGTTGGTATTAATAACTCACCAAGAGATGAGTTCTGTCAGAAGCGGAGGATGATTTTATTGAGGCTAGAAGCTGCTGGAGCTCGGCTCAGAGGATCAAACTCAAGCTCAGCCAGCCAATGACCAAATATCTAACTGGTCCAGTTAAGTGAATTAGGTCAATGTAATTCTCCTCACCATGGACACACTGCATGGGGCAATCTGGGACTGTGCCGCTGCATGTTTCTAAAATGTATTTAGAAGTGGTGTTTGTGTTTGCAAGACATGACTGAAAGGTTTGGTCAAAGCATCATTGCTTAAACGTCACAGTTGTGTTCGATTTGTCTCAATGTCCTTTTTGTGAGCAGGAGCTGATTGAACTGGAGTTTTTGGCCTCAACAACAGAGTTGTCAATTTCATAAGTCAGAGGGAATGAGTCAGGTTTCTTGACTGGTTTTCCAAAATAACAGCGCAGACCATTTAGTGGTGGATAACCATGTGGTGACTGCACAATGCAGTGTGTGAGGTAGTGTTTTGGAATAGAGACAGTATTTCACAGTAGGCTGTTGCCACAAAAAGCAGTTCATCTGGCTGAGATAAAACACATATTCTTATGATTATTCATGATGTTTGTGAGTGCTGAGATAGAGTGCTTGTTTGTATGCATAAGTGTATTATGCTAAGAAAGGAACAGAGAATGAATCCATGCATATATTTATTGTGGGAACAATAAGAAATAATTTTTTTTAAATTTAATTAATTAAATGAATTTCATATTGTTATCAATAAGCAATAATATTTTTCTATATGAATCAGATTATATCTATATAAATATCAGGTTATTTCGTTTTTTGGCAACTATCTTGTGGCACTGTGTGAAGCATATTCATATTTTTGACTTTTCTACTCTATAAGTCTATAGAGTTTCTTTAAGTCAATAAGTTTCTGCATCACAGCAAGTCATGAGCGCTGAGCTAACAAATGAAAAGCACACTTTTGTCATTCTACAGTTAACACTGGAAATGTGCTTTGTAGAAGGTAATGTGCGTAGAAACCATTTTTTCTTTAGTGTATTCATATGTATTTGTATTTACACTTCCAACCACTTGGTGGAGCATCCTTATTTTCAGGTAACTAATAGAGACGTATTTACGTTCCTTTTTTTTCTGTAAAAGAAACATGTAGCGTTTGACTGTGTGTGCCTGTGTTCATGACCTGCTTGTGATTCTATCTGTGCAAAGCAATTTAGGTGCAACACTGCAACAGCTGTTGACACAGAATTAGTTCAGACTTGTATTTCCACAAAAAAGGTTTGACAACAGGCCTTGTATTCCCTTTTCAGTCTGCAGGTGGGAGGGTTCAGTGAGGCTGCTGTAGCTGAGGGACAAAACCATCTCTCCTGAGATAGAGGCAGAAGGGACATCTGGCCCATCACGACCTCTGCATCAACCTGTAGTGAAAGTTATTCAGTCTCTATATGTGTGGCCTTTTATGTCTGTGTGTGTCCCATCTGCGGGCACACACACACAGAGACAAGTTTACACTATAAGACCTGAGGTCTGCCTTCAAGATGATATGCACTGTATGTTGCTAACTTTCTGAGTGTGACAGGTCTGTGCCGAAACAAGAATCCCCCCTCCCACTTCCGCAGAATCATATCTTATTCAGTCAGGCATGGCAGAAGGCAGCGGATGGTTTTCATTCATTGACATAGTGTAGATTAGCCAGCAGCGCTAATCTGATAGCTTCGCTGTGGGCTTCAGATCTGAATGAGAAGGATTACAAAAGCTGGCGTCGGGAGCTGCTCCAGCTGCAGCACTGAAACTGGTGGATGGCTACCAACAATGTTCTGCGCTTTTCTGACTTCCTAAACAGGCTCGACACCATTTCTGAGCTGACTATCTTGGATTGGAGCCAACTCATATACACAGTATTATATACACTGAATGCACAAAGCATGAGGGACATTGCCGTGATATTATAAGCCCTTACATTCACACCTCAACTGTTTAAAAAAAAACTCTAATTCATCTTCTCTTTATCTATATATCAACCTTTTTTTTTATCAGTATCAAGAGATAATAAATTCCACCTGCATTGACCTCATCATTGTACCTCATATAATAAGTGCTTTAATGGTAATGCATCACTTCTTGTAAGAGTGGAATTTAATTGCTGGATTGTCTAAATATGAACCTAAATTGCTCTCTAAGCTAATCATATTCATTGCAGCAGCAGCAGCAGCAGCAGCAGGCAGCAGCAGCAGCAGCAGGCAGCTTCCTGTATTACTGGAAGAAATTTTAGCTGATGTGTTTTAAGTGCTTCATTTGCATTAAGGATCATTTCATCGCTGTAGTGAGTGCTTCCTACCAGTAGAGGACAGTAGCTGTCTAATCAGATAGTACTTTAATAAGGCCTGAAGCAGCTCCCCTCTAAGCACTGACACAGTCACTGGAAGTTTATTGTCCGGTTCAGTTTGAACTTCAGAAGTGATGCTGTTTACGTGACCGCCCAGTCTTTTATATCATGGTATAGGTTTAAACCTTTTCTCATCCGACAGTTGTTGCTGTCTGTAGAGCAGAACTGCTCCGCAACAATAAAAACTGTTACTGGTGTCCCAGGGAGACTGCTGACTTTAATTATACACGGAGTTTCTCTTCTTAGTTCAGCAATCCTGGAATAAAGTTGCATAGTTGTACAAATGAAACTGTACTGTCTGAGAATGAATGTATTAATGAATTTAATTTATTTATGGAATGACCAATCTGGGAGTGTCCTCTTCTCCTTCTGTAGGTTTTAAATGTGTGTTTATATCTATGTGTAATAAACCACACTGGTACAGTACAGTATGCGCCAGTTATTTGTATGCTTTTCAGATATACTTAAATTTTTGTGTCGACATGAGCACTTTTTTAGCATTGTCAGATCCAGATATGTATTTCTCATATTTAATTGTGGTAATAATAAAAAATATTTGGAGGAATGTATATGATGATGGTCATGATAAAACAACAATCCCTCTGGTGATGAGAAAAAACGTCCACTTTGTGCGGAGCTTATAAGTAGTTTTCCACCTGACTTGTTAGGACGTGAGTTATGGCCACTTTTCACTGACTTGTGTTGGGTGTGTATTATATCCCTGTTCATAGTTCATCCTAACATGTTGTAATGGAGAACAGAAAGAAGCGGTCGGGTCAGTACAGTTGAGCTGAATTCAATTCATTTTGCGTTGGATTTAGCAGCATGAAGGGCCTCTTAATCACTACAGACAGGCTTTATTAGACTATCAGACCATAGCAGCCAAATGAAGCATTGGAGAGGAGAATCATTATGATGCTCAGATGGCGGCAACAGCCAGAGTTATTAATTTTTTTTATTGACCGGGAACACACCCCTGCTGGTTTTAACCCCTGAGGTTATCGACCACTGTGCCCCCTAAACCAATGAATTTCTTATTACTCTCTTTTGCCTCTAAGGCTCCTTCATATCTCTGTGCCTCTCTTTTTTCTCCCCATTATTGTTTCTCAATTTCCAACTGAAGAGAGGATGAAGTGTTTGAACCCACAAAAACCTTTGCACTCTGTCTCCATCCTCTTTCTCTCTTCAAGTCTCTTAGTGGGTCTGTTGCTTTAATTCTCATTAAGATGCATCCTGCTTGTTGTTCTTGATAGAGTCTGAGAAGCGCCGCTTGAACTGGAGAGCGCAATCAGGAGTGACAAACATCTCCATATAGCCACATTTAAAACAGGAGCCACCACATACACACAAATACACACGTCTCCGTGTCCATCAGTATTTATCTCATCAGCATATACGTGAGGCGAGGGGAGACGAGGAATTCATTTGTACACTGTGGGAGGAGGAGGACAGTACGAGGAATATTAGGGCTGGCAATTCCTATAACCTCCCTCCTTTAATCTTGAAGTCTCATTTGTAGTGCCGGCTTGTTTCTCTTTATAGTGACTCAGAGGTTGTAAATGTGTGTCTGGCCTTGATTACGGCGCTGTAGAGAAAGACAAGGAGGAACATCATCATTAAGACCAGTCTGAGGATAGAGGGGGATCAATATTAAGACCTTTAGGAGAGAGTCTCTGTCATTTACTATTAATAATGGGCCCTGCCACCTGCTGTAATAATGCCATTAGGAGTACTGGAAACAGATACTTCATCCACAGCTAAATGGCCTTCACATGTAGAAACTATCAGTACATTTACAGTTTAATTCACACAAATACACACACACACACACACACACACACACACACACACACACATTCACTTACAGTCTCCCTCTGTCTTACGCACAGACACAGGCATTCTGAGGCCAGTTCAAACCAGCCTACCTGTGCCTAATTGGGACTGTAAAACAAGACAAAGTAGACTAGGTCAGGTAGTCTTAACTGGACCACTGGAGAGGTGGATGAGGAGGCAAAGAGAGAGAAATTGGGAAACTAAAATCCAAAATGTCAGACGGCACAGAGGAGTAACAGAGATGAGAAATAGATAGTAAAGATCATTGGAAAAGCCGAATATTAGAAATGAGTGGGTATTGGGAAATGGAGAGAAAAAGGGAGAAGACTTAATGAGCAAGGTCTAAAGAAATTCATTTCATATTACATAGACTTTCTTCATCCATAAGGCGATTTTTGTGCCAGAACAGTTTTTGTAACTAAGATGCAAAATATACATAGTGAAATAAACAAACAGTATAGCCTACATATACACTCTACATAATAGCATAAAATAGAATAAAAGAAAAGTAGAAAAATTTAATGACAGTAGGTGCAAAGTACAAATGACAATGCAAATAAAAGTCCTGATTTCAGTGTTTCTGCAAGCAAGGAAAGAGAACCCAAGGAGCCAAGAAGAATTTCATTTAAATCATATCTGTAAATCGAAACTTTACATAGTTGGTTTAATCCCTAAATATGTATAAAATGTCTGTTTTTAAGCCTTTTTCGGCTTTTATTTTGGTTTCCCTTATTTTGAAAGTCTGAAGTGAAAAGAGGAAATGGACGGTATCGGTATCAAACGTTCATGTGCAGTAAAGCTCGGATTTTACGGGGATTTGCGGTATTTAACGCTGTTTGGAAGATAATTTGATTCTCCAATCGAAAGGGCAAACAAGGTACGTTTAATTGATTTATGTGTTTGTAACGTTTGGGTGTTTATTTTAAAACGCTAAATTAACTTGTTATTAGTCGAGGTAATCCTTTACCTTTCTGTTTCACGTTGGTCAAGTTGGTTTAATGAAGTGCAGGGGACACAAACAAACAAACAAACAAACTAGACCATAAGTCAACGAATTCCTTTATTTGACTGTGATGCTACAACATTAACAACACCCTAACCTGCATGTTTATTTTCACACACAGTTAGTGTCTGTTGTGCAACTGAAAACTTAAAGTTAAACTTTTCCTCCACAGTTTGTCAGAGTTTTTAGACGCAAAAGGCTAAGACCATAGACTTCTTTTTGCGTGGTGCTTCATTGACGTGCTGCAGCTTTTCTTTTATTTCCTGCCAAAAGTCCATCTTGTATTTTACATGTGATTTTGCTCTCTGAGTAACTGTTGCTAACCTAAATCTCGAGAGTATTAAAATCAGTCAAAAAATTCAAAAAAATTCAGTCTAAAAAAATTCAACGTCAAAAAATTCAGTCTAAAAAAATTCAACCTCAAAAAATTCAGTCTAAAAAAATTCAATATACTTTATTTGCCATTTGTGTTCATAAAATTGAGTAATAGATATTACTCGACACGTTGCACATTAACCGGATTTATTGAACAATATCTACAGTGAACTTTTAATGAGGTGGCGTTCGTGAAAACTGCGTTAGTAACTAGCTAACTGTAAGTAGGCTATTAAACCGTGATAGTGTTAACTGGTGACACAGTACAATTAGAATTTTTTGAGGTTGAATTTTTTTAGACTGAATTTTTTTTAGAAATTGAATTTTTTTTTACACTGAATTTATTTCAACATTGAAAAAAAATTCAGAGGCAAAAAAAAAATTCAGTGCTAGAAATTTGATGGTTTTTAAAATTCAAAGTCTGATTTTGATACTGAAAAAATTCAGTCTTAGAAATTCATATTCAAACTCAGATGGCACAGAAATACTTCCATAGGAGTATCATGTTAAATAGATCTTTCACAGCAGACATTTGGCTTGTAGCTAATAGTAAGAAAATCACAGGTGCAACAAATAACATTAATGATGGCTGTTCCAGCAAATAACGCAATGCAGTAATTAGCGATGTTATTAATTACACCTGTGTTTGACGTTTTCTGCTATGAAAAAGGTTCATTCAAGTTTAGTTTCTCTCCATATTTTCCCTCATGCCTTACCAATAAAAAAAAAACTGTAGGGATAGAAAACGTGGACTGAGTTTGGGGTTTATGATAATAGGGCATGAAAGTAATCAGCATCAGCCAGGAGGAGATATTGTGTCCTTTACCGGATCATGTTCTGTGCATGTGAACTCAGAGCACATACAGAAATGTAATATATGAAATATATGTCCCTATATCAACAGTGATGTTGCCATACCTGTCACCTGTGTTCCCTAAATCTAAGGAGGACTCCCAACTAACTAGCTCCAAGTGTGGGCCTCGGCAGGAGGTGGTTGTTGAGATTCTGGCCCTTGTACATGAAGGAGAAATTGAACACTGTCCTGTCCTTTCCATTATGATGCACCATGTGGTGTGGGATGAACCAGGAATGGCTGCTTTAGCCTCTTTAGCCTGTGTTGGTGATATGGGTGTGACATAGTCTGTGTCACGCATCTTACTTTGATCTGGTGATGAACCCCTTTCTCAGATTTGGCAGGATATCGCAGCCACAGTTTCTCCACATGGCTGAAGAGCTCTGCTTTTGGAGAAATACAGGAGGTTAAAAGGCACGGCTGTGTTAACTGGTTAACACAGCTGGTTAACTGGTGGTGCAGGAATCTTTAATGGCCCTTGGTCAGTCCAACCGAGAGTGGTGTGCACAGATGCAGGTCCACCAGGGGGGCCCAGTCGTACTAGTTTCATTGGGATGATAAGATGCAAGAATCTGACCCAGTGCTCATCCATTTGCTTGGCAGTGGCAAGTCCTTTAGATGAAGGTTCCTCTCCTGCAGGGCTTTGAATGGGTACGTATGGGGGGCAAGGCAGAGTTTCTCTGTAATAAAGCCCTGTGGATCTGGAAGGTATCGCCAGGCTGCGATGCCGAACCATCATCCAATATAGCGTAGGTCTCAAGTACCTTGTTGCCGCTTCAGCCCTGTATACTAGCTGTTATATGTGTGGATACCTATGTTTAGCGTAGCCTAACCTTGCTATTTATGCTAGATGCTAATCAGCTTGGACTGGTATGTTCTGTTGTTGCAGAACCACACACATATTTACAAAGAACTACTAGATAAACAGTCTAAACCCTACACCTGGACTCTGCATCTCCTTTGTCCCCATTCTTACCTGAACACCCAGTACTGTCCTGACCCGACACTCTGAAGTGATTGCTGCCTCCCCTGTAGAGACATTCTCTCATACAGATATATTCCTCTTTTTACTTGTTTGTCTGTGTGTGTGTGTGTGTGTGTGTGTGTGTGTGTGTGTGTGTGTGTGTGTGTGTGTGTGTGTTTTAGAGGTGCAGCTATGCTGACTCCCACCATGCATTTTTATATTCCTCTGTAGCCTGTGTGACCTCTTGTGGGAGTGCGGGCAAGCTATTGATCACCAAGTCTCTCTCTGAGTTTTGTTCTCCATGACAACCACTTGGGCACAGCACCACTTCACCTCAACTCTCCCCATGCACCCCAACCATCAGCTCAAATCTCAGCCTTTAACCGGCCAGATGGCCCCTCAGTTTGCTCAGCGTGGAAACGTGTGTGTGTGTCTGTGGTGCTTGGGTTCGATCAGTTGTGCGTTTTTGTGATGCATGTCAGGTGTATCTGTGCTTTAGTTAGAGGGAAGGAGGTGTTTATGTGTGTCTCAAGAGAGCAAGACAGATTGTGTGCAGAAAAGTTGTGTATCAAGTGGTTTTTGACATTAAAAGTATTGAGTGTCAACTCCACTTTGACATGCTGTTGCCACCACATTTATGTCTCGCTGTCTCTTCTGTTCTTGCGATTATGAAGTTTTATTTGCGTGTGTGTGTGCGCATACTGTAAGAGTCAAAGATTGCATGCTGTTACTAAAGCGTGACTGCAAGGTTGTTTGCACTTAAGAGTTTAGCAGTTAAACTAGAGATAGATTTAGAGAATTGATGTGGTGCAACTATGCTTCCCTTCACTCATGGCCTCCTGGGAGAGTGGGCATGTCAGACCTAATTATGCCTTCCCAAATCAAACAAAATGGCTCCTGTTTGTTTCTACATGTATCTGCTCCTCCCTCAAGCCTCATGTTGGTGCACATACAAACAGTGCAGTGTGTTCAGACACGCCTTGTTAGAAGAGGTTAGTACTCGGGAATATGTTCTGCATCAAACTAAGCATGTAACGTGTCCATGACCCTAAATCAAACCATTTTCCTTATTTAGGCCTTTCAGTTATATCTGGCCATTTTGGTTTTTATGTAGGCCAGTGTTGGTAGTAAAATACAGGTGTGTAGTGTTACAGTTAAACATCATACCTACCTATGTCGAATGGAATAAAAGTCACAAGCTTAAAGTAGGAAAGAAAGAAATTATGTCATTAAATTTAGTATGAACAGCAGAGATACTGTACATGTATGGCATGTGAGGCCCTGGTGAGCCCTGTATTGCTGTTTTTATTGATCAATATCTGCCTTATCTTCTTCCAATGAGTGTGTAGTTTGCATGCCGGTTAGCTCAGCCTCAGGCTTGATGCTGTTCCGAGGAAGATAGCTCATCAAGATAAGTGACAGGTGTTGGAGTGTGATCTTGACCTGCTGAGGGCGTTGAGGGCAGGATTAACAATTCAGTTAGCTGCCTCCTGGAGAAAAATTGTATCATTATCAGACCTGCTATACTGCAGTTTTAATGTTCTTGCGCTGTAGTTTCACCCATATAAATACCTTAACAAAGACGAGGTAAGATGAACAACTCCCTGCAAGGCTGTTTATTGTTTAAACAAGCAAAGAAAAAAGGAAGCTCTTTGGTCCTCACCATCAAAGGGCATTTTATTTGGATTCTAAATTTAGGTTTAAGGTTAGATGTTTTAGATTTGGTTGGTTAAGGTTGAGAAAATGTATTATGTATTTTTGCAGGTAAGATTAATTTTGATTAGAGAATGTTTGTACATGCTGCTGTAATGATTTTGATTTATCACAAAATTGACAATTCAACCTAAAATATCCATATACACCACCTGTTATAAATCTTAATCACAAGACATTCATAAACAGATATTTCACATTGGAAAAAGTACTTCAACCCATTACTGCTAATTATGCAGTTCGAATGAAACAAATGAAAAATGAAAACTAATGAAAAACCAAGAAAACGAAAATGGTATAGTCTCTAAAAGGGAAATCAGGTCCAAATTTAAGGAACTCTGAATATCTGGTCACTGTGTAACAGGTAAAGAGCTAGCTGTATTTACTTTTATAGTTAGAAAACTTTAATTATGTGAAAAATGCTTCGGAAGAGAAGTTAATCTCAAATTTCTCCTTGATAATGAGAAGGAGAAAATCCAAATGCTCTGTGGGTGTAGAAAGCACTGTTGGCTTGGCTCCTCAGAGAGCCTAAAAACCACAGCAGCAGTAAGTAACTGTGATGGAGTTCATGTCAGATCTACTTGTTGTTTACAGTCATAATTGAAATCAACCACAGGCTCTTTACTGAAGTGTTTTAAGTACCAGAACAAGTCTGTGGGCTTTGATTTGGTTGGTCTGGTATTAACACCACCGAGTGGAAGAACAGGAGCTTGTTTTGACAGAGGCCTGCTGCTGAATCTACATGAATATTTCATTATAGTTAAGATACAATTAGATAAATAATTGTACTCAAAGTAGTAGAGTTACTAGTCAAAATATGTCTTAGATTTAATTACCAGGATGTCCCAGCCACAAAGTACACAGTATCTTCATAATGCCCTAGACCGGCTGGACCGCAACATAGGGGCAAGCCCTATAATCTGGAATGTCCCTGATCATATTTCCAACAACAGAAATGCTACCAGCCGGAAATGAGACAATACACTTACTGCAACACTGCAATAAAAGTCCTGCTAAGAAACAAAGGGCTTCTGTCCACTGAAATGCTGAAGGGCTTCTAATTTGAAACAGTTACGAGAAGTGTTGAGTTTGTATCAACATGTAATGCAGTAACTTTAACATGTCCCACTGGAGCAACTCAAAACGAAGCTTCACACTAAAATACTGCTCTGACCAATTCTAAATATTAAACAAAGGGAGTTAGACATAAAGACCTGTTTCTAATACAAGCCTGCCTCAAATAAAAGTCGGTTATGTTCTGGAGTTGAGGTAAACAAAGGATAAATAATGTGAATAATATAATATAGCCGAAACCACAGCACAGTCTTTGCCTTTAATTTATGTGTTGGTGATTTTGCCAGACTGTCATGCGGTTAAAAATGGGGATTTGACCATAGGTAGTCCAGTCATATACTGGGTTTTGACCTCTTGACTGTTTGTGGTCAAGAAATGGACATACTCCAAACTCCACCATTTTGTATGGTAAAGACCCATTAGATCTTCACAAAGCACTATTGTTTTGGTATTTTGCTGAGTTCTCATTTGAAATGGAAGACTTGCTTTTGTCAGTAAGGTTTTGTATGAATATCTCTTGCCTTTCTGCTGCACATTACAATGTAGGATAAAAATGCCCATCAACATCATGCTCAAAAATCTTTTTGGGGGCATTTTTGGTGAGGGGCTATGATGCATGGCATCACATAAACCTTATTCGAGTCTGGCCAGGAACTTTGTTTCATGTCACCCCTTTCTTTCTCTCCCCACATTTCCTGTCCTTTCTCAGTTATGCTCTATAGTATAATTGAGGGCAAAAATGTCCCAACAAACCAACTAATTTCATCATATTGGCACTGGTATGGAAGTACAGACTATTGCAGATTTTCTTCCTATGTGAATACACTCAAATCAGTTAACAGTAGATTTAGGATGAAAACAACAATGAAAACAAAGAACCAGTGTTCATCACTAGTTTAGTGATGGTGTGTTAGGTAAAGCAACAGCTGTGTAAACAATCTGCTTCTTTTGTGTTGCTAAGCAACAAAGGCATTAGATTATGTTGTGTGTGCCACTATCTGTCCATACCTCTCTCTCTTTAAAACTGATTTCTCATTCTTCTGGAAATGAAAAGCTTCACCTGGTTAAATGTACTAACCCGATGTGGCCTAATTCTCACTCTTGTCATGCAGAACCATTCACTGCCCAAATGCTTACATAGTTGTTTGTGTTGTACAGACTCAGCTCTCTATATTTGGATTCAAGCAGCATGTTAAACAGTCAGGGTGCACAGTTAACCCACCCAGCAGTAATAGAGAGCAGGCACATACTACAACATATTGAACTATTCAACATATGAATTCAACAGACCATAGTCCATAGAGACCCACTGTACCAATGCGGTGTGTTGATTAATAAGGTGGAGGCTGCCGGGATGGAGAGAGTGCCAGCAGCTGCCAGTAACGGCAGTTTGTGTGCTGTAGGGAGGAATATGATGCTGACAGCTTAAATGGGCCACCTTGTTGAAATGTCACTGTACAATTGGTGGGTTTTTTTTGTTTTTTTTTGATCAGTTGATAGTCAGTTGATGGGCGCGAGACTATGTGACTTGCATGAACTAATGTAATGCTTCACTGAGCAGAAGCTGAAGTGATTGCTGTTTGCCTTGATGAGCTTGTGATTGATCGCGGCTGTCACATTTTACCCTTGATGTGCTACAATTTTTGGAAATCTATAAAACTGTCTTCCCCAGAATTTTTTCTGCTTTGTTGGAACAGCCAGTCACAAAACAAGTTGACTGTTATGTTTACAGCATCAAGTTTAGCTTTAAGGTTCCTAAATTTGCGCAGTGTTACACCAATAAAGCTCCTTTAAATGTGCTTAAAACACACAGTTTAAAGTATATTTATAGTTTTAAAGTATATTTAACTTCTGCCACTAGGGGTCTAGGGGTCTCTCAATCAAAATAATAACAAAAGATGGCATCAGGTGATATCGTCAAATAGCGTGGGATCATGGGAGTTGTCCCCACCACCAATGCAGTCAGCTTCTCCTAGTTAGGATTCCTTCAGTATCAGTAATTCAGGATGTTTTTACTGGGAGCTGAATTATCGTCTCTTCTCCGAAACAAACAACCATGTGATTGTAACCAGGAAAAACACTGAAAAGCAGTCTCACATTAAAAGTCAGTGTTTCACTGCTGTATGGTGGGCACAGGACATCAGGGAGGGGCTGGGAGCTGAGCTGTCACTAATGTTTGCTTGGTTTGTTTCTCTGATAACGTCATATCCAGACATCTGATGACTAAAATACTTTATGTAGTTAAAATAGATAATACAAGATCTAAAAAATATATTGTAAATATTTGGCCAAATAATCCTCTGAGGTGTCCTCCTCTCCATAATGGGCGGACCATGGGATTGAAACCAGTAGAAATGACAAATAAAGCAATTTCACGTTAAATGCAGTTCAGTGGAAACAGGAAGTCTCTGGGAGCTGAGCTGCCTAGCATTTGCTCGACTTTTTTTCTCTGATAACTTAAGATCCACACATCCGATTACTAAAATCCTTCATCTGGATAAAATACAAAATAGAAAATTACCAAATCAATTTTTTCGACGTCTGGCAGGCAACCACAACACTGGCGCATGCGCAAAGGAGATATGGCGCCATTGACAGGCTACCAAATGAAACGGATCGTTACTTTGATTAAAATTACAGATTTTGCTAGGTTTGGAAATTGCTGGAAACATACAAACGAGTACACAACTCAACAAAAATATATAACAGGCTCCGTCACTTTTAGACATTTTAATGTGGAAAAGTTACATATTGTACCTTTTTTAAAGATATTTCTTTAAATATATTTAAATATACCCCTCCATCACACTCAGTTGTGCCCTGAGCTAAGTACTCATATCATGTGTTGGTGTTTGTTTATTCCTTGTATTTAGACCAAACCTTTCCCAAGACGACGCTGAAGGCATCTTCACTGGCGTCTGCAGCTGTGAGCTCATCAGCCCTCCATGTGCGTACGAGTGTGTGTAACCTCAGTGTGACATCTGCTGCTGCTGTGTTTCACAGTATTTCACTCTAGTTGGTGACGTTTACACAAGGTCAAACAGGGAGAGCATCTGGTGGGTGAGACACGGAGTATTTGAGGAATGTCAGGGAGCATCTGGACGAACTCACACACACATATACACACTCAGATAGATGGACACACATCTAAGATTCTTTCACACACATAAACATTTATTTCCTATGCTCTCTCAATGTCTCCCTCCCTCAGTCTTTTGCACACACACGCACACACAAATACACACATATACACAAACCACACAAACACTCCAGTGCAGTAGCAGCAGCAGCAGATAGGGGCTGCTGCAGGACTGTGGAAGCTGTCTGACCAATCCGCGGGCAGGTTGTTTGTAGCCCGGCTTCCCACTGGCACATCTCCTTCTCCTCTCTTTTCTTCCAACGATCGTCGTCTCTCTCCATCTTAACGTGTCTCTCACCATCTCCCTTCCCCCTCATCCTCGTCTTCTTTTTCTGGGATTAAAATTGGCTGCTGCCGTGTGCTATGTGTATTGGAGCAGCGGATGAGAAGCAGAGGCAGGGGGGAGACAGTGAGGTTTCACCGAGGCGGCAGATGTGCGGCGGTTGGTTGCAAGGCTAGAGGACGCCTGAGAGGACAGGCTGTCTGTGGATGTATACCTGTGGAGAAAGGACTGCTTTTATCAACATCTGGGACAGCTGCTGATGAGGTGCCTGGATTGCACAGCCTTTCTCTTGACTGTGTCTGTCTCTCTATCTCTCTCTGAATATGTCTTTGTCTGTGTTGTTTGCATGTATAAATATGTGTGTATTGGTGTCTGTGCCTATGTCTGACTACATAGCTGAGTGATGTGATGTTAACCCATCTGAAAACTGCGACAGTCCTCATAATAAGATTTCGACCCTATCTTTCTTTGTTTTCTGGTCCTCTCCTTTCCTCTCCTCTCCTCTCTTCCTCTCCTCTCCTCTCCTCTCCTCTCCTCTCCTCTCCTCTCCTCTCCCTTTGCTGTTTGTGAAGCAATTCTCACTGCTTCATAGCCTCGCTAAAATGGTGTCAGTTTACATAAGACGTTATTCTACACGCATTCATTTTTGCAGAAGCACAGAGTCACCTGTGTCAGCAACATACATGCATGTATCTGCACCCATGTAAAGAATTTCCTCTGACGGTATGCTGTATGTTCTCTTTAACGGGTAAGCACTGCATTGATCTCAACCGGTAGGCCGAATGCTGTCAGTTCAGTTTGGCAGGGGGTCACTAGAGTATGCATGAGTGAGAAGACATGTTTGTCATTTGTAAATGCACGGCATGTAACCTCATCCTTCCTGCTGTTGGATGTGATAGTCTTGCATACTGAATGTTGTGTGGAGAATAAGTTCTCCTCCTCTCATCCTCCTGGGCTTCTTTGGTTTGGGATGAAGGGAGGAGAAACTATTCATGGACATTATCATACAGTGTGTGTGTGCAACACAGATATGTTGGCCTGCTCTTAGTCTTCTGCCTTCTCCTGTGTGTGTCATTTATTTTACTGTTTTTCAGTTCAATGACTTAATGAGAAGGAAGACAGCTTCATACAGCAAAAAATCAGCAGTCAGAGAAGCAGAGACAGGGTGGTGTGAGCCTATGTCTTCTGTAGGCCTTTGTCACGCAACCTGCTGACACCACACATTTGGCCCCAAGGGGATAACTGGTTTACACGATTACCGTGTGTGTGTGTGTGTGAGTGAAACATCTGTGTGTGTGTGAAACATCTGTGTGTGTACCAGACTTTGGTGTGAAAATCTTTGAACTTTCAACCTAAAGCCATTTTGACCTCATTAAACCACTAATCTAAAATCTTTTTTTTTCCTTTTTATAGCGCCTTAGTCTTCACCATCTGATAGTTGTGATATATTCTGTATCAGCTTGTTTCAATTCTTTGTTGAAGCTATATAAAGCTTGCACTCAGAAAAATATTTAAAATTTAGGGTGAAGGAAATCTTTATAGCTGCACCATTCCATCAAAATAAATCTACAGTATAAAACTTTGGGATCTTCACTAGCAGAATTTAAAAGTTCTGTTTGAACAATGTGTGGCTGCACAGCATGTTCTTGTATCACTGTCCAGGCTGCAGCCTGTTCCTCCAGAGAAGAGAAATCCTTCCGGTTGTTTCCATCACCTGCATCATAAGTGATCTAGGAACAATCTTCAGTGTCTTGAAACAGAACAACGAAATGAAGGCAAGCTGTAAACTTTCTCTTCATGTGTTTGTGTTTAGGGGGAGTGGTCGACAAGGATTTGCGGCACTACCTCAACCTGCGCTTCTCCAAGGGCTCTGTGGACCACGACCACCAGCAGATCATCAGAGACAACCTCTACCTCCGCACCGTTCCCTGTGAGTCCACATCACCCTTGCCCTGTCCCTCCTCTCACCTTCTTTCTGTCCTCCATCACTCCTTCATGCTTCTCATTCACTTCTCTTTGATCTCCTCTTCTCCTCTGCCTCACTGTGTCTGTAATTGT
The DNA here is from genome assembly GCF_002260705.1 of Seriola dumerili. Lineage (NCBI taxonomy): Eukaryota > Metazoa > Chordata > Actinopteri > Carangiformes > Carangidae > Seriola > Seriola dumerili. The sequence goes on along the minus strand of NW_019174474.1, from coordinate 5,000,144 downwards.
CTTTTTCATCGTCTTCCTCTCTTTCTTAGATATCACTTTCCTCGCCCTCCTCCTCCCCCTCCTACAGCTCTATTTCCTTCTCTTTCTCTGTTTTAGTTTTCCCTCCTTACCCTCGGGACGTTGCCCTCGTATTTTTTCATCACACACACACGCTCATTCTCTCTGTCTCTCACCGTCTACCGCTCCTTCTTTTCCCTCAATCGTCCGGCTGCCGAGCTCTCAGCCTGAGGTTTCCACGGCAACCACCCTCTTGTCTCGAGGCTTGCGTTGCCGTGACGCCCTACCCCCTTCAGCACACGCTCGACATGCACAACACACACACAGATATATAAGATAATAACACAATACTCTGTTGGATACGTTAGGAAGATTTTTTATTTATCTGTATGTGCGAAACTGTACACGCTGGACACACAAATCCTCCGGGACTTCATGCCTGTGGGTTGCATGTGGATGTATGTGTCTGTTGATTACATTGTGTTTTCATGGCGTGTGCCTGTTGCCTGTTGGGGGACGATGTCATTGCTGTGATTGACATTGAGGGGATGCCGGCCCCAGCAGCACCGTCTGCTGTCAATACACCGAGCAGCTTGTGAATCAGCTCCTCTGGAGACTGAAGCCACTCTGATGCTTTACTTTGCAGACTACATGTTATTCCTTTCATGCAGCACTTTGATTTGATGTTTGTTGAAGGGCTTTGTATTCATCTGACGTGTTTCAGTATCCTGTTAATAACCTCAGCCATGCTGTCTGGGTGTTTAGCAAGTAAAGGTGGTTGCGTTTAATCCACTGGCCTTTTGGCTCTTTGTGAACAGACATATTCTGGTACAGAACCATGAGAAAACAAAGCTACGATTTGACGTCAGTGATGGTTGTTTTTGCATTGGCTGAGCACTTCTACTATACTGCATGTCCTTTGCCTGTGTGTTGAGCCGCTGACACAGAAGTGATTGTTTAATACGCTCCCACAGCTGCACAGTTCCTGAGCCTCTCTCTCCCTCTTTTTCCTCTCCTCTGTCCCTCCCTCTCTCCTGTCGACTTCATCTCTTTGCTTTCACTCCTTGCTCTCCCTCATGTTCCCCCTGCCTCTCCCTCCTTCTCTGCCTCTTTGATTTTGTTTGGTCACCACCTCACTCTTTTGCCTCCCTTTTAGTTTTAACTCCAGATGGCCCACCCTCTTTCTATTTTCCCTCTGCCTCTCCTTGTTTCTACCTTTCCCAGCCTGTTGGCTGTGTAATAGTGACAGGGTGATGGCTCAAGAGATGGGGACTGGATGAGGTTCAGCACTGCAGGTCCTTACACACTTCAGCCCGGTTGAGGCCGAAGGACGGCACAGGTCCCTCTTGGCAGCATGAACAATAGTTTTGTCACCACATTTCAATTATAGCTGCCTTCCAGCCCTGTATGAGAATGGAAAGACAGTTATTCTCTGTGATGTGTGAGTGGTAATGACATCCCCATAATTAACTGCCTATCACTTAACAAAGCTGATGCAGTGTAATGAAGATTATAGAAATTCCAACTCTTGGACCTCCTGCACAGCAGCTTTGAATCCTACGCTGAATATTTGAATTTCATTTAAATACACTTGTGATATTACAGCGTTTCCCTAAATTTGTCTTAATCTCATCGACCTGATTTAATTTGTCTTTGGTCAGCAGGTCACCTGTACTGCACATAAGGATGTTTCGTATACATTCAATGCTTGACTTCCTGGCAGTTTGAGACATACAGAGCCAGGCGTTGCTCAACCATCAGAGTGACACAGCATCAGACGGCTAAAAAGCAGGGATGATGGTCCTGAGCGCTGCGCTGCTCATGCCCGGCAGGCTGTTTGTTGTTGTGGTTTGGAGCGTTATAAAATCAGTGTTTTTCTCCCATGTCTGCAGCAGTCTGACCATGCTGTCAGTGCGAGTCTGTCAGCTTGACAAGCAGACGCCACTCTGCATCACAACATGCTGTCACACACCGAGGGACGTGGGAGGAAGTGTGTGAGAGTGTGTGTGTGTGTGTGTGTGTGTGTGTGTGTGTGTGTGTGTGTGTGTGTGTTCATACAGCTAGAAGGCTTACATGCTGACATCAACTCCTGCATCCTGTTACATCATTCAGCTCAAGGATCGGCTGTTCTCCTCCCAGAAAATAATGAATTCAATGTGATAATTTGCCGTCTGATATTAATAACTTTATTCACATGTTGTATTGTTGCCTCCAGGCTGTCTGCCATGTGTGTCTTTGTGGTTGGTGCTGTGTTTGTATGTGAATGTTTACTTATTTGCAGGTTTGTTTTCCACATGCATTCACACTTCAACAAGCACACATGCCAAACACTAGCAGGACTGCCACTTTAAGAATATTCACAGACACACATTTTCACTAGAGGGATTAACACTCACTGCAGATTGATAAAAAAAATGAAAAAGATAAACCAGATTGTGCAAGAGTGAATCAATAGTTGCAGACAGTGTCAAGAAGAAGAAAACCAAGAGACACAGAAAGAGAATTTGGGAGGGATATTGGGATAGTCGTCAGTTTACAGGTTGAAACGTCTGACGAGACTGTCACTGTTTGAAAGTCTAACTAACTCATTAAGGCTTTGAGATAAAACATTTGCAGCACCGTTTCACTACATTTATAGGGATCACTTGACCACTTCAGAAAATGAGTCTGAGCTTCTGCCAGAGCACCTGCTGTTGAGAAATCTAGAGAAGAGTTTTCAATGGTTTTACTCTCTGCATATGAACAGTGTGAGTGGCTTTTTGAGATGAATGGAGCTTTGAGTGTAAAGCAGTGAAATCAGGCTAAAGGTGTGAGGAATCTGGAAAATGTACAGGGAGAAGCTGAAAGGTGGGGGTACAGTAAACAGAGAGAGACAGGAAAGGAGATGATAGATGTGGACATGAGCAAAGAGCCTTTGCGAGAAGAAAGAATAAGGGGAGAAGACAGGAGGTAGAGGTGGTAAAGAGGAGATCAGCAGGGAAGAGGTGGGGAAGGAAGAAGAGAGCGGACAGAGGATAGAAATTGAGAAGGTGAGAGTTGATGCAAGAGGATGGGAAGAGGATGGAGGGATGAGCTGAGCAGAGACACGGGGAGTAGAAGGGCGAACGTGCACTGAATTGGGGTAGAGGAAGAAATGAGGGAGCCTCGTAAGTCATTCCCCGGAGAACCATCTCCTCTCCTCCACTCTATTCGGAGGCATCAGTAAAAGGTTCTATAAATAGCTTCAACAGTGAGCAGCACGTTTCTCTACTCAGATAGCCTATAAATACATGCAGCTTCTGTCACTTCACATCCGCTGCTCTGTCCGCATGCTGCCCTGCAGCTTCATAGCCTCCAACAGGGAATCCTCCTCTGGAGCCTACACAGGAGGAGAACATAAGGAAGTTGATGAGAAAACATGGCCAAGATGTTTAGGCTGATAGCAGGGCTGACAGACGCCATTGATAATGATGGCAGTAATGAAGATGGCTATCGCGATGATATGAGGACACCTCTCAACCCTGATGCATGCAGGAAATTTTAATGCAGAGTCTTGGTAATGCAGAATTCATGCAGCCGCTAACAAGCATTTTTCAGCGCCAAGTTCCTGTACAAAATACATCATACACCATGCAGCTCAACACAACAGCTCATTTCATGCTCCAAATGATCAAAAACTACCAGAATGCTGTAAACATGTTGGTGTAAAGCAGTGGTTCTCAAACTGGGGGGGGGGCATACAGCCACTGCAGTGGGGGGTGGAAGTTGAATGGATATGATTTATGTAGGGAAAATAAATAAACAGGAGTTTGCTGATGCTATTGTGCTGACCTTTATTTCACTCAATTTCAACATGGATACAATTTTATAATGGCCTCCTCTATCCTTGTTAATGATTGGTAAAAACTGTGGGGTGAGATCCCAACAAATACACAATCAAAACAAAAAGGCAGTCAACAGGTAGTTTTACATACTGTACTGTATGTAGTTGTCTTGGAAGAGGTAAAGTTAAATAACGTCATCTTTTTTCCAGCCGACAATCTCTTTTCCTGCCAGATATATAGTTTAAAAACTCAATTTCCTGCCGGCTCCATCTTCCACAAAGTGATTTCCCTTTTTTTATTGAAAGTGAAGAGAATTAAAATGTTCTTACACCTGGAAAATTTTTAATTTAGATTTGCTGTGACTGGTCAATCTACAATCAGCACTTTGTCTCTGTGATAACTGCAGACTTTTTTAATTTCTTTGTTGTGCTCTGTCTAAACGTCGTATTTAACTCACCAAAGTGTTGTTCACTGAAATTTATGAAACATGAGTTTATCAGATTTGAGTATGTAAAAATTTGAAAATAAGTTCTGTAGAAGAGTTCAGATGGAGCTGCTGCTAGCCTCTCAACTTTAATTCAAATGAATTGAGCAATTTTATATTTTGTGTAGAGAGTGTATTTGTTAAGAAACTGAAGAAAACTATTTATGATGTAGTCTGTAGAGTGCTGTTGTGCTGCTTTGTGAGGACTTCTGACAGATGAATTTCAATATTCAACATTTATTTTCTTTCTTCATAGATTATTAGAATTTCTCTCAGGAGTTGAGAAGATGAGTATGACATGTAAAAGTGTGTCTGAGAGCTGATTTAGTTAGATTTTAATTCATTATTTTATTGATAATGTGCAATCAGATGGGCGTTTACCATCTCTGCCTGCTGCTTGTATGCTTAGTTTAGCTTCCTGGCTCAGGAGGGAAGGACAGTAGGAAACGGCACACACCTGAGTCAAGTGGGCCTCAGCCTATTCAAGTGGCTTGGCCTCTAACCTCTCTCTCTCCCCTTCCTCCCACCAGCCAGTTAAGGTGTTGTGTGTTGTGTGCTGCATACATTACTAACATACCTGATGTTTCTTTATCTTAAGTTCACAATAAATTACATTTGTTTAAACATTATTCATGTCAATATCCTTTTTTGTCACTGACTTCGGGCCAATTCGTGTCACTATAAATACAAAGGGACAAAATCTGCACCTTCAAACAAACATTCAGTCCATTCTTCTTTGATGATTTCCTCAGCAAAGGAAGCTGTCACTGCTGTGAGCTCCCAAATTCTCCCACTTCCATCTGTGTTTGATTTTTCTGAAGAGAAAAATATGTAATTGTTGCATCCAGAAATTTATTCTGAAATTGAACCAAAAATATAGGTTCAGTTTTTGGATGATGTTGTAGTTGGAACACATTTGTTGTAGTTATCAACTGTGAGTTCTGTTTATAGATTGCCCATTGAATCATCTTTATGGTTGCTATAATGGATGTGAGGGGGCCTTACCCCTAATTTGGTACTGTGACATTTGATGATGAGGCAAAGAGGAAGGAGGAGGAGTGATGAGTTATTTGAGGGTGTTTGTTATGATGATAATGGTGAATTTGGATGAAGTGAGAAAGTTAAAATGAATCTCGTGTGTGTGTGTTTCAGTGGAGGATTGATTGTATATCTGTGTGTACGCTCAAACACTGTATGAATGTACATGACCGTATGTGTTTTGTTTTTTTTATACAGTTGCATTGATTATTCTGTTTGTGTTGGGATTTAATAGGCTCCGCTGATAAATGAATAATGGGAGTGTTACACACCATTCTCTTTTGAGGTTGTGTGCTTGCCTCGATATGTGAGAGAAATACATCATCCCCCAGGGACTCTCTCCTTAAAGGGGTGATTTGCCTGCTGGCTTGCTCTTGTTAAAGGGCTGGCTGACATGCTTTGATGTGGGTTCTGTGCTCCCTGCAGTTTGATTGGCACACTGGATTAATGTTGTTCCACAGATGAAAGAAACTGCGAGGGAATGATATGAATTTTATGAAATGAAAATAGCAAATATTGAACATGATTAATGAATTGGTTATGTTTGCAAAGTGCTTTCCGTGTTAAGCTCTGGACAGGTGTCATCTCATCTCTTTTTTTTTCCTCTCCTCAGTATGATCCTCTCACTCAGCAGTTAATCACAAAACTAGGCTCCTCTGAAGCCTTCTGTATTTGTGTTCCTGTCTGTAGTTTTACCTCTCCACCACCTCACCCTCCTCACCTTCCTCACTCCATGTCTCTGTCTGTGCTACTTCTAAGATCAGAGTAATGTGCAGTGATGAGCCGGGTGCTCAGTGAGCTGTTCATCCTGTGATGGTCAGTGAGCGCTGACACCTCAGAGAGCTCGACTGTTTACTCTGGTCAGTCTTTACCTCTCCACACAAACACATACACACACAGCTGCACACACTGCACAACACACACTACATACCAGCTCAGTGTGTGTGCATCATCATGACCCGCACTGTCGTCCTGTGTCAGTCAGCTCTGCACACTAATAAAGGTGCTTTTCAGCCTATCAGGGCTGATTTCCATCACCACAGTAAACACCTCAGTACAGGGGTAATTTCTCAATGTCACCCAGGCACCAGCTTCACCAGACGCTGAGCAACACAGATGTCTTTGCAACCACTAGTGGACCTGACAGACAAACTTTATGGGTGAAATCAAGACAAGATGCAGCTGCTTTTTTTAACTGGAATTAACTCTGTAACTTACCAGGTTCATTTCTGTCAAGGAGTTTTAGTTGACTAATGCTGCCTTCCCTCGTAATCGCTTCTTTTACTTTTTACTCATATTTTGCTTTAATCATTTCATTACTTTGCTGGAGCCACTGAGAGGTCCATCATTACAAAAGCAGGCTGTGATTTTAACAATGTCCAAACAAACTAAATATGCCATTGAAACTTCTGACACTGCCGCTGCCATGATAAGAGTTATAACGAGTTATAGTGCTGATACCAGACCACCTTTGTCAATAATGCATTACTTTTTTTCATTAAAGAAAATAAGCCCAACTTCTCAGATGCGCCTGTTAACAGGAACAGCCATACAATAATTTTTTTCTTATAAAGTAAGGAATCAGTGTAAATTAGGCTTTGTCTGAACAAAGATGGGCTGAAATAATTATTTCCAAAGTCAGTTAATCTTTTCATTGTTCTTATAAATCTTGTTTAAACGATTAGTCAGTAAAATGTAAGAAAACAGTGAAAATGCCCATCAGTTTCCCAGTCTTAAATTGCTTGTTTTGATTGACCAAATGTTCAGAACCCATCCTGTATGGTTGATTAATGACTCAAATTAGTATAACCAATTGTCAAAACTGTTGTTGATTATTTTATTGTCAATCAACTAATCAATCAAGCATTTGATTAAAGAATGAGTGAAGACAGTTTGACAGTTTTCAGCGCTCTGTGCAACCTTGCAGTTAAAGGAACAGTTTGACATTTTTGGAAATGCGCTCATTTAGTCTCTTGCCAAAAGTTAGATGAGATGATTGATTCCACTTTGTCTCTATGGTAAATATGAAGCTGAAGCAGGGGACCAATTAACTTATCTAAGTTTAGAGACTGCAAACAGATCTTGTTTGTTTAAAAACTAAATTTGGGTTCTGGTTGGCAGTTTCCCCCTGGTTCCAGTGTTTAAGCTAAGCTACTTAACTGAATGTCGTCTGGAGCCTATCCCAGCTGACATTGGGCAAGAGGTGGGGTGCACCCGGGACGGGTTGCCAGTCGATCACAGGGCTGACATATAGGGGAAAACAACCACTCACTTCCATTCACAGGCAATTTAGAGTTGCCAATTAACCTAACCTGCATAACCCAGAGCCTTCTTGCTGTTAGGTGACAGTGCTAATCACTCTTCCACTCTTCCACCTTGTTTTACAACAGTCTGCCTTTAACCCTTAAGCTTGGTGTATCTGTAACTGAGCGAGCTGCCACATCTCACAATAGTCCCACACACTATCTTTCTGCTGGCTGCAACTAGACTGAATCTGTGACGGCAGAGCATCCTCTAGCCCCAAGAGGGATTTACACTGGACGTCTAAGTCCCCCAGTCCTCCATGCCTGCAGCCTCCATTGGAGTCAAACCTGTCCGCTTAAACACCAGCTGAATTACTCTGAGGTAACCAGGTGTGAGCTCTCAGTGGCCAAGCTGTGACAGTAATTGATTGATGAAGTGCGAGGTAGCGAGAAGTACAAACCTGCAGCTCTGCAGAGCAAAAGGACTTGAGCTGAAGACCTCTGAGACTGTAACAAGTAAAACACATGCAGAACGGCAGAGTGCCATATCTGACATAAATATTATTTTTGTAAAGCTAATGTAGATGTTGCAGCTTGTTACCATGGCAAGGCTGTGTTGCCAGGCGCTGACGTGTTGTCGTGGTAGCAGACGCTCCTGTCAGAGTGTTGCCATGTTGCGTCGCTGCATCTGTAGCCCGGGCTTTGTAGTGTAAATAAGGATGCCTGTGTGTGTGTGTGTGTGTGTGTGTGTGTGTGTGTGTGTGTGTGTGTGTGTGTGTGTGTGTGTGTGTGTGTGTGTGTGTGTGTGTGTGTGTGGTGGTGGTGTGTGTGTGTGTGTGCGCGCACGTGCATGCGTGCATGTGCTCGATCATACCTCTTCTAGACCTGCTGTCACACCTCACATCTGCCAACTGGGGAGAAGGAGAGAGGAGAAGGAGGAGGAGGGGTGAACGGTGTGAGTGAATGAGACGTGAGAGAGCTAAGTGCAAGATGGAGCTTGAAGGAGAGACAAAAGAAAAGAGGAGGATAACGAGGGGAAGAGGGAGCGGATTAAAAAAGACAGAGAGAGCAATGGGGACAGAAAGTACCAAGTGAGGAACAAATGCATGGAAGAGCAATGAGGTAAATTGGAAATGAGAAGAAGAGAGGGGATAATGTAGGAGTGCAATTTGAAAAGACAAGACAATAAGATAGACAGATAGATAGATCCAAGACTGAGACAGTAAATTAATAAGATAGATGGATGCGAGACAGAGACAGTAAATGAATAAGAAAGCAGCTGTGTGTGTATGTGTGTGCAGTGCGAGAAACAAACAGTCTTCACATTCCTCTCTGCTCTGATGCTGCCGTAGTGCTCTGCTTGCTCTGTGCTGAAAAGGATTCTGGGTAAACAAGTTCAGGGTTTTGAGGACAGAATCCTGGTATTTTTTTGTTTGGTACGGTTGCAGGATTGTGTCTTGAAATCCAATGTTCCCATTATATTCCCACTTGAGTGGCTTCAAAATTAGATACTTTCTTTTTTTTATGGCTGCACAATTAGATTGAATAGAAACATTTTAATGCATCATTTTACACACTTTTTGGTGTAATATCAGAAATAGCTAGAACCCTTGGGTCTTTACTGGAATTAAGGAAAGGCTTCTGCTCAGCTGCACAACATGCACATGTAGGACTGAGGATGGTCTTGATTCAAGAGAGAAGATATACATTCAGAAAAGAAATGTGTCTCTTTCCACTTCCTACAGCATTATTACATTAGGTTTGACTTACATTAAGCTCAGTGGATAGGTGTGCTAACAAATCTGTACCTGCCTGCTTGAATCCTCTCTTTCACGCTCTTTCACAATAATCCCCAGGTGGATTATTGTGAAAGAGCATCACGCCTGCTCACCTTTTAGAGAATATTTTTAGTTCCTGTTAGATTTGGTGTTATTCGGTCTCTGTAACAAATTCACTCCAACTCCCAAAGCAACATGATGGCTCTGATGGATGATGATGCCGAATCCAAGAGGGGTTTGTGAGACAAACACAATGTGTATATGTGCGCATTAGGACACATAGCTGGAGGCTCAGTAGGGAACAACATATACTGTAGAAGTAATTTTTTAACAATGAGATTCAAGACTCTGGAGGACGTAATGATATCTTTTGCTCTTTGTGTGTAGCTTTAGCCTTAATATGAGACACACACGTGGTTGTCCCCATCCTCATCTCCTCATTGCTACACATACTCAAGCTGAGACAGTATCAAGTGACCACCTTCCCCCACTCTTTATTATAATAATCAGTCCATCGATAGTCTATTTTTAGCTCTGAGTCTCCCCCGCTCTGCGTCTGCCTCTTGGTGACTTCCTGTCTAATTATACAAACATGTGTATGCATACACGTGCACAGTATCAAACTCACTCGCAGGCTGCTGTGGATGCGCAGTGAGGTTAACCAATCATTCTTTTTCTCCTCTCACCGTCTCCTTCTCTGTTGCTGTCTTTTGCTGGTTTTCTCTGCTTACTACTCTTCTGCCACTCTATTATTTAGCAAAGGTCTTTGTCCTCTTATCGTCTGACACCCAGCAGAGTTATTTCAGTATATCAGCTATTTTAGCTTTAGCTCCAAATGGACTTTCCTTGTTATGTTTCTACGTAATCTCTATCTCTCTCTCTCTCTTTCTCAATCACACACTCTCCCACTAATGTGAAAATATTCTGTAGTGCTCAGTCGTCATGGTTTGAGGCAGAGAATGTCTTCACCCCCTAAAGTGGCAGCTCCGAAACTTTTATGTGCTATCATAGATTTAATTCATTTAAGCCATAAATCTCTATGGCGCTCATACTCCTACTCCCAGTGTCACCTCTGAGAGGTTTGGCTACATTGGCTGATTGCAATGCAAAGACCATTTTTGGCTCACAGCCGACTTTATCCTTTATTAGTGAGAGCACGACATCCAATCAATAGTCAACAGCAGCAGTGCTTTTGGCTCAGGGGAAGCGTCGCTGGCTCCCCTCAGTACAGTCTGCTGCTATTTTTTAATTTGAGCACCTGTGCAGCTTGTCCTGCTTTGTTCAGCTCATTTATTAAAGCTCTGCTTAGGAGTTTGTGTGGCCCATGTACAAAAGATAAGGACTGAAGTGAACTGAAGACATTTCATACGTCATCCACAAGGCTCCATCAATTATAAATTGAGCTTCTACCTGGGTGTTTTTGCGGATAAGAGAAAGGAAGTTAGTATGGTTAAAGATAGATAAAGACAAAGAAAGGCAGCAACAGGGGCAGAAGGAACAGAGTATGAATTTTGGGGACAGTGTTTGTTTTAATAAAAAGATCTACTTCACAGTTATTTAGCGAGTATTGCTAACGGGAAGGGAAGAGGAAGAGCAGAGAGGGAGGGAGAAAAACAGGTAATGTGTTAGACCACTCTGAGTGGAAATGTGTGAAAAGGAAGAAAAGAGAAGCAGTCGGCCTATCTGCCTATCTCAAGGCCAGATAGTCGATCAATATTCCCAGCTCAGATCCAACAAGGCTCTCTCTCCCTCTCTCTCGGCTCGATTGGTGTGTCCAGTGAAGGAAGCTGTGGGAGAAGGCCATCAGCAGGTCATCAGTATTCCAGCTGGCTCTGCCTACTCTGGTGTGGGCAGCAGAATAATTTCACTCTGATCTAACAGATCAATAGCTGTACCCAGTGGAAGGCGACCAGCCCTGCCTGGCTGACTGAGTTGCTGCAGTATTCAGAGTAACACTGCACACGCAATGGATGGCCCTTTTTTTTTTTTCTTAGTTTAGCATGCAGTGTAGGTCATTGAGTGGGTCTCAATTTACTGGTCTGTGAGGCTTCTTTACATAGGCTTCTTTACATATAGTCTGGAGTGAGGAAGTCACCTCATTACTACAGGTCTTATTTTGAAAACAGGGGAACTGGGAAGTGTTTGCACAGGGGGCTGACCTAGAAGAATACACCTCATCTTAGCCTGCAACCACCAAAACGATCAAGGTGTTCCCAAACCAGAAACTGTGGTTGGACAGAAGATGCACGGTCGCTGCTCAGGGAACAAGATGCTGCCTTCAGAACAGGCGACATGTTGGCCTGCAAGAATGCCGGGAAAGAACCGAAGAAGGGCATTAGAGAGGCTAGGCACAGGTACAGGCAGCACATTGAGGGACACTTTGAAAACAACAAGCCCCGTAGCATGTGGAGAGGTATTAAAACTGACTACAAGAGTAGCCCCCACAGATCAGCACAGTGAAGATGTGCCAACCAACTAGCATCTTTGACCTCTCCCTACAACAGGCTGTAGTCCCCAACTGTCTTAAAACCACCACCACTGTCCCTCCCGTTGCCCAAATAGACAGCAGTTAAAAGCCTCAGTGAATACTGCCCAGTTGCCCTAACACCAGTTATTATGAAGTGCTTTGAGAACCTTGTATTATCTCACATCAAGGCCATCATCCCCACTGATCTGGACATCCAAACACATATGCCAGGATGCTATTTGTTGACTTTAGCTCCGCTTTCAATACTATAATCCCCCACAAAGTGGTAAACAAACCCAGCAACCTGGCATTATCCACGCCACTTTGCCCGTGGATTATGGACTTCCTCACCACCAGACCACAAAACGTCAGAATGGGCAACCACACATCTTGACCCTTACCTTGAACACAGGCGTAACGTAGGGCTGTGTGCTCAGGCCGGCCCTCTTCACTCTCTTCACCCATGACTGAACCCCCATCCACTCCTCACTATACACTATAGTGAAGTTTGCTGATGACGCCACTATAGTGGGATCATATCCAACAATTTAGAGACACACTTGTAGTGTGAGGAGATCCAACATCTGGTCAAGTGGTTTGCAGACAACAATTTGGTCCAAAACACCACAAAAACCAAGGAGATCATTGTATACTTAAGGAAAACATAACAAATCACCTCACATGGTCCGTTAACGCCTCCTACCTGGTAAAGAAAGCTCAATATAGAGGCTTTTCTTCAAAAGGAGACTCAAACAGGCCGAACTCCCCTATCAGCTTGTGGTTAACTTTTACAAGAGCACCATGGAGAGTATCCTCTGCTACTGTACCGCAGTGTTGTATGCTAGCTGCGCTGCCATGAACCGTTAGTTCAATAGTGCACCGTTTTGCACTATTGCTGTCTACCAGTCCTCATTTAAGTGCCATTATACAGATGTCACTTCCTCAACATTTAATTTTCATTTTATGCGGCCATTCATCTCTTCATCTTGCTATGTATCTTGTCTCGGTTGCTTATCTCATTCTTCTTGGTTACTTATATTATTTTGCCTTCTAGTATATTTTATTTTTATATTCATTTATGTCTCATGTCTGATGCATTTGTTTTAGTAGACATTAGAGGGTAGCTGCATGTATATGAAGGGATGGTCAAAATGATAACACCTGACAATATAATGCAGCCTGATAAAATAGCCTTTCAATATCTTTGTTGAGCTTATGCTATGTGAAATTTTGGTACAGACTGACTCAGAGGAGTGATGAGTCAACTTATGGGGGTGGGGAAGATATTTATTTTACCTTATGATATAATGCAATCGAATATACAGTATAAGCACCTAAACTGCAGCCTCAAAAATGAGCATGGAGTTAAATCAATACTTCTAAAATTGGGGACAAATGGGGAAAATTATACCCAGCGACTGTATTTACTGCAGCACTGTTGTTTCGCATTACATTATTATTGTATAAGAAGTGTTGATTATCTTTCATAGTAGTTTACGAGGCAGCAGTTCAGGTGTTGATTGTTCTGGTTCCAACTAGTTTGCTTTTCTGCTAAATACAAAGAATAAAATAATGAATGGACATGCACTCAGGGACACATGGCCACATATTAAAAATGCTTTCCTTGACTTGACCAATTACAAGTATACAGGAATAAAATGCTTTCATAGGTTTAGTACATTGTTTGACACGTCTATGTGTCAAATAACTCCTGCACCACACAGCCAGACTACCTGTTGCTGCTGAGATCGAACAAAATGTTGCCAGCTGTATAGCTTTTTTTCAGTTTGTAAATCTATATCACTAACTAATCTACATTTATATGCTAGCTCACTGATATTTGCAGCCAGGGACTGACACTACAGAAAAAGCTAGATCTATGAACAAGGGAAAAGCAAAGCCTATGTCTAAGGTTTAATCCTCTATTCATGTACGTAGACAACATCAGGAGTGTGAGATATGTTACACAACAGGTCATGAAATATGGTAAGATATTAAATCATCTTGGGATTACACAGGAATGTTTATACATTATGACATATTTTGGTATGACATCTGTAGGTCATGTCAAGCAGCATAGAGCTCTGGATAAACATTTCAGCCACTGGTTCGGAGTTTTGATCAAAGTCTGAGCACATCAAACAATGCGAATGGTGGGATGCACTCAGAGATGTACACACTCAAAAACACACACACACACACACACTCACTCATACCTGTGGTGTTGTGGATTTACAGTGTCCCACTGAGCTGTGATCAGCTTGGAGATGGGATTACTGTTGGCGCAGTGGACACTTTACCACTATTTAGAGTCACAAAGACAAATACACAGTCGAGCACACATGTAGACACACAGACGGTGATAAGTACAAACAAACACCCCTCTGTACACAGTATGGCAGTGTTGGATAACCTTATAGACAGACTATAGATGCCTGATGGTCTGGTATCACATCTCTGCTCATTATATGTTGCTAAGCTCCCACCTCTGCTCCCACTGGTGAAGTAAATACAGTAACGAATGTTCAGTAGATGCACTACAGGAGGAAAGTGGTGACAGATGATCAATAAAGATCTAATGATTAAGATATCACACTCTGGGGAGAGTTAGAGGTTCCTGCATTCCACAACATGACTAACACCCCCCCCCCAAAAAAAAAAAAAAAACACTCACTGTTTGCGCATGTGTATCCATTTCTGTGTGTAGGCATGTGTGCGTGTGTGTGCAGTTTGTCTGTCTACAGCACATCCACCACCTGCTGTTTTAATTTCCCACAGCTCACACTCCAATTATGATACTAGTAAGTATTTTTCACACCCTCCATTCATACCTGAGCATATGTACTGTTCCTTTGGCTTTGTCAGAACTGCTCATCCCCTTTTCAGAAATGTACACTTGGACCATTGGAGCACAAACCTTACACTTCAGTCAGATATGACATTCTGGCAGCCGCACAGCCAGATCAATTCGATTTTACCATGTGAGGCTGAGTTCTGGGAAACGCTCTGAGAGTGGTCTCCCTCTCCACATTGGGCCAATGACTGTTTTCAGGCATGATCAATGGAGAGCAGGAATCAACACCAGCAGACTTGACTGAGCCTGGGCTGAAAGTCCGCTTGGCAGAGACACAAACACAGCACCTCATTAAACTCGACACTCCCATCGCTGCCATCACAGAGCCGAGCCTTGACGCTGTAGCACTGATGGAGATCTCTAGAGCGTTGATGTAGGAATGCTGTAATTGCTGCATGCTAATGTGGTGCCTCTGCATTCCTGCTGTTTCGACAATAATCCAGTCGGCACAGTATTGTGTGCTGTGTAAGGAGGTTTGAGTTATGCTTGGTAAAAGTGTCGTATTGATTCACTCATTTCTAAAACGGCACCGGATTGGCTCGTAGGCATTGAATGATGGTGGTTTGCTCTTTGAGCATGCTTTCTCTTCTCCTCTCTAGCTGTATCTCTCTGTGTCTGTCACTCATACACAATTGTGTGAATGGATTTGGCTATCACAAGTGATGTCTCTTCACTCAGCCTCCTCTGTTCCATTTCCTTTCCCCTCCCATTTCCTCTCATACACTTTGTAGCCTCAAATCTGCCGTCTTTTTCTGTCCAACCCTTTTTTTCTAGGCTTTTTCTGTGCCTTCCTGCCTTTTCTTCTCAAGTGCCCTATTTGGCTCTGATGACCTCTCCCTCCCTCTCACTTTCTCTCCCTTCCTCTCTCTCTCTCTTTCTGCAGGTACCACCAGGCAGCCTAAGGAGGGGGAGGTGCCTGGGGTGGACTACAACTTTGTGAGTGTGGAGCGTTTTATGGAACTGGAGCAAAGTGGAGCCCTGCTAGAGAGTGGAACCTATGAAGGTGAGCTCTGGGAGTGTCGTGGCGGCTGTGCAGCAAACATTCTGCATCTGTCCAGGTGTTTGGGGAGAAGAAATGGGAACATATGTTTCAGTAGAGCTATTTTACTCTGTTTCAATTGATTATGCCTTCTTGTGCTACAGTGTAGATATCTTTGCTTGATGGATCAGGTGTGTTATGTGATGCTCTTACACGCAGCTTAAGTAAACAAAATGAGTCTTCTGCGCTGAGTCATGTATTACAGCTTCCTCTGGTGGTTGCTGAATGGCTGACTGACTACCTCTGTGTGTGTGTGTGTGTGTGTGTGTGTGTGTGTGTGTGTGTGTGTGTGTGAGTGTGAGAGAGCGGGATGAATGCCATCTTCAAGTCATGTCAAGTCTGTGCATCTGCTTTGCTACAGTGTCAGGGATACATCTACAGATTGGGGATTTGCTGGTTCATTTGCCCAGTAGCAATTTTGTTAGCATGTGCGGCGAAACACTCTAACACAAATTGTGTGTGAATGCATGTGTGTGAGTGTAGGGGGTATGGGCACGTGAACGTTAATGTGTGTGCTCCCTTTTTGTGTGTTCATATCCTCATTGTGTGTCTTTGTGTATTTGCAGTGTACGTTTCCCTTAACACAGACTTTACTTATGCCCACTGGGGGAAGATGTCTCTTTCTGGGCAGCATTTTGTAATGCACATTAAAATAAGAGAGTAGAGAAGAGGGGATGATAGACAGGAGGTAAGAATGCAAAAAAATGGAAAAAGGTTTAGAAGGCAGTGAAAGAGACTGAAATCAGACATGAAGTATCATCAGAAAACTCTTCAAGGTAATTGAAGTGCACTGTGTGTATGTGTGCTGTGTGTGTGCTGTGTGTCTAAAGCTTGGTGCATGTAAGAGCTTACATATGTGATGAGTCACAGCTGAAGGTGGATATTGAACTGTACATAAAGCCAAGATGCTTTCAGGCAAAACCAGGAGCATTCTGGTATGTTGCAGGAAGAACCCTGGCCTAAACTTATCTCAGCATGCTTTATGTTCTGCAAAGCATCTCTTCAGGTTGTCCATAAGCTTTCTCAGGTGGGTGCTTGCTACCTTTGCGGTTTCATACTCTTGTCTTTGTTTACATGTGCTAGTGTGTGCACATATATATATTTTTGTCGCAATGTAAGAATTCTGTTTGGTGGGCAGTACGGTAAGTGTGCTTTTTTTGAGGAAATGGTGAGTGCGATAGAGCCTTTCCTAATATCTGTCCAAGTCCGGCTGGGATGAAAGTAAACTGATGTCTGTGTACTCTGCTGCTGATCCCCCTTTTGTCCTTTATTGCTGCCCCCTTCCCTCTTCTTTGCCCAGCTGTTGTTCTCCTCCCATTGCCCCTTTCCTCTCTCTGTTTCCTCTTTGTGAAACCCCACTCCTTTCCACTTTGAGGGATTTTAAAATAAGACATCTCTGCCTCGCACTCACACTCAATATTTAATCACACAATATATTTCCCTGACAGTAAGGGTCTTATTTAAATTTCAAATAAAAGTAGAGGTTTATTGTGGTTGAAGAGTAAATAACATGAGGAAAGAAATTTGCCAAGTCAAATACATATGTGTGTGTGTGTATATATATATATATATATATATATATATATATATATTGAGCACAGCACTGAAAATCTGAAATTATAGAAAGCCATGAAATCACTGAAGCTTCAATGTCAATCAGTGTCAAAAAGAGAGATGTATACTTGATACTATATGATACATTGAGGATGTTTCCATCTCCAGTAAGATACCCAGAGGACCTTCACATCCTGTCCTTTTTCTCTTCATAGTACTGTACTTGACTTTTCTTAATTTTTCTTGCCAGCGGGACCATTACAGTGGGTGTGGGATGACAGATGCTCAATGCTATTTTTGTGCTCTGCTTTGATCGTTGTGTGTTGCGTTGTGTATTTGTGCCTCCAAACAGAGCTGCTTGCACCAACAGGTTAGGAATGGCACAGCTGAGATTGTGTTCATACAAATCAAGTGGTTCTGTACAGTTTTGATAACCATTTCATCATGAAATTGCACCTGTTTCCACCTGCTAGTCTGCACAGGTAGTATAGCCTAATACAGCAGAGGTCCTCAAGATGCTTCCTGATAGCCATCGAAGGACTGGGGACATTGTCTTCAATCAAAAAACTTTTTTTTTTTTTTTTTTTCAATAAAGCACATTCTCCATCATGTAAGTGGTAAATGTACAGGAAGATACTCTGTAAAACTACCGTCTCTCTCACTGTATTTATATTATAGTGGCTGTTTTGTGGACATGTAGTGTAAATGTACTCAAATATGACTGAATGCAACCTTTTA
This sequence comes from Seriola dumerili, assembly GCF_002260705.1. NCBI lineage: Eukaryota > Metazoa > Chordata > Actinopteri > Carangiformes > Carangidae > Seriola > Seriola dumerili. The sequence continues at coordinate 4,982,149 of NW_019174474.1, read as the reverse complement.
ACACTTGAATAAAACAAAACTATAGATAACACATGAATATTAATGGTGATTCTTCTAAGACACTGTATTTGTAGCCTGACTGCACAGCTATCATTATGTTCTAAAATAGGTTTGTGTGCATCATTAGGCACAGAAAGCACAGTGACAGGGTTTTCTTGACTTCCAAAACAATAATTTATCTTAAAAACTGACATTGTTTGCCCTTGGCACATATGTGGAATGTTGTATTTATATTTTGAATTATGCATTTAAGTACTTTAGGACCCTGCACCAAGTTTTCAAATGATTTTCTACTATCTGCTGCTGGGGAAGCAATTGGCTATTACTGAAACCTCACCTGTCACTAATATGTTATTCCTCCCACTAACACTGGAATAATCTTTCTCTGTCCCATCTTAATTAAGATAAGACAACCGGCTTGGGCTTTTTAGAGCCAGTAAACTAGTAAATTGGCTAATTTAATACTGACACGTAACCATCTGAAGTGCATACGCATCTGCATTTGTAGAAAAGCCAATAGACTGACTCTCTCTCTCTCTCTCTCTCTCTCTCTCTCTCTCTCTCTCTCACTCTCTCTCTGTGTGATTGGCTTTCTCATCACAAGCTAGATTTTCTTCAGTCTGAAAACAGAGCTAAAAGGAGGTGGAGATGTCTTGTTTGCTCCCAGACCACTTGGATTACAATATGCTGAAAGGTTATTATGGAGTTTTTGCCCATCAATCTTTCACAGTGATTTTGTTAAGTTCACACAGAGTCACAATGTTTAAGAGCACAAGCTATATGAATGTCAGGAGCATGTGTTGTTCACATGTTAATATGGACCCAAGATGACAAACTACTGTACTTGACCTTTACATTGGCCCTAAATACATGACAAAAAACTGAAACCTGAACTGAGGTGGATCCAGGTTTATATTCTGTGAACTTTAAAAGACTCTGTAGACTGCTGGAAAGTATGAAGGTGAGGGTACGCTGGAAAATGAGACAATTCTGGATCAAGAGTCACTGTTATATTGTGGATGTCACAGGTTTGCAATTTGTATCTTGTCTAAAATGTCATATTTTAGAAAAAGGTGTTATCTGTTGTCGCTGAAGGACTGGGTCCAGACAGCAGTAGTGACGGAACAGTAAATTAACTGGAAGACACCTGGAGTGCCTCCTTTGAAGGGAGGGTTGCTGCCTATAAAAGAATGTCATATAGGGTGTACGATAGGGCAGAAAAATATGTCATTCGCAGTAGGATGAGATGGAAGCACACTGATGGTATTGACTTCTTTGTGGTGGTTTGGCTGTTTTGCTCACTCACAGTATTGTATTGCTTCTTTTATCTTTTTCTCTTTGTTTATAAGAAAGCCCCTTGGTATTGTGGTCAACCCCTCTTATTTCTGTCTGTATGGGTAGGGTGGGACTGGGAAATGAAGGAGTTGTCAGTATGGAAACAGGATATGTTTTTATTTTCTGATTTATAGCATCAACATTTGATAGATTTTAAAATAAAAAATTCACATAATAGTAAATAAAAGTGTGCATCCTGGATCCGTGTGTCATTTCACATTCTCAGGTTTACAGAGAGGCTGGTCAGTCGGAAAATCTCGACTATTAGCCACTGCCTTTGCTTCTTAAAACATCAGCCAGTGGGCAAATGCACAAAATTGATCGGATTTTTTGGAAATGATTTGTCCCCGGTCAAAGGCAGTATAATTTACCTCTGCTGCACTCTGTTCAGACAGATTCCTTATACATTTTAAAAGGAAATCATCTGTTCAAAGCCCCAGTTTGCGACGAGCAGTGGACCTCAGCTCTGCTTGACAGACTGTGTGTTACATCACCTGAGATAGTCATACATGTGGCCACTAACACAAAGCTTGCCCTGCCTCTCTGCCCTCAGATAACTTTTACGGCACACCAAAACCTCCAGCGGAGCCGTCCCCTGCAGCCCCTCCTCTGAATGTGAGTGAGGCCCTGCTGCCCGGAGCCCGGCCCAGCGCCCAGGGCAAGAGAAAGAGGAACCAATCAGTCAGCAACATGGAGCAGCGCGCCAGCCTGGAGCCGCCTGAGGAGGAGGAAGAAGAGAGTCCCATTGTCAACGGCAATGGGGTGGCCATCACACCAGGTGCTGTGGGATGAGAGAGAAAAACATCAATTTCCTGTTTTGATGTTTTTATTCCAAATTTTCCATCTACTCCTGACTGGAATTAGATTCTAACTCTGTTTCACAGCTGCAGTGACCATGAACACATTGTATAGCATTACATTTAGGTGAGGAGAAAATCTGGATTGAAGCCCTTGCCTGTCCCTTGGGTTATTTATTGCTGTTTCACTGGTATGATTGAGTAAAACCAGAGAAACAAGCCGGTTGTCATAGCAATTTTCCCCTTTCCTTTTTATTGTCCCTTAAGGATAAATCAAGAGCCTGTTTTCTCCTTTAGCAAGTTTCATATCTGCAGTTTATATAGTTCAGTCAGTGCAGATGTCCTCAAATCTGACAACAAACTGTACCCTGACCGGTCATTACAGACATTAACAGACTCTGCTTGTGTGAGTGTGAACTGCAAAGGTTCTCAATAACCTTACGTAACAGAATGCACAAGGGCACTTTAAGGTCTCCACCATTATCACTGTCCAGAGTCTCATTTTGGCTTCAGCTCCCATCTTTCTGTCCTCTCATTTCTCCATCTCTCCTGCTGTCTTTGCTTTCCTGCCACTGGCCTTTGTCCCTGTTTCTATTAATACCCCAACTCTCCCCTCTCTCTTCCTCTCCTCTACCATCCTCTTCCTTCCGAGCTCTTTAGCTTCTTCTTCGTCTCTGTGGTCCTGTCCCTTCTGCCCTCTCCTCTTCCGGCTCCTTCCCCCATCTCTCTTTCTAGTCTGTGTTGTGGCATGTCATATTTTCCCCCTTATTCTCTTATTGCCATGTGCTAAATTTACTTAGTCCTTTCTTCTTTTGACTGTATCAGGAAATGTTTTTTTTTTACATATTCTCTTCAGACATCACAACAAGATTAGAAGGTTCTGTAATTTGACACCCATGCCACATGAAAGATTAACGTCAAAAATAAGATATTTTAGATGGTCACAGGAAAAAAGACTGATCTTGAAGAAGATTTGCTTCAAATTGAGTTTAAACAGTGTCTGGATGAAATAACTTCCTTATTACACTTGAAAAAAGATTTAGCAACAAATTTTAGTAAGTCAGGAAAAAGATATGGACACTGAAATCCAATGAATATTGTGAGGGAGCATTGACTTTCTTCCATCTTACTTTTCCTGGGGGAATTGTGATGTTACAGGCAAATGCTGACGTTTTTTGTTATTCACTCTCCTCAATCACGTGCTCATCATCCGCTGACTTAGATGCCACCAGCTTTTCTCCTCACTCAAAAAACCTTTCCTTGTGTTTCTGACTCAGTCTCTGACCCCTAAAGTCACTGTCTTTCCCTGTTTCTCCATGTTGTTTACTCCTCATGCTCATTGTCCTCAGACCCCATCTCTCTCTCTCTCTCTCTCTCTCTCTCTCTCTCTCTCTCTCTCTCTCTCCCTCTCCTGGGGGTTCATAGCTCTGCAGTGGCTTGACTATGACTCATCATGCATGGCGTGTGTCGTGTGCATCAAGGTCTGCATGTGTGTGCAGAGTGAATTTGAGAATAACTGTGTGTGTGTGTGTTTGTGTGTGCATGTGTGCGCTCTACAGAGTCCAGTGAACATGAGGACAAGAGCACAGATGCCTCTGGGGAGCTTGCTGTTGAAGCATCCAGCCAGGCCCCAGCCTCCACTGAGCCCCCCTCCGAAGGAGAGGAGGCCCCAAAATCTCCCTCTAAATCCCCTGCCAAAGTCCCAGATGCAGATGAGGAAGAGCTCGGTCCTCTGCCTGACAACTGGGAGATGGCCTACACTGAGAAAGGGGAGGTCTACTTCATAGAGTAAGAGAAAATAATGCTGTATGAATCTTTTTTTCTTTTTTTTTTAATTAACCAATATAAGAATTTTACTCCCCAAAAACATGTTCCCTTATGTCTGTATTTGTTATAGTGGATTAAGTCTTTATTCATGACATGATGAAAAACATTATGTCTAAAAATAATAAAACTTCACAAAGTGCACCCTCTTTAAAAACATGGTTTATGTATAGCTGGCTGAGTAAACTTTATAGTGCTGGTCTCTGTGTTGAATAATTGATGTAACTTAATGCTGCTAATCAGACACGCAGGATATATATACACACAGACAGACATGCACACCACTGTAAACTTTTGCCCTCTCCTCTTACCCTTACTAATTAGTCGCTGAGGGCTAATTAGTGGATTAATGGCCATTTAGTTTACCTTATAAATCCCCTTGTTTCTCTTTGCCCCTGCGTGTGCACACACACACACACACACACACACACACACACACACACACACACACACACACACACACACACACACAGGTTTAGGTCATTAATGTTACTTTGCACTCATCTCTTTCTCTTAACCTCACAGTCAGTCTCTGTCTAACCTCCGTGTGCCCCTTTCCTCTCCTTATTACCTTCATCTACACATCTTTCTTCTTCTTCAGTCACAACACCAAAACTACATCATGGCTGGATCCTCGACTTGCAAAGAAAGCGAAGCCACCAGAAGAATGCAGGGAAGACGGTGAGTCTGAACGACCTGTTTACCTGTTTGCTCTCTTGTTTTGTTAGTTTGTGTTCATCTGAGTCGAGCTCATGTTTCAGCATTCATGGCAGTGTGTCGTCTCTGCATTTCCTGCTATTTGTGTACCTGTGTTATCTGTTCACTGTTCCAGTGTCTTCTCCCTCATTGAGAAAAAGAGCTGTTGTTTGAGGTGATTGTTAGTCTGCTGCTGGTCTCACTGTTCTTCACAGGGTTATAAAATATAGAAAGAATAAACTTGACAAATAAATTTGACCATTTTAGGTTCGTTGTTTAGAAGTGTTTATTAGCATTGGATGGTTTTGTTACATGTGCAGAGAGGATTGCAATCAGGTGCATTCAGTATTCTTTTTTTATGCCTCATGACCAATTGAAATTAAAATAAGATGCCTATAAGCTGTGAGGACATGCTTTATGTCAAAACGTTAGTTGTTGCATCTTATTATGAAGCTCTATTTATAACCTGTGCTCCAGACCTCATCACTCCAGAATAAAACGTTGTTTGTTGTGTTTGAAGATAAGGCTGGTATCAGATAGTTGTGTATTTATTTAATTCTCAACAAATCCTGTAGAAAGACCAACATCATGTAAGTGCGATTCTCAGCACTTTCTGATTTTCCTACTCTGTCCGTACAGATCAGCTGTAAGCCCATTTGTTCTACTGAAGATGTAAATCTTATAAAAATGAGTCACAGATGTACAGTTTCATTATTTTTTTTTAAAAAGGTACATTATTTCCTAAAACAACTGATCACTGTAGTTTTTAAGACTATTATTAAGATGTGGATTAATACACAATCAACGCCCAAGTGTGGCGGTTCCCCTAACTTTTCAGCATGTGACCCCTTGGAGAGAAACAATGCCTACATACAATGCCTCATCACATTTTGCCTGTACATGAGATATGAACTGAGGAACCAAAGAGTCATTTTCCACCCTGAGGAGGTAAATCTATCCAGGAAAAAGAAACAAGGCGTAGTAGTAACAGCAGTCTAAAAAAGTATGCTGTTTAGTGTAGCAGAGATAGTTTTTATTCTCTTCTAACCTGTTCATCCCTTCACACCCCTTCAGATTTATCTGCTGGCCCTCTAACAGGGTCGCAAAGGATTGTTGTGGTGACTACTTACAGCAGGAAGATGTATGTGGGATTGGCAGTTATATGTTTTTAATAGTTTTTAGACAACAAAGGTGGTCTACGGCACAGAGGAATGGGCTATATCAGACTTTAGCTACACAAACGGTACTCATTAGTGGGATCAATTCATTGTTTGCTTTGGTCTTTTCATGGGATTTGTTGACAAGAAAAAAATGGCGTGTCACTAGCCTCGCCTTCATGCCTCTGTGCTGGCGTCAGTCAGGATTTTGGTGGGCAAAGGTCAAAGTTCAAGGTCACGGTGACCTCACATTCTTGTGAATGCGATATATAAGGAACGTCTCACAAAACACAATTTTGGCTATAACAAACAAATTCATATGCCAATTATGACACAATTTAACTGTGACCGTGACATCATAACTTTCTGCAAAAACAGTTCTGGCCAATATTCAGTACTGTACCTCAGGAAGGGGAGATTGTGACCATATTTCCTGCACCTTGGCTGCTTGGTGGAGGCATACAACCACAAGGTTGTAATTCTAGTTTAAGGTCTGTTTTAAAGCATTTTGAAACAGGGGAAGCAAAGGTTTGTGAATGAAGGAAAAAATCTGAACTCACCAAAAATGAAATTTCAGAGACTAAAATCTAAGAACTGGAATTTAATACAATAAAAGTTCAGTACTGATGTCAGTCACGTAAATAAAAGAGAGTTCCTGTGGTGGTTTGGTGTTATCAGATTACATCAATGAGGTGATCTTACATCCCTGCTGCTGTCACAGCCTTCGGTCAGCGAATTAGGTTGTGATGTGATTCTCCAGAGCGAGATCTGAATCAATACCTTCTCTACCTCTCCTCTCTTCTCCAACTCTTCAATTTTCTCCCTTCTTCATTCTCCCCTCTGCACTCCTTCACCTCACATCTCTGTCACTCGCCCTTTTCAATCTTCCACTCCTCAATTTTCTTTCTCTCTCTCTGTTTTTCTCTCTCCCTCTCTCCCTCTTTCCCTCTGCCCAGTAAAGGGCTGGTCTGTGACAGGAATTCTAATAACACCGCTCAGCTCTGCACAAACTGGTTCTCACTCTCGACACACACACACACACACCACTGTTGTCAATTCACAAACCCTTTTCACAAACATGGCCGACGTACTTCAGCTTCATTTTGGCAGAGCAAAGATCGGTTTTCACCAATGCCAGCAATGTTCAGAAGCCAAGTTTCTGTCAGCTGTAGTGCTCTGTGATCACTTATTTTGTGTATTAGTGCAACAACTTGCTGTTGCTTCTGGCTCTGTTTGGATCTACTTCAGCACAATATTAGAATTTGAGCCCACTGTGAGTTTAACAAAGTTAAAAAATGACAAATTTGTTTGTGTACAAACTAGACTAAGAGTCTACAGCCATGCTAGCAGCTCTGTGAGGCTGCACAGCAGAGCTAAACTGTACCATCAGCATACTAATATGCTCACAGTGACATTGCTAACATGCTTATGTTAGGCAGGTACAATGTTTACCATGCTAACCAACATAGTTTAGCTTGTTAGCATGCTAACATTTCCACTAGCAATAAACACCACGTAGAGCTGAGGGGGTAAAAACATAAACAAAAATATTAGATACAAATACAGATAAATTTTGACCTGATGATGTTAACAGATGAAAAGTCAAGGGATCATCAAAGTTGTTACAATTCATCCTGGAGGCGACAGGAATGTCTACCTTATTTCATGGCAATAATGGTCAAAACATATCACTAACAGCCAAAACTGCCTCGTTGTGGCGCAAGAGAAAAAGTCAGGGGATCACCAGAGTCGGTTTTATCCTCTGGGGAAAATGAATGTCTGGCTAAAATTTCATGGCTTTCTTACCTCTGGACCAGTCCCAAGTTCACTTCTGATCTTTATAAAAAAGTATTTTAATAGAAGGTCACAAACAGCTAACAACTCAGGGACTATGATCAGCCATACCGTATATTAATGACAATATCTGTACTGCACAGCCATATTAAAACATATAATATGTGATAAAAGACTGTTTTACTTGACTTATGCAGATCATTTCTCCCAGAGAAGTCGGAAGTCAATAAATCAGCCATGTTTGAAAGTGGCAAAAATATCCGTTTACTTCCCTCCATCTCCTCCTCTGTCTGTCTTTCTTTCTCTTTATTTTCATTTGTCTGCATTTTATCTACTGTGCAAAGTTGATTTGGGCTCTCTCTTTTTTTGGCCTGCCAGTTTCTGTCTTTGGGGAAGCAGTGGTTAAAGGAAGTTAATGCTTGAGCGATCACTGGAAGAGGATTTTGAATCAAAGACTGTTAGCAGAACGTTTGTGAAGGTCTTGGATGACACATCACATCCTCTCGCAGCACCTTTGAATTGATGCCTTCCAGAAAACAGGTTTAGTTGCCAGGAAATGTTCTCTTTTGCAATATAAACAGCTCAGTGGCCACATGGATGACAGAAGGATATACAGTAGTTTAATCCAGCATGCTGCTCTGTATTTTACTGATCATGTTATTGTTTTCTTTTAATTATCACCTTGTAGCTCTTAGTTATATGCTGAAGTGCCTGTTTTCTGATGTTTACATTATTTGCTTGCAGTGCACCAAGTTACCGTTTACCGCCAATTTTCCATTTTTTTGCCCACATTAATGGACAAGTAGTTTTTGAATGATGAAATATGCATGGAAGCAAGAACGTCAGATTCTGCAAGGAAAGTGAATAAAACAATAAATGTGGGGAGGGAACAGCAGGAAGGGGTGGTGCAGTTTTTAACTGCCCATCTGCCTGAAGGTTTACCCAGAGTCTCACTGCCATAGGCAGCAAGCAGACAAACACTCAGACATACTTTCATCAATGCTGGTTTTGCATCTTCCCTCTTGTTATTCCCTTTCCGTTGCTTCCATCTCATGCATGTCTGGTCTTTTTGCTCCACTTTCCTTTAGCATTTCATATCCTCATTCACTATTCCCTTTCCCCTCACTCAACCTCTCAGGCTTGCTTTGCTCCCTTGCTGCGTTTTTGGTGAATATGAGGAGATGCTATTTTGTGTTGATGTGTTTGGATGAATGTGCAACTTTTGTGTGCATTGTGTTGTATCTATATGCTGAGACTGACTCCCAGAGTTCAAAGGCTTGTCAACACAGATCTGGTTCGCTTGCATTCTTTTTGTCAGGCGGGTCTTTTGTTACGTAACACAAGCCCATATCTCCTCCCTCGCTCAGAGGAGGCAAGAAAAGAGCAGGCCAAGCTTCAAATAACAGCAAGTGTTGGTTTCAGTTCTGCCTTTGCGCACGCACTCAAGCCCAACATCGGTTTCAAAGTAATCTTAGTGCTGTTGATGAAAATATGCTGCTCAGGATCATTTAGAGGCAGGAATCCTCTCTGAGGCCAATGTCACAATGTCGAAACCCTGTCTGTAAGCAACAGAGAAAGTATGAAGTAGGGAATGACACGAGACAGAGATGGGGGAAACAAGAAATATGACAAATGATGAAGTTAGAGGAAGTGGCAATGATGTACAGAGGGACGCCTTATGAGAGCCTCTTCTTGAAAAGAGCAAGAAAGAACCAAATGGAGATAGAGAGAGGTTTGTGTATAAGGAGAGTTGAGGAACTTTCAGTGATGGAGTTGTGCTAAAATGTTACCTCTGAGTTACATCACTGTTATTACTCTCAGTCATGTCTGGACCAGGACTTTTTCTCTGCCTATATTTTTCTCTCTCTTTTAATCTCATTTTTTTGTTGTCTGTGTCTCATTGTTTCAGTCTTGACAGCTCTTTTTTATTTTATGTCTATGCTCTCTACATCTTAGACTCAAAGCTGATACAACGTACCTTTTAATATGGCAGTGTAAACACAATAACACAACATTGAGTTGCAGTCAGATAATTAAAGCTGCTACAGTTGGTTGATTAGTCAATTACTCAGTCAGCTGAAACTTGATATGAAGCTATTTTCATAATCGATTGATATTTTAGATAATTTATTCAAGCTGCAAGTTGGTTTGGTGATCAAGTTTCATCTAGTACCATCATCAGGTCACAATCTTAATTTTCGTTTAAAATCTAATAAATTCCCATCAGCCTCCTTTGTGTTTAGTGCTAATTCACAACTGTTAGCATACTAACACCAAGATTGTGAACATGATGAACATTATAACTGCTATGTTATAATTGTTTCCATCTTTTAATGTGTGAATATTTCCTCCTTTTATTAGTCTTCTATGATATTAAACGGAATGTATTTGGGGTTTGTACTCTTGGTTGGACAAAACAAGTAGTTTGAATACGTAAACTTTGGCTTTGGGAAATTGGTTTGGGCCTTTTTTTCTTTTTTTTTTTACTATTTTCTGACACATAATAGATCAAACAAATAATCAGTTAATTGAGAAAATAATTTACAGAGGAAGTGATAATGAAAATAATAAGGGTTCTAGTACTATTTGAAATTTTGGAGGTTGTTTTTTGGTTTGAGTTTATTGGGTTCTTCAGTTCGTGGTAGTTTCTTTTTTTTCTGAGTCAGATGAGTTCATTGTATCTGTTCCGGCCTGCCCGTTGGTCAGAGAGACTTTGTGTGAGAGGGAAGATGAGTCATCGAATGCTGAGGAATCACAATTAGACTTTATGTCAAGAGAAAAACAAATACAGATACCCATAAAAAAGCACCAGAACACCCAAGCAAGCCCCTCGGTGCTCATTCTATACACAGACACATGATGAGGTGTTTGATTTACTGTCAAAGAAGATGACGCTTTCACTCATTGAGAGATGCAAACACAGTTAAGCCATCTAATATAACACACACACACACACACACACACACACACACACACACACACACACACTGCAAATATAGACTCATATGAATGCTTAAAAACACACAGACAAATTCTCTCTCTGTATTTCAGCGGCAGGAAATAGAGACAAGACAGAGCCCTCAGCTCAGGCGAGAAAAAAAAGACTTCCACTGGTGGTTTCCATGGAAACTGTCTCCCTTTCACTTTAGGGGGAGGGCAAGCGACTAGTGGATGAGTTAGGCCGACATTTAAGGTGGCTCGTGGAAAGGGTGGGAGGGAATTTAAGGTGGTTTGAAGTGTGAATCCATCTGACTTTTCCACCTCAGGGATGAGAAGGGTCGTTTGAGGTAATGACAGTGCAGTGCAGGCGTTTTGAGGAAACGGTAAAGCAGAGAAAAGATAATTGCAGCATCCACCCCTTTCACCTTGGGCTGCACAGTCAGCATGCTCAGCAGCCAGGACACACACACACACACACACACACACACACACACACACACACACACACACATTGACACACAGATTATTGATATCAAGATCACAAATCTGTTCATAATTACATTACAGCATGAAGGGATGATGCCACAGTATCAGCGTCACACAGACTAAATAATTGTAAAAAATAATAGAGCTGAGGATTTATGTGTGTGTGTGCATGGGGTGTGCTTGTATGTGTCTGTCAGTGAGTAAATGAATGTGAAAAGACTTAAGAGGGTTGGGTAGAGTTTTGGGCTGCGTTTTCTGTACTTTTGCCAGTACAGTAGCTTTCTTGGACAAATCGAAACATTTCAGTAATGTTTTACAGGTCTGTAATTTGAAAGCAACTTCGCAAGCTTCCTGGAAATAAGATTTCCTACTAATTGTTGGTAAATTTATTCCATACCTACATTCAAATTAAATGCTAGCATAAGGTTAGTGAGTGCAAAACAACTGAACGTGCTTTGCTGAACATGCATCAATATGAAATTTGTCTACATGACAAGACAAGGACACAATTCAACATATTTCCTATGACAAATTAATGATTAGGAAAAAACAATTACATGTGTGTAAATAGTACTTTGAAGGATGGGCCCATTTTCCCTATAATTTATACCAACTTGCACCGTTTCCAGGACACAAAATTATTAGGAAATTATTATTGCCAGCATACATCTGAGATATGAAATGTTATCTAGCCAAAACAAGAATTTTGCCTAAATAAGATACTGCCTAAAATGATCATGTTCCTGATTTAAATCAATAACAATCTCATTACAACAATAACAAAACATAACCACAAATCAGGCCCTGTGTTTGATGCAACACTTGGTACTTCACAATTTTTGATACTCAGTGCTACAAACACATTTTGGTTGGTATTTAGATTGTGTTTACAGTGGCTGTGGCGTTGCCCAGTTACTGCCCTGTACAAGCTAATGTACAAAGCAGAAACATCACAACCAAACTCCCCACCAGCCACTAGCACACATCTTTCCATACAAATCCAACACCCAGCACACCCTTACACACACTCCATTCCCACTTTGTCTCATTTTTTATTCACCCAGAGCTTTTTTATCACCAATGTTGTCAGCTCTTGTATTTCTTTGTGTGTGTGTATTTGTGTTTTAGTAATAAGCTCAGGGTCCCTGATGACTCACTGTTAGTTTATTTCTCATCTTTTTCAATATGTATGACACTAGTATTCTACTGTTCCATCAGGTTTACTTTATTTCCTTGTGGGAAATGCCCACCTACAGACATCGTCATGACAAGACATGAGGATGAATTAATATGATCAACCTTTCAGTAACACTCACTGATTAATGTTAGATGTGTGTGTGTGTGTGTGTCTGTGTGTGTGTATTTCCCTCAGTCTTATAGTTTGAGGTCAATCCCCTTGTTATTTTCCTTAGTGCTGAAGCCGAAAACCAAAACATTCTGAATGTTGCATACACCAAAGGAGAGAGCTCATTACGTGCAATGTATATTGTGTTTAAAAGTGTTTGTGTGTGTCAGTGAGAAGTTACGTGAAGAGGAATACAAGAATAGGGTATAGAGTATGGGAATTTTAGCAGTGCCTTGACCCAGTTCTTTTACGACTGAGAGAGGCGAGATAAATCAGCAAAGGGACGGCGGAAGTGAGGAGGGAATAAGAGAACCAGAGAGAGAGGATGAGACAATTGACATGCCATGGAAGCAATCCAAGGCAAAAATGTGTGGGTGGGTGAAATAAAAAAGAGACAAACATGAAGTAGTCTGGTGAAGGTATTTTGGCCATAAAGGATTTGTGCACACGACAAAGAGAGGAAGAGAATGAAAGGAAGAGAGGGCAGGATGTGATGTGTCTGACGATTTAAATGTTCTTTCTCTCTTGCCCAGCTTTGTATTGATGTCTCTGTTGTGATTCGTGCCTCCATGAAGAAGCCACTGCTGCAGATCGAAGTGTTGTCTGTCTATTAAAGGAGCACTTTGGGAGCGTCTAGCTGTGAGCCCTGAGATTCATGTCGTCTCCCCTCAGTGGTTCAATTTAGTGTCTACTTTCCTTCTTCTGCTCTGAGCATAAACTGACTTAATTTCACTCCTCTTGTTTTCCCCTTCCTCTCAGAGCTGCCCTATGGCTGGGAGAAGATAGATGATCCCATCTACGGCAGCTACTATGTAGAGTAAGTCTCCCTGTTGACTTGGTTAACTCCGATGCTCTGTAGTATAACAGGAAATCTATTTCCATGGTTTACAACATCTCATTATGAATTATAAATGACAAAATTCTCATTTCTTTTTTATGTCTTTCTGCTCATTTGACTAAACTTTGACAGTGAAATGCTCGTCCGCAGGGACTATCCTAAGAATGCTGCTGATGAAATCTGTTCACCTGCTCAAAATTATGTAATGTGTTGCTGTGCTGTATTTGGAAGTCCATCAAAAATAAACTCTAATTGAGGGTGAAAACGTTCAACATTTGACTGTAGCCACAAATTACCTATAAGAATAACATTTTCACATTATTTCTATATCTTACGTCCAGGAGAAACACATATGTGTCAAATGCCAGTTCAGTATTAACTTCCATTTTATCCTTGTTTTGGTTTGCCATCTGCTAAAGAAAATATCTGGGCTTAGATTTTTATAACTACTTGGACTGAGTCATTTGATTCAGTGTCAACATAAAAAAAAATGATCAGTGGAACTTGAAGACCCTGCTTAGGTGTTTTCAGTTCTTTTAACTTACCGCCTCTGCTCTGGTGCCTATATGCTGGAAATAACATGAGGTCACTGGACTCAGTAATGACTGATGTAATGATACAAGTGTAGTTTTTCCCACCCAAACAGGTGCAAAAAACCTAACGCATGATTCATGGTAGCGTCAACCGTATATGTGTGCAGGACCTTTAAATGCATCGATAATTTAACACACTGAAAGGCAGCATTGTTCTGAATGAACACTTTCACTTTTGGTTCTTAAGTACATTTTACTGTAAAATTTAGAATTCAGAACTGCATTGTTGTATTGCTGTTTGTCTTGGGAAAAGGCTCTGAATTATCTTTTTTTCTCCATTATTTTTAATAATGCAATGTATTTTCAGTCACATAAATCGAAGGACTCAGTTTGAGAACCCAGTCCTGGAAGCTAAGAGACGCCTGGAGCAGCAGCGGCAGATGCAGAGCCAGGGACTGTCTGCTCTACCACTGCCCACTATATACAGAGGTACATATGGAATATTACAGTATGTGCAGTACTTGCTACATGCTGACATACCCACTCAGTTGTATATGAAAATATCGGGACTGCAGAAAGAACTTGCACATAGCACAATCAACCCTGAAAACTTGTGCTGATAGATTTTAAAATTGATTGTTTATTTTTCCTGTTGCATATATTTTGTACATTTTTTTACACCGAACATTGTGCGTTTCTCATTATTTTCCAAACGCATGTCATGGAACCGGCAGTTTCTTTTTTCAATTTGATGGGGCAGATGCACAATGTCACAATGTACAGGGTCGAATGGAGATCCCTGGCCGTACGGGGGACAGAGAACATGCTCGCCCTCAGGCCCCTAGTGGGTTAATCCAGGCACACACATGAGGACGTCCTAGACCAGTACATCATGTACTGCTTCCTCTGAGTGAAAACTGCATATCTCCAATGAGTCATCTTATTGGGAATGAAGGAATATGTGCCTTTATTGGTGTTTTTACATTCAGAAAAAATGTGCAATAGCTTCATTCAGCACTGAGAAGATAATTTCACGCAAAAGCAATTTGACAAACTAAATGTACAAGTTTTATAAATGTCAAGTATATGAAAATATCATGCTTCAAAACCTTGTCTCCCTGCAGAGAAGCCTTTGTTTACAAGGGACCCAACCCAGCTGAAGGGCACCTTCCTGTCCACAGCCCTGCAAAAGAGCAACATGGGATTTGGCTTCACAATCATAGGAGGCGATGAGCCGGACGAGTTCCTGCAAGTGAAGAGTGTAATACCAGACGGACCGGCCGCTCAGGACGGAAAGATGGACACAGGTAATGATGTTTGCCGACGCAGAATATTGACAACTGGTAGAGAAATAAACTGAGGTTTAAACAAACTGCAAGCTGTCACTGTTGTCACTGCTGATACTGTAATACTGTGTTTATACAAATGCTTAAGCACAACCTCATTATTCTGATACCGCAACATTATGGACTTTAATTTCCTGCCAAAGCAGATCAAGTACGAAGACCTTTCGCTGGCAGAGTTTCAGTTTAATTCAAGCAGCTTTTTACCTACCTCTTGGGTAATTTCTGTCAACATTTCTTGTACGTAAAAGGCCAGGGGAGCACAGTAGAGTGTCAGCATCCAGTAAATTTGTTGCTGCTGTGTAATTTTGGCATTGAAAGTTAGACTTGTGCCTCAGCCAACTGGTACATTTCTTAGTATAAGCTAAGCATAACTGGTGCTTTAGTGAGTTTTATAGTTTTAGCTAGCAGAGGTCACCAACAAAATCACATCCACACAATGTCTGTGTTTGCATTTCTGATATATTGTCTTCTCTGATTTTGTGATTTATCAAATAAATTTTAAAAAGTAAGTTAATGTCTCAAAAGTAAATGGCAAAGTGTGCCCTAGTGGTAATTTGGAGCATTATTGTTTATTGTCCATGAAGGAGATATTAAGGCCTAATCTCAAGTATGTTTTGAGAGGTGTTTCTGTGATTTACAGGTGTCACAACCTATTGCCAAAATGTAAATCATAATTTTCTTCTGCAGCTTCACCAAATGTGGATTTTGTGGTTATAGTAACTTACAATGTTATCAATGTTATGTTTTTCCACCAAAGAAATCAGTTTTCAGCCAAATTAAATATTCCCTTAAACCTTCACCTGCCAAGGGTGGACATATGCAACATACAGAACCAAGGCACAATATTTGCTCTATAGAAAAAATAATCCTCTTTATTTAGTAAAACCCAAACTTTGGGCCTCTTTTTTCCACCCTATGGTCCATTTTTGTTGCCAACATTGTGTCTTTAGCTGTTTGAGTTTTTCATATTATTGATACCATTTATTTAGTGTACAGCTTAGGAATTTCAACAACTGTGCTTGTATTTGTGAAAGATTTAAAAACAGTAACACTTTTTTTTTTTAAACTTAGAGGTAGAGGTTTCAGTATCCCCAGAAATATCAATTCATCTTAAAAGGGGACATCATTGGCCGTTGGTGGCATATTTGGGATGCCCTATATTTGTGCCTGTAGCACTGTGTGTCCCAGACAAGGACTTCAGTTTCCTCTCAGCACACTCTGAGTCCTCTGTCGATGCACTACATCGTTCTGCTTTTAATGAGAATGAGAGGTTCCGATTTGATCGGCCATAATTGACACCAGCCCACGCAACACCTACTTCCTTAGGAGAATCATCTCTGCTTTTACAGTGGCACTGCAGGTGCAGCATCACTACATTGGCATCAGTGGTCACAGTATCATCAAAAATCACTCATACGCAGTTACAGCAGTGCCATGAATTGCCCCATACTCGTGCTTTGATTCATAAAACCAAAGATCTGTAACATCCACACAAGCAGTAGTACAGTCTCACACGGCTTACTTAGTGGTTAGAGAGACCCTGCTACATGTGGAAGGTTAACTGCCACAACCAGCTTGCTTTTATTAGCAACATCCTTGAGAAAGACATCAATTCCCTTGCCTGTTCATTTACTGTAAGTTGACGTGGATGAAAGCCTCAGCTAACGGGCTCATATGTGGAACCAAACACCTAGAGTGATTCATAGGTTGATTGTCAGTGTCCTCTAGGTTATAAATATAGATTTTTATTCTTTTACAGAAACAAACCTGGTTGAGGTCTTATCTCAAAGAGCTGATGTTAGTAAAAGTCATAGTGGGCTCTAGTCTTATGTTCAGAGAAGGAATTACTGTATGAGGCTTTATATGTGCTCTGCTCTGAACCTGTCAGCTGGCCCCATGCCTGGCACGATTGGTGCCTAAACTGCTCATTTCAGAGCAGGGAATCCTCCTTCCTACTCTCAGCTTCTCTCTGCTTTTATGTCTCTCCCTCTGCCTATCAGTTTCTCCTTTATCTGGAATCCATCTCTTTCTATTTTATCTTCATCTCTCTTTTTGTCTCTCTGGCTTACCCTTTATTATGCTTTCTTATCCAACCATGTCATCTGACACTTCTCCCCTGCTTGCAGCCTCACTATATTTTCATCTCCTTTCTCTTTCTACCTCTCTAGTTTTTCTCTCTTCATCCCTCCATCCTATTCCGTCCGCCTTTTTCTCTCTCTCTCTGTTCTGATTTCTCTCTCTCTCTCCAACTTGCTCCTCTCCGCTCTGTGACATTGCCAGAGCTGCTCACACACATGCATGCGCACACACATTCGCACTCACACATGCACACGGTCACACAGCCACATACGGGCACTCCCTGGCTGGGATTAGCTGGCCTATTTGAGCTGTGCGGCATTGCTCTTAGGGATTGTGTACGATTGTGCATGTGACATGTAGGGGTGTGTGTTTATGTGTGTGCACATGCTCATGGGAGTGTGTGCATGTCTGCATGTGTGACAGAGAGTGCCTCCATAAGTGTGAAATAGAGGATTTGAGGCAGCTGCATTTGTCACGGGGCTGTGACTTTAAAGCTGAAATCCATAACTTTCCACACATTGAAACTACAGCTGAGATGACAGAGCATCTAGTGTCGCATTTGTGAAGTTGTTTCACCTTGTTGTTTTTGGTGTGCAGGAAAAATGTCAACCACCAACCAGGTAAACTGAACACGAATATAAAATTTAGTGAAGCGATGATATTAGACAGCAGAGTATCATGAAAGTGCGATATTGTAATATAACATGCGTGAGCCAAGACTTAGAACTGTTACTACTTGTGGCTGTAACTGTGTGCATCCATTAAAATATTTGAGATTTTCATAATTAGAGGGTCTCTGTGACTGTCGATGTGCAACAGATGTCTGTCGTATTCACAGAGACACTGACCCTGTCTCTCTCTCTCTCTCTCTCTCTCTCTCTCTCTCTCTCTCTCTCTCTCTCTCTCTCTCACATATACACTTATACATTGCCTGCAGTGGCAGTGAACAGATATTATTTTCCTGTATGACACTTGAGAGGGACACTGCTGCAGCACCTCCTGATGCCGCTGAGATTTGACATTTATGGCATAACAGGCAGTGACAAGTTTTATTTTTGCAGCAGAGTATGTTTACACATGAACCACTGAGATCAGAAAATGTTGTATACGTAACATGTAACATAGTCAGAGTGTGACTGAAGCTGTTGTGCCCTTGCTGTCTTCTTCCTCTTCAGGTGACGTCATCGTCTACATTAATGACATCTGTGTGCTCGGCACCACACACGCCGATGTTGTCAAGCTGTTTCAGTCGGTACCGATAGGTCAGAGCGTCACCCTCGTGCTCTGTCGAGGATATCCTCTTCCTTTTGACCCTGAGGACCCCAGTGGGGCAGCGAGCAGCTCCCTGACACCCATCGGCCTGGAGCACCGCCCCCTGGTTGTGAACGGCCGCAGCAGCTACGACCCGTACCTGGAGTACCTGTCCTTGAGCTCCCAGCTGCCTCCACAGGCTCTGGCCCAGGCTGGAGCGCCTCACCCTGGGGACACACATCTAGACGGCTCATCCCTGCCGCCTACCACACCTGGCTCAGCCTCGGCACTCACGCCTCATGAAGACAACGTGTCCATGGCCTCCTCGGGGACTGCAGGGGTTGCCGGGGCAACAGGACAAGGGGCAGAGCTGCTGACGGTTACTATGGTGAAAGGGGCGGAGGGATTTGGGTTCACTATTGCCGATAGTCCCACTGGTCAGCGAGTTAAACAGGTGATGCATCGTTGATCATCTCTACATCTCTTCATTCACTCAGTAGACCATGATTAGTCCAGAAATGAAAGGCTTCAGAGCTGTTTGATGTTTTAATTGTATTTTACTGTCTGTGTTTCAGTAGTGGATGTGTTCATTAAAGAGTGAAATCTCAGTCTCCAGCTAAACTCAGTAGTTGAGTTGAGTTTCAAGTTAAACGTGAGGCAGAGTTAAAAGAGCAGGTCAAGGTAAATTTAATTCAGTCAGTGCAACTTAGGAGAAAGAGACTGAGATAATAAGAACAAAGTCAGTTCAGCTTGAGTTGGATTTGCTATCTATTACCATGGTAATGAATGAATGAAGACTGTCCTAAAGAAGCTCAATCCCAACCTGTGTACTTAAAATCCAGGCAGTGAAGAACAGATAAATTAGACAAGATGGTGTGACAGATTTTATATTTATGTAGTAAAATATCTGCACTACGAAACATCTGCCTTAACAAACAATTTGTTTTATGTTCAACATTTATACAAATAAAAAAATAATAATAATAATAATTGCACCTTTTCTTGGTGCATTTTCCTTTGCTTCCACAAGCAATCTGCATGGAGGTATCTTGAAATATTGGTCCTGTAAACCTTTAAACAGGCAAAAATTCTTGAATTCATTTTGGAAACAGTTGAAATAATTCAAAATATGATTTTAGGGACCAACAATAGATAGCTGGTTTGGATAGAGATTTTTTTGTAGACTTATCAGGAAAATGATGAATTGTGGTCCCTCAATACAAAAATAAACTTTGAAGGTTTCACTCTAACCCTTTTTATTAATTATGGTAGATAATCAAAGTCTTCTGATAATGATATTGGAAGGTGCCACAAAATCAAATAGTAGTAGGTCAAATTGACTGACGAAGGACATGTATTGTTGCTATGGTGCAGGTGCTGGAGCCGGGCTCACAGGGAGCGTCGGGGCTGATAGAGGGAGACCTGATCCTGGAGGTGAACCAGCAGCCAGTGGCTGCAGCTGGACATGGACGAGTGGTGGAGATGCTTAAAGAGTGTCCTGTGGGAGCAGAGGCAACACTCCTCATACAGAGAGGAACAGGTGAGAGAGAGAGAAACGGATTCCTTGTTTCTGTCTCTTTTCTGTCTGTCTGTCTGTCTGTCTGTCTGCTTGGTTCTTCTAATACAGTCACACTCTTTCTCTCGTTCATTCATAAGGGCGACAACTAAGCCTGTAAATTGGGCCTAATAAAACTAGTGCCAAATAAACCAGTTTTATAGTACAGATTCATAGTAACTGAAAATTGATAGCTATACTTGATTGATGGAGAAAGCATGCTTTATTTTGTAATGACAATGACAACATTTGTTTTGGGGGGTATAAATGTGATTTACTTTCTCAAGATAGTCATAGTGTTTACCACCTGCTGATACCCCTTGATCTATTTATGTCATTAGCTGTGACCCAGCTGACTATAAACTGACTTCTGATTGGAATGCACAAATATCATGTTACTGTGCATCTTCAGCCCCAGCTGCAAATTCACAAGAGATGAGTCAAGTAGAGTTGACAGTGAGAGCTGAGAGAGCAAATGAGATTTTGATTATGATCATTTTGAGACCGGTTGTATTTTTGAACACTTTCAAATGGTTTTATTCAAGTGTCTAGATGAGATTTTATTTTTGGAATATTATTAAATAGTTTAGAGGATGAAAGAATAATTTTTCCTGGTGTAAAACTGGGCAAATTATCATATTATTTTTTGACACACAGTGACAACGGTGTTTTCCTAAAAAGAGAAATAATTTAGGATTATTTCACAGACCAATAATTAATATGTGCTGGTTAAGAAAAAAATGAAACTTTAATGTTCCCCTCTGGGAAATTAGATCATTGCATGATTTAACAGTCAC
The DNA here is from genome assembly GCF_002260705.1 of Seriola dumerili. Classification (NCBI taxonomy): domain Eukaryota; kingdom Metazoa; phylum Chordata; class Actinopteri; order Carangiformes; family Carangidae; genus Seriola; species Seriola dumerili. The sequence goes on along the minus strand of NW_019174474.1, from coordinate 4,961,376 downwards.
AGGACACATTGTTAGACATAGAAAATAGAAAACATGAAATGATGAAGAAATTATGAAATGAACAATATGTATAGTTTAGTGTATTTCATATGTGCTGACTCATTATTACAGATGAGAAAAGAAAGTAATCAGATGCCGTCCAAAGTGTTGTGTGTGTCACACCATGAGCTCTCAGTGTTTTTCCAAATGCGGCTTTATCACCGACACGTCATCAATGTTTTCCACTGAACTAGACTGGAGCAACACAGGGGGATTTAATACAGGGAAGTGTTTTAAGATACAGCAACTCAAAAGCTGTTCAAACGTAACATGCAGTGGAGATGAGAAGCAGAGTTAATCTCACTGTTAGGTGTAGTGCAGCTCTGTGGGTTGAGATGGCACCGACACTGCTGGAGGGGGGGGGGGGGGGCTTCATTCTCACTGGGGCCACTCATGTTCAAAATAAATGCAGTTATTTTACCGTAATGTGTTTTCTGACAGAAATGACTGTGGAGAGTGTCATCTAGCCGGCAAACAAGCTGAACTGGTTGCATGATGTTGTTTGGCTACCTGTACTGTCTCACGACTCCACACTCTGAAATGATGATGTTTTGATTATACAAACAGCATTTTTACTGTTTTCAGTACATGAATCTTCAACTTTGATGAGAAGCTGGGTTACGACAGTTGAGTATAAACCAAAAAGTTCCCTTTGTATCATCTTGCAATTTTGAAATCACTGGCTATATCTAGATTTACTGATACAATCGTATTTGTTTCTGTATGTGACAGACTACCCACCACCCTGTCTGAGTCTGTGTGTTTGTCTTGATCTTTCTCACAGTGGCACAATGTTTCCTTCCACACCCACTTGAATTTTAAGGAAACATTTAGAAATATTCTTGATAGATTTCATTGTTAGCTGTCTGTGTATTTAGACACACAATTCAGGGCTAGTGTTGTTCCACAATACTTGCCACATGTCACATCTCTGTAACAGGCTCTGCATTGTAATGAGCTGCACCACACCACCTTTAGTTTTCTGCACACGTTCAGCATTTTACCTTCCCTCTTGAAGTGAAAGGAGGAGACGACCACATTCCCTCAGTCTGAGAAAATAAATCAAAATGGAGTAATAAAGTAGCCCAAAAGAGAAATGAGAGAAAATTTCACAGTGGGGAAGTTTGAAGTGCAGAGTTCTTGTAATATTGCCAGAACGACATGGAGTGTGGCCATTTTCCCTCTTCTCCTATTTCCTGCAAGATTGGCCACCTGTGAGGAAATTAAATTGCACAGTGAAAGCTTTATTTGTTTGACATGTGCTCTTGCACTCATTCTCTAAAAAGTGCTCTGGTCACAGGGTCAAAATTAGACTTGATAATTACCTGGGGCTACCTATACTGCTGAGCCCATGGCCATCTGACAAACACACACACACTCAACCCTGCAATGATTTACTATACAGCACCACCTGGATGAAAGTTCAGAAAGTCAAAGACTTCCTATCCTTTGGCCATTTAAAAATACAATGTTCACAAGTTCACTGTTTGCTTTTGATGTGCCACCCAGCAGCTGTGTAGTTCACATTTTCATGCTCATTTTGTCGTCAAGTCTGTAGTTTTTCTAGAGATGAATTGCCATGAGTGAAGAGTTAATTTGCATTGTTTCTGAGATGATAACAGAACAATGAAGACGAATTATAGATACGCTCTCTTTTTCATGGGTTATATTTAATCAGGGATGAAGGCAATCAGTCTCATATGCATCTCAGGTTTAATTAATTGAAGTGTGACAGGAATTATTATCGCAGAACTGAAAAGCAATCAAAGACATTAGCTCTTAGTGGTCCTGATACATCAGACTATCTGATGTAAGTGTTGCTGGGTGGTTTGCTGATTTTATGTCAGTGCTCTTGTCCAAAGCCTATTATTGACAAATATTGGAGATGTATTGACAAACTGTTGCCTGATCTAAGTGAATTGATTGTGTTCTCTATGGTGTTCAGTGAACTATAATCAGTTATTTGACTAATAAAGTCTACTGTGTCTGTGATGAGTACAGATGACTTAAGTGTTTCCAGCGGGAATAGAAAAAAACTGTGTGTGTGTGTGCGCGCGCACATGCGCGCGCACGTCAGCATGCATGCAGCTGAGATCAAATGTTGTGATGCTGAGCAGCAGAGCATCTTATGACCATGCAGAGCCAACATGTGCCACCTGGTGGTTAACCTTTGTAAAGACACACACTCAGGTTTCCCTGTCAGATACGCCATTTAAAAAGGCTGCTGAAATTCAATACACAAATGAGATTGCCTCACACACATTAATGCATTACCACATGTACATACACAGATCTGTATTCAAATTCACACACACGCACACGGCTTGCAATGGATATTCCTCTAAATGCTGAGCTGAATGTGACAAATTACCTCCCTTCCCCCAAAGATGCCATCTCCTTCAAACTCGCCCGTTTCTGTCAAACAACTCAAGACAACGGCCCCACAGGGACTATCAGCCTGACACACCAGGAGCCTCTCTGGCTCTCTCTGTGCCTCTCTCCTCTCTGTGGGGTGAAAAAAGGGACAAGGTCCTTTGTCGTGACTCAGATGTGCAAAATGTCAGGAATGTTTAAGCATGTTTGTGTTTGTAGATGTAGCATTTTTTTGCAGAGCACAGAAATCCCACATCCAGTGGAATTCAGGTTGCACATGATTCCAGACGTATGACTGAGAGCATCAGTGCTTTGTGTAACACAGACAGGGTGTTAGACCGTGTGTGTGTGTGTGTGTGTGTGTGTGTGTGTGTGTGTGTGTGTGTCTCTCTGTGTCTGACTACTCCGCTGTAGCGTGGGCACTCTGCCAGAGTTCCACTGAGCTCTGGTCGTGTTCACAGCTCCATCCCGACATCCCAGTTTGAAGCGGAGCCAACCACAGGCTAGAGACATTTTGCAGCACCAATGAGGATGCAGATCATGGCTGTGAAGAAAAGGGTGTCAGACTGCACAAGCCAATCAGACTGATCTGAAGGCCTTCCAGAGCTCAGCAGGCTAGTCTGTGAGGCCGGCCTGCCAGACTGCCTGACCACTGACTCGTGAGAGAAGCCACATGAAGCCTCTCTACCAGTCATTCATTTGTAATTCATCAGCATGCATACGAGTGTGCTACACATCCGGCACATATGCCGATGAACTGTATTAGCATTTAAATTAAGCTTAAATGCATCTGTGAGGATGCCGCCCCTCTTTAATATGAGTGGACAATTGTAGCTTGTACTCATTTCCTTCAGTGGGTCATTAAGGAAAGTTTCATGAGAATGAGTTATTAGAATTCCTTAAAGGCATCCCTGAAGGCCTGTGTTCCCTGCAGAATGTGGTTATTAGTCCCAACCTCCCACAGAGCCCTCCCTCTGCTGCTGCCACTGTGCTGAATCATTTCAGCACCACGGATAGCTCTCCTCAAACCTGCGTTCATGCATTCATGGACGGGAGGGTTTTTATTTGTCTGCATTCCTCATCTTCTTGCGTCTTCCTCCATGCTCACAGCAGGGATGGAGGACATTTAGTTAAAAATGAAAAGGACTTTCAAATAGCAAAAATGCTTTAATTGCGCAAATGGAGAAGGGCGGGGAAAAATTTGGGAAAAATAAAAGTGGAAAAATGTAAGGAAAGGCAAAAATTAATTTCAATTTTCAATTTGTCTTCACACAGAGTGGCAGTTATCTATTGTATTTTATTTTCCTCAAATCTCCCCCTACTCGCTGATTTTGATGGAAAGTTCTGCCATTCTGCTCCGTTGCTAAGTGCTCTGGCTTTCATCTCACACATCTAAAAAGCAGGCGGATGTAGTTGGAGAGTAATTCCATAAATATATTCCATCTAGTGCTCTCTGACATTTTTGAGAAAATCTCATAAACTGAATAAATATTAAATATATCAGGATTCTCTAAAGAATTTTTTACAAGTACCCACATCTGTTAAAGGATTCATCAGCGATGCTGCAGGAGTATTTCGTGCTTGATGAGTGTGTTCATGTGTTTCTATCCACATGTGTAAAGATGGAGACTGAATGTTTACACGAAGCAGCCATTGCATGCCCCCCCCCCCCTCCCCCCTCCCCCCTCAACCATGTCTAACTGTATGTATTTGGGTCTCTGCAGCATAAATGTAGTGTATGTCTTTGATTCAGTGGAGTCACTGGGGAGCTGTGTTGATGAGATTGTTGTTGCAATGTAGTGTGCTCCCTGCTTCCTACATGCAGATAAAATATGACTTGCAGAGAAAACTATCTGTGTGTGTGTGTGTGTGTGCGGGTGTCTGTGTGTGTATGTGTGGGTGTGTGTGTTTGGGGGAGGGGGTCTCTGTTTTTGCCCGCAGCTAATGATGTAATTATGTTGAAAACAAACGCAACAACCAAACCCGTTTAGGAAGAGTTACACAAACAAAGTCAAAACAGGGGAATATGAAATCAGCAAACTGAGAATGAGAAATTTTTCACACATTAAGGGAAGATGATTTTAACACTTGCTTCCGATATGTCATTTGTAGAAACCTTTGCACACTATGTAGGTTCCATCATAGTTGTTTTCGCTGTGTAGTTGTAATTGTCCTTTTTACTGTTTGATAAAGATCTGACAGATTGTCTGAGCCTGCTCTCTGCCAACTGTGCTTTCTCTCTTTCTTCCTCAGGCCACATCTCTCCGTGGAAGGCCTCCAAACAGGTACAATGATTGAGCCAAATGTGTTTCTGCTTGTGTGTGTGCGTGTGTGAGGGAGAGACAGAGAAAATGTACATCTGTGGACAGGATTTGTTTGTCGAAGCAGAGAGGGTGAGATAGCAGCAGATCGGATTGGTGTTTGTCACTGAGGCTGTGATGCCTCAGAGGTGCTTGGCTTTTTCTTTATTGTGACATGAACCAGCCTGTCCTTACCTGCTTATTGGTTTGATCACATTGGATCTCACACCTTGCCAGCTGGGGAAAAGCTCTTCAGATTTATACTTAAACTACACCTGTTACTCCTCATACAATCAGCACTCATTCATGATATGATAAATTGTTTTTCTTTTTGCATTGTGTTACTAAATCACAACATTTAACTAAATATAACTCGCACACTTGTCATGATAATACAAGTTTTATCTCTCCCCACCCACAAAATCACTAAATCATGTGCACAGCTGCTTTATACTGTATGAAAAGGTTTTCTTTTAGTTCATTAAATCCCTGCAGCCGTCTGAAGGCAGGAGGACACGTGTTGATAAATCTGCAGCATCTGATTTGAGAAGTGCCGAGTCAGAGCACAGTGGCATTACAGGCAGCTGTCCATTGTGTTTACCTTAATTAAATCACATGCAAATTACACCAGGCTGCTAAAAAGTAACCCCAAATAATACTACACACACCAGACTGGTTCACTGTAACTCTGTGTTCTGTTGTTTAAGTGGGAGATGTTGGATTACAGCGGCATTCCCAACTTTCTTTTTAGGAAATGTAGCATTTCATGTTTTATTCTTGTAATGCATCACAGTGCAAATGCTGTTGTGTCATATTTTAAGGTCTGATGTGACCATTTATAACCTGAGATGGAGTAGAAATAAAACTGAAATTGTGTCAGATTGATGTGGTCATATAAACAGCCTCATCAATATTTTTTATTATTTATTTTCTATTAAATAAAAACCCGCACCATCTGCCGCTGGCTACAGATTTGGGCTACTTTTTGTTCAGGGCGTGCCACTTTGCAGCATCAAGACAATAATATAACTTCCTAGAAAAGCCTCTTTCTGTTTGTTGAGCTGTTGTCATCATGCGTCAATGTGATGGGCACAGCTGTTACAGAACGATGAGATTTATGCACCACATCAGCCAGCCCTTTAGGACTTTGCATTGCTGTGCCTACATGAACCAAAATAGCAGGTGTGCTTGGAGAAATAGTCCATGTGCCCAAGACCTGCAGATTAAAATAGGGCCCCAAATCTTCAATTAAACATCTGTTGTTGGTGTTTTCCTTGTAGTTAACTGACCAGTGGGACCCGCATGGCAGCCCCCAGGCAAACTTGTCTGGTCCAGTCTTGCCACCTGGCACTCCCTTCCCAAACCAGCCACAGCACCGCACTTCTGTGCCTGACTCAACTGAAGGCTTCGATCTGAACAAGCCTGACCCTTATGACCTTTATGAGAAGTCGAGGGCTATCTATGAGAGCCGACGTGAGTACAGAACCTTCAGTTCTTGATGGACAGAGTGTTATGTTGCTTTAAACACATAAACACACAATATGTGGATTTGAATCGAAAAAAGTCAACCTTTACTGTCTGTATTTCTGCGTGTCAGGTCCAGAGTATGAAGAGGTGGAGGTGCATCTGCTGAGAGAGAAGACCGGGTTTGGCTTTCGCATCCTGGGGGGAGACGAGGCCGTGCAGGCTGTGAGTCCGGACGCCCGTGACAAGGCTCGTATGGGACGGGCTGGACCACAAACACTTTTAACCTCATGCACACCAACCTCGTCTGACCTGCACATAAACTTATCTCACACTCTTCATCCAGTTACAGTTCATACAACTAACCAACATACTTTACGCACACACACACACACATACACACAAGCACACTTTCTCTTTCTCACACTGTCCTGACCCTCTAACTGCTCAGTACCTCCCATACTGAAGTAACGCCTTGCTAACTTGTGCAAGTGTACAACAGCATGCAAACTGTGAGAATATGGTAGCAGAACATTTGGAAAGTGAAAAATGCTGCCATGACCCAAAACTAGTTTGCAAGCTAGATAAAGCAATTATTGTGTGATTCCACCGTGCCTCTGTATCATCCTCTTCACCTTCATCTATGCTGCTAATATTGATTTTCTTTGAACAGATTGTTATTGGCGCTATAATAGAGAACACTCCTGCTGAGCGTGATGGGCGACTTCGACCTGGGGATGAGCTCATTTCTGTGGATAAAAATGTGGTTGCTGGGAAACCGCACAAATACGTAATAGACTTGATGCATGCAGCCGCTCGCAATGGTCAAGTTAGCTTGACCGTGAGAAGGAGAGTGCAAATGCCTGGTGAGGACATGTTTTGTTTTTGTTTTTTTTTTTGGTTTCTTTTTTTTTTTTTTTGTTCTCTTGTGTTTTGTTTTTTCACACTTTACAGAGACTTGAAAACATGCGGCACATTTCACTGGCATCAAGTAAAAAAATAAAAGACGACTTGGACAAGACACACATGTTGACAGTCTGCGTGAGGTATCAGTGTGTACTTCTCACCCACACACCTTTTCTGTGGTAGTAGATCATACATACATCTATCCTTTGTTCATTGTGAGCACTGCAGCTGGCTCTGTGATTTGTCTTTCTAAATGTAGTACAACTGCAAGGGCATGTGGTTACACAAGAGTCATACCTATCAAATGACAGACGGGCAAAGTTTGACTTTGAATCCCTGCTGGAAGTAGAGAAGTGCTCTATTGCATTCAGTGGCTACATCTTAAGCTGCTTTCATTTTAAAAGAAGCTTTAAGTAAATGGCCTCTGTGGGTAAACTGGTCGTGTTTTACAGTAGCAGAGTTGCTCTGACTCATCTTATCTCCTCGTTCCTTTCCTCCAGGTGAACCGTGTCCTGTGAATGGGCGCAGCCCCGGCTCGGTGTCGACACAACACAGCTCTCCACGCAGCGATGCAGCCTCAGCTTCGGGCCCTTCAGCAGTCGCCATCCCCGCTACCACCTCTCCTCCAGAGGGATCCGCCCTGCAAACAAGTGATGTGGTTATTCACCGCAAGGAGAATGAGGGCTTCGGCTTTGTCATCATCAGCTCCCTGAACAGACCGGAGAACGCCACTGTCATCAGTGAGTTGCTTCTGTCTGCCCTAAAGGTTGTTACTGAACACAAATGGTGATTTGTAAATCTTTATGATCAAGGATCCCAAGGGTGGCGACTGTCCTCGAGTGGTTGTTTATGGGTTTTTGTGACCGTTATATTTTCTGGTGCTATATAGTATCTTTGAAAAATGTGCAGCAAAATTTAAAAAATATATTTTATTTAATTATATTCAGTGATTTGAATATATTAAACAGTGTTAAATACATTTTAAGGTATCAGATTTTTTACAAGACAGATTGTCTCCATAATATCTATTATATCTGTTTTACTAATGACCAGTGGGCTGCATGTCCCTTACCAATTAATGTACTTGAGTAGTGTTTCTTTTCATGTTCAATAGTTTCAGAACCTTCATTAGCTGGGGTCAAACTGGAATTAAGATCAAGATTTAAGATTAAGAATTAAGATTTAAGATTTAAGATTTAAGATTTGTATTTTTATTTATTTATTTTTTGGTTCTAAATTGGTCTAAATTTCATGCCAAGATAGTATTAAAAGACTTTTTGAAAGTCTTAAATGTGGCTTTATTAAACATGTGGTTACAGTAAAGAGAGCTGATCTCTTTTAACAGACTGTGTGATTCTTGAGTCAGCTTGGATTGAGTGCACACTGAAGATAAATATATCCTGCACAAATACCCATGCAGTCACAGAAACATCTATTGCAGTCCAAAAACATTGCTATAAATTTATTTCTCTGCTTGGTGTATCCAGAAATATTTTACATTGAAGAGAAATTTCTCTGTTTTTTGTATTTATTTGTGTAAGAAGTCTCAATAAAAGATAAAATAAAAATAGACAATGTAACATTTTTTAAAGGTTTGAGCAGTGTACTTCTGTACAGTCACAGTGTTTCATAAGGCATAGTAAATATTTTTAACTTTAATTTTAAATTTACTGCACCATACCACAGTGATGACTGCTGAGGCTCATACTGTAAAACAATTCAAAATGTTTTCTCCACTTTAAAATGGACTTCCATCAGTGCTGTCTTGACATCTTTCTTCAAAATTGGTGTTGACAACCACCTTGTTATTGCCTGTTTCCAGCTGTGCCCCATAAAATAGGACGTATCATCGAGGGCAGCCCTGCAGACCGATGTGGGAAGCTGAAGGTGGGCGACCGGATCCTGGCTGTGAACGGACAGTCCATCATCAGCATGCCACATGCAGACATTGTCAAGCTCATTAAAGATGCTGGACTAACAGTCACACTGCACATCATACCAGAAGAGGGTGAGTGTCAGGCCTCTTGTTTAGTTTTCTCTTTGTACTTGATGAAGACAACTATTTGAAGTCAGTTTCCTTTGTGAAGGAATATATTTTATTTTACTGGTCTAAGTAAAATACTGGTCTAAGGGGAAGCTTGCACACAAAATGTATTCTGAAATAAAAAATTCAAAACAAGGACACAGGATTTAGAAGAGTGATTCTCCTGCAATGTTTTGGTTATGGTGGCACTTGAACATTTCAACCAGTCCTCTTTATTCAGCAGATAATTCAGTAGTTTTCTCAAATACATTTCAGAAAATTTTAGTGCTGCAGTCTTGTGCATCCTGAGCATGTTTTTATTTTTCAATTCATTCTAATCCTCCAGAGTTTAACATTTTTCACCCCAGTGAACTCTTGTCTCACCTTCTGTCCCCCACAGGTTCCCATTCTGGGCCCAGCTCAGAGAAGCAGAGCCCCATGACCCAGAAACACAGCCCACAGACCCAGCCCAGTCCTGTAGCCCAGCCAAGCCAAGGAGGCATCCAGCCCGGCCAAACGGCTCCTCAGCCTGGCCAAACGGCCACTCAACCAGGTCAAGCACCTGTCCAGCCCGGTCAGACACCAGCTCAGACAAGCCAAACGGTGACTGGACCTCCTGCACCAGCAGCCTCCCAGCCTGCACCAGCTGGAACCCAGCAGAGCCCCGTCACCCAGCCCTCTGGCCTCCCTCCACAGCTCTACCTCCACGATGGCAGGTAAGAGGTGTGCTAAGAGGGATGTTCCTGTTTGGACTCAGCAGGAACATTTTGTGAGATTCCCTAAACAGAATCTTGGTGACTGGAAGAAGGAGCAGGAGTTTTCAAAGGTGACAGATATCAAACTGTGTATATGGATGAGTGTGCCATCCTCTCCTTGCATGCCAGTAAGTTTGGGAGAAAACCTGTGACTGCAGACAACTTTTGTCCCACTCAGACTCTCAGTCTCAGACTGGTTCCTGCTTTGTTGCATAACACCACTTAGCTCTTACAGTGCCAGTGAATAATTTACCTTAAGGTCTCGCTTCTATAATGCAGGAACCCAGCGATCAGGCCCTGTATCAAGATTATGAAAGTGTGGGTGCGTGCGTGGAAGGGTGTGTGCATGTGAGTGTCAGATCAAGACACTGAGAGAAGCACTCCCAGAGCTGTGGATTTGTGCCCATTTTACAAGTGGGAACTTGATAAAAGTTTCAAAACATAGTGTGATATTTCCATCCTTTTACTGGTGAGCCTCCTTGGCTGCACACACGCAGTGATCCTTATACTCTCGTCCTTCACATGGCAAGTTAAGCTCAAATGTGTCCGTATACATATATATTCAAGATATGTGGGGAATAGGACACCTCCTTCCTTTACGCTTCTTCGAAACAACGCTGTCTCCATCATGGCACAGGCTTCTCCTCTGATTTTGTTCTGTTTCTTGATCCTCACAGGTCAGAGGTAAAAGCCAGACAGGACGTCAAACCTGACTTCCGCCATCCTCCATTCACTGATTACAGGCAACCTCCAGTAGACTACCGTCACCCACCAGTTACTGATTATCGACAGCCTCCGACGCTGGACTACAGACACCCGCCTGGTCTGCTGGACTTCAGACAGCATCCTGCGGCTGCACAGTTTCCCCTGGGGATCCCTGCTGACTTCAGACCACAGGTACAATAATTTTCTGCCTAGGCTGATGCTGTCTTGAGCATTAAGTCTACATATTTATTTATTTATTTGCTGTAGGTTTGCTGCAAGTTCTGTACATTTTGCTCTGCAGGATTTCGATTACTTCACAGTGGAGCTGGAGAAAAGTGCAAAAGGTTTTGGCTTCAGTATCCGCGGGGGCAGAGAGTACAAGATGGATCTATTTGTGTTGCGCCTGGCTGAGGATGGTCCTGCTATACGTAATGGAAGGATGAGGGTGAGATGGCATGGATGAGATTATAAAAACTATATATTTACATTTTTTTGTCTTTGGGAGATGATTGGAATTGACTGTCAGTCAACAACAGTTGTTGAAGAAATGTAGAAAGAGTGTAATTAATACAATCACAGATGTGCAAATAGAATATGGAAAATGTTTGTCCATCTTGATGTCCATCAAAAACAATATCGCATTACACGCTCAAGTGTGATATAGTTCACCAGATTTAAAGATGATTTTTGCCTTTAAAAAAGACAGCAAGTCTGCCCTTCTGCTATACTTATTATATGTCACTTTTTCCTTTGTTAATTCAGATATTTATTTTACTGTCTGTCCCATCTTCTTTATGGAGCAGGTATACCTTACAGCTTAGGAAAGGGGGAAAGTAAGTAAGTACATGTGAACTCAGTGACCCTCTGCTCACTCTCAGCAACTCCTGTTGAAGTGCATTTGGACAAGGCACTTAGTGGCTACTTGTTTCCCAGTTGCTCCAGTGGAGACAGTGATTGTGTAGAAAAGACAACTTTCCATGGATACACACAGTTTGACAGAAATCGACCCTGTCCTCTTTGCTCCTCCTCCAGGTAGGGGATCAGATCATAGAGATTAACGGGGACAGCACTCGTGACATGACTCACGCCCGTGCCATTGAACTCATCAAGGCGGGTGGCAGGCGGGTCAGGCTGCTGCTAAAGAGAGGCACGGGACAGGTGCCAGAATATGGTGGGTTTGCCCGACACAAACTGACGTCTCTAAATGTCCAACCCTTTCCACTCTGTCTCTCACATTAGTCTCTGACCTGATCTTTTCTCACTTTCATACTAGAGATTCAATGTTTGAGGTTCAACATTACTGTGTTTTAACCAGAATGGCATTTATTTCTGCAAATGCTGTATGTTTTACTCAAGAACATATTAACATGCATTAATATCTCTGCATTTTACTCCTTCTACTCTGTCATCTGACTTTAAACAGGTCTCTATGTGAAAAACAATTTTAATCAAACAGTAGAATAACAACTTGCTCTCTAGCCTTCGTGTGTTGTAACCCCTCTGCTTTAAGTCTAATGATTGGTATAGGCTTTTACTTGCCTTCCCTTAGGAATGGTACCTTCCAACCTCTCCATGTGCATGAAAGGTGACACACTAAGCTCCCCCTATTTCTTCCTAATGGGCCACTCTAAAGACACGGTTTGTGAAAAACTGCACGTCTTTCTCTCCATACTGATTAATCTTTGTGCTCTATAGATGTGCTCTAGGCATGCATTCATATGTGCATGCTCATGAGTTTATGCATGAGAAAATAGCAGCCGTGTGTGTGTGTGTGGGTGCGTGTGTGTGGGTGTGGGTGGGTATGTGTGTTGTAGTAAAAGAGCAATATTTTGAAGTGATTCTCAGATGAAACTGTGTCCTGAAGAGGGCTGTGAAGTAGACTGTGTCACTCAACTGCAAATATATGAATTCTTTTCAGGCACCGAATAAACCCTGTCACACATGCCTGTCTGTAGATGAAGTGTAGATTTATGAGTTATTAGGTGTAACATATCTTCTACATGGTCAGGTGTTTGCTGCTTTCACACATTTGCATGCAAGTTTGCCTGACATTATATCAGGATGTGGTGTGTCACTGTGTTGTTGTGTACATCTTTCTCTCTCTCTCTCTCTCTCTCTCTCTCTCTCTCTCTCTCTTCTTTTTCCTCTTCTCCTCTTTCTTTTTCTCTCTCTGTGCATGTGCATGCTGGTTGTGCCATTGTTTTTTCATCTCAGTCCACCTGAGTGTGTTTTGTTCCTCCCCAACAGACTGTGCCAGCCCCTGGGATTCCCTTTCTACAGCCCACTCTGCCCTGCAGGAAGTGACCCTCGAACCCCACCCGAATCCATTGCTCTCATCCCATCCAGCCTCAGCCCCAGACTCCCCTCATCAGCTCCCTCTAGAGGCCACAGTGTGCATGGCAGACAAAGCTCCACAGCTGACAGACCACAGCTCCATTAGAGGGGCTACAGGTGGCAGGTCCACCCAGCAGAAGTGCATCATCAGGGGGCAGGGAACCCCTCAGGGGTCTGGAGAGGTGGACTGTGGACCAGGCGACAGACAGCCTCGGGCTTTGCCTACTAAAGCTGTCCAGGGGAGGTCCGTTGAAAGACGAGAGAGGCAGAGGGAGGCTTGCTCCCCCTGCTGTGAGAGAAAGGGCCTGCACACACAGGCGGTGAGCACTGTCTGGCCCTGGGACACATATGTCAGTGTGAATTCAAATGGAGCCTCTCTGGCCAGTGCAGATGGACATGTCAGCCTCCAGGAGAGGCTGGTGTCCAGAGGTCTATTCGCTAGAGAAGACGATAGGGCCAGTGGCCACAGTGGGCTCTGCTGCCCCGCTAAAACTATGGAAGATCCTCCTGCGAGGAGTGCAGCTGCCTCCCCTGGGCCCTGGAACGTCCCTGGGTCTGATAAACTGCCTGGCACCCTGAGGTCCTGGACCTCCACAGTAAGCAGGTAGAATGGATCTAGCTGGTTTGGACTGGATCACACTGTCTGGCTCCTCATTCAGTTCACCATTGGATGAACAGTAAATCTCCCTTGCTCTCTCTTTCTGTCCTGTTTTCTTCTCCATCTAGTTCTTAAATCATATTTTGTTTCATTTGTTCTTACAAGATGATTATTACACCCACCACCTTAAAAAACAGAGGAACTCTCACAGCTATTGTAACATACAGTATAAACCCAGATGGAGGCATTTTGGACCCACGGTTGTAACAGCTGATGTTCTGATCACAAATGAAACCCCGTTGTCTGATTCTGAGTGGAGCTGTGCTTTTGATGCGTACTTTTAACCGCTCAACCGTATCTGGCACAGATTGGTTAGTGCAACATAACCTCAGATGGAACAAGGTTCCTCACAGGAGAGACATATGTACAACCAAGAGGTTTACTTTTGCTCCATTTTCTCTGTGCAGTGGGAAGAATGAGACTACAAATCTGATGGAGGAAGTGACGCTGAAACTCCTGGAGGACATGGCACTGACCCGAGTGACAGCCTGGTTAACGTGACATATGTTAAGATCTCACACGCCTACCAATATATCATATACTGTAAATGTAAAGATGTGAAAAATATGTACATTTGGTAAACTCAAAAATATACCTGTTGGTGTTTTTTGAGGCCGTGTTGTAGTTAGAAACATTGTAAAGAAAAGAGAAAAAAACACCAGGACAGTATTTTAGGATCACTATTTCCATGGCCTCGTCTATGACTACATATCAAAGACTGTGCAAGTCACCAAACCCAGACTGCTGAGGGAGGCAGTGGTCGTGTGCATGGATGTAAACCACCATGTCATTAAACAGGGACTCACATGTCTTTTAGAGGTAGAGTATAGAGAGGACATCCTCTGTGGAGCTGACCAGTTGGTACTCATATGAGACAAAGAAGATCTTTTTTCCATCAAATTGAACTTTTGAGTGACTGACAACAGTTGGCTTAGTAAGAACTCATAATACTGTTCTGAGTTATGTACACCAGATCACAAGTCAACCATGCAGTCATTGTGCAGAATTATAAGCTGTGCTGTATTCATTTGATGCTCAACAGAAAAAGTTTGTCCAGTCTATATTTCCCATTTCTATGCCTTTTTACTGTGCTACGTGTACCACATCACTGTGGGAGAGGGGCATCGGTGTGGGGAAGAGGAGGCCGATGGTTATGAGGTGGGGCAGAGTGCCTTACTCAAACTAATGCAGAGCTGTTGCCGTTGTGATTTGCTTTGGGAACTGAATGCAAAACAGATGTTAGTGACCATGCACACATTTCAGCAAAATGTTGAGTTGTGGAGCCTGTTTTCTTCTGACTTAATACCAAGCAGTATATACAGTTATCTTGATGCACTCTCAGCTGTATAGCTTATCAGTGTCAATGATTGCCGTTGTCCCCTAATGTTGAAGAGGAGATAAAATGTAGCCTGTAGCATTACATCCTCTTCTTAGAGAGTCATCCGGGAGAGTCGAGCTTTGAACGTTTATCCAGACAGGGTTATTATCTAAGTGAACCATGGTTTCTGTTGTGTCAGATGAGTGTCATTTCAGCTTTATTTGTCTATTCCACACATTTGCAGGCAGTGACAATACTCTGAATCTGAACCCAAGATTTTTAGATGATCTGTGAAATATCCGTTCGATCGCAAAGTTTTGTCACTGGCAGAGTCGAGGCATGCTGCTATTAAACTGAGACACAGATGAAGTCACTATCCCCCTGCATTTCTCCATTTTGATATCATCCATTTCTCTCAACAAGATATTTGCTCTCATTAAAATTAATCACAATAGCTTTTGAGTACTAGAGGATCATATAAGTTTAAAAAAAAAAAATAATCATAATGCATTGTGACAATGTGACTGAATGCAGCATGAAGGCAGAAACCAACCTGTTCTTGTAAACTGGTATAGACCAACTGGTAAACTGCTTTTAGCGAGACAGTGCACCTGCAGACTGGGACACTAGTAAGAACTTGTGCATAAAGCATCATCAGGACTGAACTTGACCCACACTGGTTTCTGGGTAAAACGTGTGGTCTGGATGTTTTCTGAGCTGACTTGAAAAGTTGAATACACCTGTGGTTCATGTGATAAACTGGTTAACATGTTAGTGAGGAGCATGAGAACATGCCGTTTGGCTGTAGAAATGTGTTTACTCTATGTAGGTGAAAGAATATGTCATCCAGCCCTCTGTCTCCATCCAGGCCGTCCCCCTGCCTGCTGTGAGTGATTTTGTATACAGAAACAAAAAAATGCTTTATTGGAACCTGTGAAGGATGGCACGTTCATAAATCCCCATTGAGATCAAGTATAACTGTGTAGTGTTAATTGTGTACTATTCACCTTGTACAGCTGTATTCCTACAAATATGGTTTACTGTATCATTGATACTGTAGTTTCAAAGACGTGAACAACTATTTTTATGAAATGCGACAGTACTGATATATTACATTTTGCTAAAAAACAAAAAACTTGTTTACTGAAAGATATTCTGAAATACTGTCAAATAAACTCTTGACATGGTGTAAAATATTCATTTCTAGAGATTGTTTTACTTATAACCACAGTGGTGAGACTAGAGCTGAAACTATCAGTCAGTTAATCGATTGACAGAATATTAATGACCAACAATTCTGACAGTTGATTAATGGTTGTGGTTGTTTAACCGAGCAGAAATTACATATTCTCTTCCAGCTTCTCAGATGTGAATATTTACTGCTTTTCTGTTTCATATAAAATTTAATATTTTCAGGATTTAGACTGTTGTATTAATTGGACATAACAAGACACCAGAGGATGTCACCTTAGGTTCTCAAAACATACAGTGAGAGATTTGATGATTTTCAAAAGTTTTTGAATATTTTATAGACCAAACACCGATCATGTATGAAATAATTATTGATTGAAGCTTTGGGTGGGATTATACCAGAATATAAATACTAACAATGGATCCACAACATGTTGAAAGTTGATTTTATTTAACAAATCAGTCTCTCTAGTTGCCACAGTGAGTACAACACAGGCACACTTGTGGAACAATTTTAGAACTCTTAGTCTTTTCACTCAATTCCCCTTTAATGGCCCTGCACACCCACACAGGTTTTTCCTTTATTGCAGCTGATTAGAACTCGTCAGCTTGAAGTTGAGCAGAGCTATACTGGGCGCTTTCTGAGGTCACCAAACTGCATGAAGGAGTCTGAAAAATGTCCTGCTTTTTCACAGGTCAATCCTAATCCGTCAATCAAGTGTATAAACAAAAATGTAACCCAGAGAAAAGGTCAGGATAAATGAAAATCCCCAAGTGGGTATAATGAGAAATTTAATACCAGGTACCGTCCATTTAATGAAGTCAGACCTACAATAAGGATGTAAATAATTTATGCTGTTCAGTCTGGTGTGGCCTTCCAGCGAAAGTCACAAAAAATTAGTGGAGGTATTGATTACAATCCTTCCAAGGTGGATGAACAGTTATGTCAGAATCACCCACCCAATAAAGATTTTTTTAAAAGATAAAAAATATTTACACATTTCTGAGCAAAGCAGGGACACATTTTCTATTAAAAACAACTTGTAAACATTTTCCCAGCATCTCACTGCTGACTGGTGGGTTAGGCTAAGATGGTGAGCTGTCAGTCGGCTGCAGCTGAGCTGCTGCTGATGTCTCATTGTTGAGAGTAATTTTCTGGAGGAACTGAGGTTTCACTGTTTTCCTGCACATCCAGAGGAGCCTCCTGGGAAGGAAGAACAAAGATTCATAATGATAACTCCAAAAGAGAGTTAAATTACTCTTTTCAGTTTGCCAATAGGTTTTAATTCAAGATGAATACCCTGTCTGCAAGGTTTACAGTCATGGATTCACTTACCTTAAGATGTCTGTAGATTCCCATTTGGAAACGACAGCAAACTACATCCACCAAGAAGCCAACCATACTATGGAGCATACCTGCAAGAGAAAAAAAAGATCCAACATTTAGATGCTGATGCTCATGACAGCTTAGATGAGGTGAAAATAGCTTGGTTGAAGCTGTTAAGTGTATTAGCTGTAGCTTTTATAGGAGAGGAAGTGCAGGTCTGCATTTGACAGACATCCATAAATAAAACAAAGTATGGTTTTTATCTCTTTCCAAGCAGCTTAACACTATAAGACAATGTCTACCCTCACACGCAGAAATATTCTTCTACCTTTTTCTGAAATACTCATCACCTCCTCCCATCATCTTCAATATTTCTGAGGAATCCAGCAGCCAGCAATCTCACATTAGATACATGTAAAGGTGACAAGTCCTACTTTTAAAAAATCATTCTTGTTCATGTGTTCAGGTGCTTGTAAGAAGCTAAATAAGCTAAGAAGCTAATAAATAACATATATAAATAATATAATATAATAATAATAATAATGATATAAATAAACATGGACACTGTTAATGTGGACTGGTAGTTTACCGTTTTAAATACATGGGTTACTGTACACCTGCTGACTCAGCTGCATCTGCAAATGTGCCTACAAAGATTTTTCCAAACAGTCCCTGCTTACCACTGCATTACCTTGCAAAAATAGCATTAGTAAGACTAGAAAAGAAATAAATAAGGTGAAATAAATGTTCCCTGTGATAGATTACTTATCTCTGAAAGTTGATAATCACACTTGCAGTTGATGGCTGCCCAGAAGTCAGGAAAGCAATCTAAAAATTTTCTTACAGTATGATCTACAGTGGGGTCAGCATTTTAAAGTGTGGCTGAAAACATCATAATGCTCCAGTGAGGTCTTTTAATATGCATCTGGTACTCAGTGAAACATTTTACCGGTTTAGGGAGTTTATCTACCTGTGGTAGAGAAAATGCCTCCGATGATGCCACAGAGTCTGACAAGAAACTGCCAGAGGGGCATGTGCTGCTCAGTGACTTTGACCATTAGTGAACTGATATCATACTTCATAAAGATCCCAGAGACTCCATGGCTGCCTGCAGCATGGTTTATCACTCGTTCCTGCAGAACAACAGGAGGAATACAAACACATTCACCATATGGATAGATATTACACAAATATACAAACATGAGCAAAATGAAAACATACCCGCTCAGTGACTGAATACTGATGTGTGTCAGCAGAGACCTGGTAGGTATTCAGCTTGGTTGGCACGATGGTGACAAAGTACTGAAACATGTGGTTAGCTGGAGAGAATGATCAAAAATCCGTCAATGAAAAAGAAAGCATATCGAAGCATAAATGAAGATAAAAATGTTTGACAACACAGACGTACAATCAGCAGTGACTTTCTCTGTCCCATCCAGTGGGTTGATAATCCCAGGGATCTCTTCTCCAAAGGACAGGTGGTCAATTCGGTGAGAAAAGTTATAAGCTGTAGCACAATGCCAAGTAGTCAAAACAGTTATTGTCAACATTTTGTGTGTCATTGCAAGCACAACTTTAATATACAGTGTGAATATCATCACCATATGGTCAAAGTATGAGAATTTAAAGTAGTTAGTTTGTTAAAAAGATAATGAACTCACTGTCATGGCTGACTAGAGCAGCTAGATGGGCGTGGCCTCTGGGATGTGGGATGGACCTGTGGAGGGATAAAAAGTTCTTCTGTCTGTCTAACGTTTGATAAAACATGCACAGGTGTAATTCTTGCAAAATGTCTAATTTCTACTAATTTATCAATTTATCATTATGAGCATGTTTATAACCATGTGGATACGTACTTGCCAACAGTAATGTGGAAATTTCCTGCCACCTTGTTAACATACAGATGTCCATGTATCCTGCAGGCACTGAGGGAAGTGGAGCTGTCCTCACTGTGGAGAAAAAGAGAAACACAGTGTGGAGGGGATCATTTTATCAAAGTATATGGAAGGTTGAGTACTTCTTGGTTTATCATTGTAATCATATTTTCAGCCATCTCTCAACTCCAAACAGAAAACGGCTTATTTTTAGGATCCTGTACCTTTGAGGCTGAGCAGGAAGAGCTCCTTTTATTGCAGTCTTGAAGAGCACATCCTGAAGAGAGTGCTCCATTCTCAGACGCTCCTGAATGTGCAGAAGAGTCCTGACAGTGAAGGACAGAAAAGTTAAGAAAACAAGGACTCACTTGGAGTGAGACCAAAGCAATTCAATGGATAAAACAGCAGTTAAATATTAAAATCAGTACAAATCAGGTAAAACCATATTGCACCAATGAGTTTACTGGTTTGTATAGGTAGAAAATACCTTTTGATGTCCTTTTTTACTAACTACTACTACTAATTTACTAACACTGCTACCTATTGATTAGAGCTCTAACAATTAACAGATTAATTCATTAACTGACCAAAAGAAAAATAACATTTATCAATGAATCATTAGTTATTTTAACAACATTCTGTGTAATATTAACATTGTTGAGTTTTGGTTGCACCAACAAAACAAGCCATCTAAATACATCAACTTGAGCTGCAGAAAAGTTATTTTTTACTATTTTGTTATGTTTTATAGACAAAATGATGAATCAGTTAATTAAGACAATAATTGCCAGATTAATTGACTATGAAAATAATCATTAGTTGCATCTCTACTACGAATGAGAGAGAGAGAGAGAGACCATAGATTGTATTATCTCCCATTAAAAGGCAACTCCTTGCAGAATGTAAATAACATAAGCATAGTCAAAATGTCACCATATTCCTTTAGGGAGTGTCCTAGATATTACAGGTTCAAAGAGTTAATTTGAATCTTACATTTGCCATAATCTTTGCTGTGGGGAGAGTTCAAAGTTGACCTAAAATGTAAAATAAAAAAATTGTCAGACAAGTATAAAGAAGCATTACCACCAAAATATAAGGGATTAAATAGGATTAAAGGAATTTTGAAGTTTAAAACCTTTAACTTTCCACTGACAAGTTTTACTTTTAGCTCCTCAACTTCATTATTCAGTAAATTAATTGTAGTAGCTGATACTCACTGGTTCATATTTTAAGCCATCAGAGGCCACCATGGTTTCTGCCAGATCCAGGACATCTGCACCTATATCTACATTCATATATACACACAAATTAAAAACACATCTGACCTTTCTCAACCAAATATGAATGAGTGCTTCTTTTAAAATAGAGCTAAAAAAAATACAATGTAAATTTCTTGTACTTACATTGGCATCTCATGGCAACTGTAATGTCAACATTTATCTTGAGTTTACTGTGAATGAAGGAGAACTCAGTTGTCAGTTTATTAGGAACACCTAGCTAAAAACTAATGCAGTCAAATACAACAGTCTTGCAATAAATTATACCTTTGTGAATGTTATAATGTTCAGTTTCGTTGTGCACGGCTAAAAACAGGTTTTAAGCAGAATAATCACATCTCAATCTCTCACCTGCTGAAGTCTTTGTCCACCTCATACTCATACCTCATCCATGTGTTTCTGTACACAAAGAACTCCAGGAAGGCAAGTACAGCCATGAGAGTGAAGGCTATCAGAGACACTGGAGAGAGTATCAACATGAGTCACTGTGGTGAGATTAAAATCACAAAATGTTTGTGTTACAGCTTTGTAGGGGTGTGTGTAGATTACCTGTCCCACCGCTGGCTGTGGACTCCACGTAGCTCTCGGGAACTTTGGGGAAGGCGTCCAACTCCTTCACCAGAGTTAGAGCCTTCTTCTTGGTCAGCCTCCTCATCTTAGGAGCAGCAGGAGGAGCAGTGTAACTTCAGGTGAATACCCTCATAAAGTGGACGTTTATTAACGGATTGGTTGTTTGGGATGACCGTTGAGCTGTCAGTCATACGTTTGTCTTCTCTATACTGACGTTGACCATGTCAACAACCGAGCTCACCGTTAACGTCAGCTAGGTTAGCAGACTAAAACATGAACAAACAAACAAAAAACCCGTGATTGTACAGTCAGGTAAGTGTTTCTTGTAAAAGTAAAAAATCGAGAAGCTCCCAAATCCCAAATTTCCGGTGAGTGTGTTATGGACAGAGGTTAGCTAGTGTGTCGTTTGACCCCGTTGTCTGAAAATAAAACAGCTCCCATTCGGACTTAGCGCCCTCTGTCGGTTCAAATTGCAACACGTATTTCATGTCTGAGAACACGGTTTAAAACTTAAAATTGCATTAACATTAAAGCAGGAGGAAAAAAATCCAAGGCATTCTGAGTTAATAAAAATGCACTTAAAATTACAATTTGTTACACCAACGGCAGATCGGGATCGGGAGGAGAGCATAAATCAAGTGAAATCTGTTTTCCCGTAGACATGTGCTTCCCTCTACCGTATAACCTGGATCCATGGCCAGATTAACGTCGTTAACCTGAACCTAACCACTTATCTGTTTCCTCTTTTCTTTTTTTTCAAATTTTAAAGCAACTCATGTTCACAAGCACCACAGACCTCACCCATAATCGAGACCTCTCTAACACAGTTTCAACAAAAAACAACATTATAGCTAACAGTAGGACTTATTTCAGGACTGTTGTAATTGACTACATTTGTTTTAGCTCGGGGTTCATAATAAACCGACAACGTGATTCATAACTATGTTATGGTACATTATCATATATGAAGACTTCGTATGTGCTATCTAATTTTCCTTTAGCAACTAAAAGCTTTTGATTCAGCCAAGACTGGATCACAAACTGGGCAAAGCAGGCACCTGCCTTGGACCCTGTACGGAATTTACCATTAATATCATTAGGCAATTGCTTTGTGGTCATTTGATTGTTTATATATGTAAGGAGCAGCTCCTCCTCGATGTTGAGGGCAAAACAAGCTGCCTAACCTGTATCTCTTCTTATCTGTGTTTTGTGTACAGTATTCCTCTGCTGGAATATCACATGGCCTCATGGATGAATTATGGGATGGTGGTTCTGTGGGTACAGATGCCACTAAGTTTAACAGTCTTGTTCTTTTAGCATATTCAGAGCAAACATATTATTTAAATCCACAAATTAAAACTGTATAAATATGACAGAAATAACAAATGAAGTCCGTTTTAGGCTGGATTCCCCCCTTTCAAAACTGTATCTTTAATGGGTAGCAATGCGGAGGAGTGGTCAAAACATTCAGTCACACAACCTGGTTTCCAGCTCTTAGGGCGAATTGGTATCACATTAAATGCTGCTAAAATCATTCATATTCCTGGTTTTAACAGGAGTACACAAAATAACAAAGCTGCAATATGTGATATTGTTAATTGTACCACAACAACAACAACAACAGTATTAACTACTCGCAAATCCTAACACATCATGAGACCCTCAGTCAGGTGTGCATCTCTTCAAACCTCAATACACATGAAATATGCTTATAATCACACGATTGAGGGTGTTTGCTCGGGTTTACTGTCAACAAGACAGATATATTTATAGTGAGATACTATACAACTTCAAGTATTATCTGCATTATTTTAGTGCTGTGCAGGTGTATGACAAATAAGCATGCCAACAAATATCCAGTGTCCTCATTGACAGTTCATAGCCATCTATAACATCAAGGTTGTGATGCTCTTTCCAACAGATAGATTAATGACTGGAAAAGTCAGCAAATATTGTAGAGGCACCTGCCCTGGACCCTGTATGGAACAAAAACTCAAATATACAACATGACCTCCTGCTAATTCCTCCTAGAATAGTTGTAAGGATGAAGCTCAGTTTCAAGTGACTTAAATTGCTTCACAAAGTGTCCGCTCTATTCTGCAGGTACAGAGTCAGGACCTTCGTCCTGTAGTACGGCGGTCTCTAGGACGTAAGAGGTGGGCGTGTCAGGCGGCTCTTGGGAGAGATCTTCAGAGCATCTGCTCACAGTGGGTGAGATCACATCTGGACTTGTGTCACATGATTCTGTGCTCTGCTCAGAGGTGGCTGTTGCGATTGTTGTAGCAACACTGGGGGGAACTGGGTCAAACTCATCGTCGTCCTCCTCGAGGATCGGTGACTCATGAATATCTGCCAAATAAGAAAAAAAAGAACAGAGATATTTTATATTATAGAGATATTTAGACATAACATTTGAACAAGCTGATTTGTGGAAGTTGATTGTGTTAATGAAATGATGAATGGAGAGAAAAAGCTAACTCACTGCTGAAAGCATCTGGGTACTGCTTAGCAATCTTCCCTTTTAGTGTTCTGGTGAGGCAGAAGAGACAAAAAAATCAAGAAGTTGTATTTGTGTGTGCATAAGTTTTGCTCTGCTGGTGTTGTGTTTACCTGATCCTTCTAAAGATGCTGTCCAGATCTTTCTTCATCTCCACAAGGGTGCGGGTGTGAAGCAGAAAGTGCTCATTCATCTGCTGCAGTCGCACGTTAGATAGCCCATTGAAGTTGATCAGCATTTCGTTAGTTTTCTCAAAGCGGTCAAGCCTGTTTCCACAATAAGTCACAATAAGTCAGCAAAGCAACAACAATGTACAGATGGCAGTTTGCAAAGAACAAGGCACGTGGCAGCATCACTGTCATGTACAGGTGAACTGACCTTCAGCAAACAGCACATTTCATACTTAAATATAAAGAAGCAGAGAAGCCAGATGAAGCTGATCAGAGCACAACACTCACATGTGTCTCTGAGCTTGGATGATGGCGTTAACATCCTCAGAGTTGACCATGCTCAGCATCCTGCCACAGAACACGCCAGATGCTGTGGACTCCGCCATGATGAAGATCAAGACGAAAAACTGAGAATACAAACTTTAATTCAGAAAAGTGCGAGTAATGTAATAATCACATAGATCAACAACCTAAGCACACTGAACCATGAACTCACAGAGAAAGCTTAATAATAAACCTATTCAGTGCTGATATCTGCATTAACAGCTAGTTGGATTCAATGACGTTACTTCACTTAACATTCTGTCCAGGGAAGTCAACTCCAGATGTTAATTTTCTCTGAGATATTTTAATCGCAGGATTTTGTACCGATGAGTAACTTTATAAACAGTTCAGCAGCCTGGACGAAATTACACCGTTAGCTTGTAAGCTAAAATAACAACCAGAGCTACAACATTCATGTTACCTACCCCAGGTTCCACAGTGGTTGTTTTTAGACCTCTGTCCGTTTAAAGAACAGATTTGAAACTACATATGCAGCCTAAAGCTACACCTGACAGCTGGCTGTAAAATAAAAACAAAGCACATCCGCATTTTTTTTTTACTTCCTGTCATAGGACTACCGTTTCCGGTGGGGTTTTTTTTTCATTTGATTTTTTTTCTTTTCTTTATTTAAAACTGCGCAAATTACAGATGTACACCATTCAGGAGTATGATTTAGGCATATTTCTGTCTTTCAGATTAATAATTATATAATAACAATAAAAACGAATGTGTGGGACATCTCAGACCTACATAAATACACAGATAAATATCAGTGAAAAGTAAAGCATTTTTCTTAAACAAATGAAAAAAGTATATAATTATAAAGCACATGCAATGATATCCAAAGTAATGGATGTTATGATTTCCTTTCTACTCAAATATACATTCAAAAAAAGCCTTATTATAGCTAATGATTATCTATCATGCTATCCATGATTTATGAATGTGGAACATCCAAAGGAGGCATATCACCCAAAAACATTCCCCAAGGTACAATTTAAAAATTCTGCTTATTTCATCAGAACAGAGAAAGCATTAGAGTAGTACAGTGATATTTATCTGGTGGGAACTGTTTGGGTGTATTTTGACTGTGCTGTGCTGCGGATATGTGGATAACAGACAGACTATAATGCTGCATAATGCTGCAATAGTTGACAAATATCTTGACTTATGCAGGTGTAAGCCCTGTGCTTTTATTTTCTGTAAGAATCACTTCAATAAGCTTACTGTACATTTTCTGTTATCATTGTTTTGAAACATTTCTAAATTATAAAAATAAATTTGCTAAATTTCAAAAGCCTAAATAGGAGAGGACAGTTTTGTGCCTTTTGTTCCTGCTGAGTTCATGTTTATCCACCTTATACCAATAAATTCAGTAACTCCACATACTTCCAGAAAACTCACAAAATTACTTTTATTGAGGGACAAGTAAAAAAAGTACATGATGTATAAAAAATACAAAACCGCTTTGTCTAACTTGTAAGCTAAGTAAATGCATAGCAACAGTACATGCAAGTCTAGAGTTAGGTATCCTACTGTTCTGTAACATTTTTAAGCTACAGGCTAAACAGGGGAAAAGTACAGTTTGGTTGCAATCTATCATTCGTTTCACTCTACATGATACAGATCTAAAATGATGATACAGAATAAGTTAGGTTGCACGCAACTCAACTGATGAGTAAATAAATACTTAACATCATTTCACAAATATTGACAACCGGTAATTCAACACAACGTTAAACAAAGCTTGTGTGAGAATTACATTCGATTTCTGATGTACAAAAACCATGCTAGACGTAAGCTAAAGATGAGAAGAATTTGGAGTATTACACTTCTAAGTGGGGATGCAGTGATATAAATAAATATGAAATAAATAAATAATGAAACCCATATAAGAGCCAAATGGCTCACCCAACCCCTTATGTACATAACACACCCCCTGCTCCCAACTACAACATCACATGTATGAAATTTCATATTAGTGTTTGTTTTTAGAATACCATAAACATACATACAAATGACCTCGGACAAGCACAAGTGTCCATAGAAAACCTGCATTGATTTGACATTGGGTGAATTTCAATGTGCTTTGGCTTTCATTTGATAAATAAAGTAATATTAGGCTATATATCACAACATGTGTGGTATATAAGAGGCAATGGCATAGAATTTCAGCTTGTATAAAGTATTTTACCATATACTGACCGGGAATGAGGGAAATCACTGATATTGATATTGCTGAATGACTATAGACCGATTGTGTGTTTTGCTGTAGTATTGTGTGGTATTATTATGCAAAGACACTTATATTTTTCCTTTTTCTTTTTTTTTTTTACATATAAAAATAAGTTAAAACTTCAGAGAAATGGATCCAAAAAAATAAAAGTAAGATTTACAGTTTATATAAGGCCATGCAATTTTAGTAGACTCATGCATCAGATCATTAGGTCTTTTGGATGAGTGGCTTGCCATTCATGCAAAATGCACTATGTGTTGCTGAGGCCACGATAAATATAGCTACTGTCCCTTTTTGTTCCTAAATACCAATCCAGAATTAACACTAGCACTGTCTGTAACACATAATTAAGGCTGGTGTATTTGCTGTTGAAGCTGTGAATAGGCCTTATTTAAATGGGACCCACATACGTATTTGCACACAGAGACGCTAATCCAGTCTACAAACACAAAATCTTTGATAGGAGTGGATGTCAATGTGAATAGACACAAACACAAGGGCTACTGTACAGGTCTGTGCTCTGTTAATGTAAAGTGTCATTCATTCCAAAACGAGATATCCACCATTTAAAAAAAGAGCTATCAACTCTGAACAAAGAAAGCAAAACTAATCCCATCATATCAGTCATCTTGACATATATGCTTATAAAACATCCATGTTGAGAATGGTTTCAGCTGTATGTTTGAAGTGTTGAGAAATGAATTTCAAGTAGCACCTTTTTCTGTGAGTAAGTGGATCTATTGCGTTTTGGAATAAATTCTTTTAAATGTACCAGCAAACTAGAGCTCCAGCATTTCATCTAAAGTAGATCAAAAACACTACGGATGATGGCCCACCGTCAGGATGGTTGGAATATTAAATACAAAAAAAAAGACAAAGTGGAAACACAACAGTCCATAAGTTACCGTTTAAACATAATAAACAAACCTCCAACATTATTGTGGAGAAGACCAAAGGATTTTCAGCTGCTTTATGATTGAAGGCAATCTGAGGCGACTTCTTTCTATAAGTGCTTGAGAGAAAAACAGCACCCCAAGATTTCTTCAGAGATGTGTGCAAGGGGGGTTTTTACTTTACCACCCTTCCTCCGCCACCACCACGCTCCTGGTTGGAGGTGTTGTCACGGTAACGCATAACTGAGCAGGCTCTGCATTTTCCTCGCATGTTGGCGTCTCCTTCACTTCCTCTCCCGTCTGGGAATTTTGCCCGCTGACATCCATGCCCACCTGGCCCTCCACTACCTCCACTTCCTCCTCCTCATCTTCCTCCTCCTCATCCTCTTCCTCCTCCTCTTGCTGCTGCTGCTGTCGTTGTTTGTTGCGGCAGCACGGTTTGAACAAATGCGGGTCGATGAGCACCTCCCCAAAGCGCCCCTTGTAGATTATTCCACAGCACACTTTTTGCCTACACAAAACATGATACATTATTCCTATTCAAATGTATGCAGCAAGACCACAATGTGAAAATATGCTCCATGGACAAAAATGGCTCTTTTTTATATGTAGTATCAAAAACAATCTGCAACGTGTGCTTCTAAATCCTAAATAATGAATCTGTAGCACAAAGAAGTGCCACTGCCTCACTGTCTGACTTACCTCTTCCAGTAGGTGAGATCCAGGAAGGAGAAAACAGGTGAGCGGCTTGATCCTGGGCTCAGCTCAGTGTCAGACCCGTCGTCCGACAGGTTGCTGTAGCTGGGAGACTGAGCAGGAGAGGCACTGGAGGTGGTGCTGTGAGCATCTGAATCTAGTGGGCAGAACCAAGTGCCAAAAGTGAAGGGAGGATGAGGTGTTACTTGTGTGGTGTGTTTTTAACAAAAGAAACAAATGAGTGAGTGCCATTAAACATGTAATTGTATCATTGAATGAGAAAAATGCAGGGCTCACTGTTTCTTTTAAGCTCTTTCTGCAGCCTGCTGATCTGGCTAGGCCGCGCTTTCTTGGAGACGGACTTTATCTTCTTGGGCCTGGAAGTTATCTTTAAGCTGGGACCTCCCCTGGCATCCACCACCTGTATGGAGCAGGGGAGAAGAAAGGCAACGAGAAATGTTGATTGTTAATGAGTTCCCATGATTCAAGTATTTAATCAAGGCCCAGTAATAGCTCAACCATATGATTCTCACTCACGTGGTTCCAGTTCTTCTTAGTTCCCACAGGTAGCTTTTTCCATCGTTTCACCAGGAGCACACAAGCATTACAGATTTCTCCAGAACGCGTTTCACTCAATCTGCAAGATAGTAACACCTTGTGAGGGAAAATTTTTCCTATCAATAAGGCATGTTAAAATATACATATTATTGCTACAAACTCCACGTGCTCAGGTGTGCCTCCTACCCGAAACAGCTCCTGAACTCCTTCTCATATCGCTTGCTGTCCGTGAAACGAGAGCTTGACGACTTTGCGCGGCAGATGCAGCAGCCGTCCAAACTCCTGTACATTTTCGGCTTGTGAAAGCCAAACATCTGAGTGCAAAAAAAAGATTGAAATATTTACATCTCAGGCTCTCATCAGTGTGCATCATGTGTTAACTGCAGTACCCCCGCCCCCCTCAGCCGTAGCCTTCTAGTTCAGATCAGAGATCGTAGTTTATTGCCCCATTTCAGATTATTCAAATGTAAATGAATAGATATGTATCAAATATTTTTGTCACGATCATAGAGCACTAAAAACATCCGCGGAAAGCGATTTTGTTAATGCATCTCTCCGCTCTGACCCACATGGGGGAAGTAGGTCAATAGTCAGACAGCGTGTCAGACAGATCATGTCACCAAGCTGCGCTCACAGGATGCACGCTTCATTTTGGAAACTCAAAATATAAACATAAGCACGCACTTAGTCTCAGCCTTCATCCTGCAGATAAATACATTATATGTTATGGTCAAAAATAAACCACGGAATGCAAGAGTATGTTGCATACATGCATGAGAACTGCAAAAATATAAATATGTCCGAGGTAGAATCACTCGAAATGCAATAAGCGCGCCGATTATGCAGAGGAATTATGATTTATGTTGCTAGGCAAAATTTATCCTCCACAGCACATGTAGACCTGAACTGCGGCAAAACTGCGAGCCGCGCCCCCCAGACTGGGTTTTTTTTTCTTGCCATCAGTCCTCGGGGTCTTCTGTCAGTGCGGTGCCACAGAGAGCAGGCAAAGAGCAGGGGAAATAAAAACCTCTCACTCTGCTGGTTATATCAGATACTTTGTTAGCGGTAGAAGATGAGAACTAGAAAACAGTCGCCCAATGGCTGAAGATAACAATATAAGTATGAAAAAATGACACGGCAAAAAGACTAATTGTCAGCAGTGAAAACTCTTACATGGTAAGTGTATACAATTAGAATGAAAACCCATGAAATAATAGATACATAACATAGCCATGTAAAGTATCACAACTGCCGGATTTCAATGTACAAACTTTACTCCTGCAGTATTTTCCTCCAGAAACTGGCATTTAAGCCAATGTCCTACAATTATGCAGAGGTCGAATTGTAGCTCTGTTTAACGGGGAAAGTGCTCCACTGAGATTAAACATTTACACGAGTGTCCTGATTAAGACAACAGCAACACACGTAACACGCAGGTAACACGCAACATAACACACTTAGAAGCAATTAGATTAAAAGAAGAGAATAATCAATAATGTTCTGAACAAAACACATATATTCAGAATGGTAATTAAGAGCTGTAATTTCATAGACGTTATATAAAAACAACCTTGCACCTGCTCGTGCATGTGTTCTGGAGTATGCTACAAGTTTTTTAAGCCTTGAGTGTGTGCTCTGTCATCAACAGACGATCTCTGCAGCAGAATACAGTACGTGACGCAACTCAACATGGCAACACACTTCAAAGGCGGAGGCAGTGTGGAGAAGGGGGTGTGATGCGATTTTCCGCAAAAACTGTAATATTTAAAGTAAACTGTAAAAATTCCCTCGAAAGCGATTGGGGCTTGTGCGAACGGCACCTCTGCCTTTTAAAATAAAATAAGACACCGTGAAATGCACTTATTTTTATCGAGAGAAAAGTGCAAGTCGCCGATTTCACCGCCCACTCCAGCGAGGAAGCATGGCATGCCACACGACCTGCTTCATGCGCACCCATTTTATGATGACCGTCCTCTGTTCGACGGAGCCAGACTTTCCTCCCCTACATCAACTTTACGTAGTGAGATAAACTAAGACAAACACATTTCGAAAGAAAAACGGCGTGGCCTCAAATTTACGAGAAAGCTGTTCTCGGATAATCGTGTAATTTGATCTTTACTCTTTGTTATTCCAGAGCCGCCTCGCTGCAACAGTCCACCTTCAACTACATGTGCACGAAGTTCAACGCGACGGCTTTTTGAAAGTCGGTGTTAAAACCGCTTTCTAACACTAAACACCATTTCTTAACCAGCTCAGGTTTCATAAGGTGTTCTTAAATAGTTTGTGTTTTGCTGTTTTGTTGACAGCAGCGCCCGCGTGCTGAGAAGCATCTCTGGTCCGGGTGGGCGTGAGAGACTCAACTTGGCTTATTTAGCAGGCGTAGCTGTGTAGTAGTCTACATGCGCTCTACAGCCACAATGTGGACATTGTGGCTTTTTAGAGGAGCAGGTTTCAGGCCGTAACGCTCACAGTGACCGACTTTAGCTAAATTTCGGCAGGGAATAAAGGAGTGATGTCCTCTTACAGCCAAATGCACCGAAGCAACCAATAATAACAACAACAGCTAACCTTTGCTCGTCATGCTTGCATGTGAAGGCCATTTTCACACTATTCAACATATCTTTTCGTTTATCTTGCACTCCCTCCACTTACTTTAACTGTTTATAAAGTGACCTACACATCAAGCTGACCACCCATTCGGTTTTGCAGCAGGCCTAAAGAGAGCAATTGTTCTGAGACAAGTCGAAGCTTGGTTTCAGTAACACATCGGGAAGCTCCGGAAATACTTTAAACCCCTTAAAGCTTCACAACAAAACAAATAAAACTGACTGCCTACTGTACCTTTTTGCAAGTTGCTTGAAGCTGAGTCAAAGTAATGGTCCCTTTAGCGCGTCGTTACGATGTGACTATTATGAAAATCGACCCGCATCAGTAACCCGCTCTCTTGTTGATGTCTGCGTTTGTGGACGGGACTGGATAGTTGTGGACATAGTGCGCATGCGTCATATCCACACCTCCATTTCAGAGTAGAGCAGGAGGGTTTTTTCTTTTTCTTCAATCAAACCATTTACATAAACGACGTATGACGTTTCCGTGCGTCTGCATTCTACTGCCCTTATAAGGATGGGAACATTGCGCGGGAACAGGGGGCTCGGCCCCGGTTGCTATGGCACATTGGAGAATGTAAGCAGGGGGGCGGAGCCTGTCGTTTTACTACAGAGCGCCAGATGGCCCGTCTGGAGGCCTACGGTTTTTAGGGGGCTCGGCGTCTAGCACGGAGATGCGCTTTGTTGATTCCAATTGCGTGACAACGGACCAGATTAGTAGTAAATAAAATGTGGCTGAAACAAGGGGCTTCCATCCAGTGGTCAGCTTAGGGCGAACAACCACTCGTGCCATTTTCCTTTCAGACAACCAGCGAACCAGTCATCCTCCTGTCACATAACACTGCATCAGTTTGGGATGTGCACACTGTTATCAAGTGGTGGAATGTAACTAAATAGGCTACATTTACTCAAGTACTGTACTTCAATGCAAATTTGAGGTACTTGTACTTATGCCACTTTGCCACTTCTACTTCACTACAATTCAATGGGAAATATTGTACTTTTTACTCCACTACAATTATTTGATAGCTTTAGTTACAAGTTACAAATTACAATTTTTGCACACAAAACACATGAAAATGCACAAGTACAGCTGACAATTAATTGGCAACTATTTGTAATTGTCATTGTCATTTTTCATACCTCAAATGTGAGGATTTGCAGCTATTGATTGGACAAAACAAGCATTCCTGAGGATCTGAACCACTGCTACCACTACCACTACCACTGCTGCTGTCTTTGCTGGTATGTCTAATAAAATTTGGGAAAGCATGTAAACAAAAGGTCAGATGACCAGAGTTACTTCTTGACTATTATGGAGCCCTGAACCACAGTCTCTAATGCAATCCAATCCATAGCTCTGCAATAAATACTCAGCAAGCCCATGTAAATATATAGCTTCAAAACACCTCAGAGCTTGTCTTCAAAAATCACTCACTTAATAAAAATTCAGTCTCACAAGCTTTACAAAAGTAGGTTTTACTTCAGGGGTATTAAATGGAATTGCATTAACTGCATGTACTGTTTTCATTTGGTGTAAAGGCTCTCACAACAAAAACACTGCCATCAGTGTAGTCGAGCCATCAAGTTTGCATTCAGCACACTATAAATATCATCATGATGCAGTAGTGCTATGTGGTGAATGTACTTTGCTTTGGAACTGAAAATCATTTTACTATGCAGGAATCTTATGTCCTTTCAGACATCACAGACTTAAAGTAAATAGCACAAAAAACCCAATACCAAGACACATCAGTTATGTCAATATTAACTTTAATCTTTGACAACACATTTCATAAATAACAGTTCATTATTGCTTTCTCTAATCTGTATTTAAATGATAATAGAGGCTTGGTCATTGTGGGTTACATAGTGCTTGCAGGAGAGTGCAGGAGACAGCATTTTCACAATTCTTCAACTGTTAAATGAAATGCGACATCAACAGAATACCTAGCGTTTTTAAGAACCTGTGCTCTATTCATTGTCTGATTTTTGCAAAGACAACTGAACAGTTTAGAAACAAACAGCATGACTATTAATCCACATAATCAGTAAAGTGTGTCCATAGTGGGGTCTATTGTTTTACACAGACACAAACAAGATGCCTTTATACAGAAAAATGCCACAAATTCATTATACCTTAATAACAAATGGCCACAATTCTATCAAAGATCTAATGAAGCAAAATTATTTACAATGAGAGAGGGGAAAAAACTTTCTGACAGTGGCAAAGACTATTTGAACTGACACAATTAGGACACCAGTTTGGTTTCAGTGTTTCACTAACGGAGGACTTCATGAGCACAATTCTGCTCAGCCTGTGATCCCAAACTGAAATAAACAAGGAGAAACAGGCCAGACCTTACATAGTATAACAAGAGCATAATAATATAACATTTTGTAACATATTATAGTGTGGGAACATTATCTTTCTTTCGTATATATATATATGTATATATATATATATATATATATTAAGATATTATGATATTCAATG
Source organism: Seriola dumerili (assembly GCF_002260705.1). Classification (NCBI taxonomy): domain Eukaryota; kingdom Metazoa; phylum Chordata; class Actinopteri; order Carangiformes; family Carangidae; genus Seriola; species Seriola dumerili. Next base: position 4,927,785 of record NW_019174474.1, on the reverse strand, counting down.
AATGATGTCAAGAAAAATGTTTATATAATAAGGCCTGAGTCCTGATATTTCAGATCACAACACACTAAGACATAAACAAACAAACAAAGAAACTGATTTTGGCCATGCATGTGCTTAGTTTAAAATTTAAGTGCAAGCAATACAGCAGTAGCAGGAGAGTCATAGTTGTCCTAGGGTCAGATATGGTAAATGGTGTGAGCTGTGAAAATATCTACTGTGGATGTGAGATTATGAATGACTCCATTTCTCCTCAAGGAAACAGAATTTCACAGTGTAAACAAGCATAGGAAAAATCTCACTATTTCCTGAAGCAAATAAAGTATCTAAGACATTTACATTGTTGAACAAGGCAATATGTTTGGAGCTGGAGTTGCCAGTGACTTCATCTGGTCCACTGTTCTTTTTTTTTTTATATGATAAAGTCACCTTTCTCAAGTCTCTGAATATACTTCCCTTTCCCGCAAGATGGAAATATGAATATTGGAACCCGTCAGCATTCTTGCAGTAGGTTGCACAGCAGGGGGCTGAACTCCATTCTTATCCTTCAGGGTCAGAGGTCAACCCCTTTAACCAGTGCCATCTCCAGGGTGATGGTGAACTCATTGAGTGTGTGTAGGATGCGTGACAGTGAGTGTACAGCCGCACGGTCCCGCAGCAGAGCCCCTTCCTCGTATGTCCGTGCTGTCAGAGGACACTCTGCCAACAGGGGGAGCCACTGAGGGAGAAACCGATCCCTACCAAGAGAAACAGGTCAGTTATGGTTCCATAAATATCCAGTGACGTTTGGTATTGAATTGAAAGCAAGTTAACTATCTGTAGACCTAAACTAAATCCAAGTACTTTCTCTTGAAACAGCTTTCAGGATGTCACAATACTTTCACTGTTCATTCATACTTTCATTGACACATCACATGGAGACAAATAGAAAACATTCATAATAAATAAATGCTACTTTGAAATTTCAGCCAACTATGCCACGTAGATTTGATTTAAGCCTTTTTCTTTATTGATTCTGACTGTATTTGTGCAGAGGTGAGGCAAAAATAAAAGATTTTTATTCTCATGTCACAGCTGAAGTTGTCTCGTTCCACTTGAAATAGATTGAGGCTAATTTCGACTGCTTTGATTGGCTTTTAAATGCCTTTGTGTGACAGCCACCCACTGATCATGGGCTTTTTTGACAGGGGGCAGTTGATGTGATTTAACAACAGCAGTAATACGAAGTAACATCTTCAGTTCATTTGAAATAATATGTTCAGTTTTTCACTTTTATCAAATTTAATAATGGAGATATAAATGATTTTTCTGTCTTTTATCTAACCATTAGCGGATGAAGGCTGATTCATTCCCTGCATGAACTGTATGTCATGTAAATAGGTCAGTGAGAGAAAACAGCCATGCAGTCCTGCTGCAGGCCACTTCCCCATTGCCTCCGGAAGGAAACTGTATTATCTTTGCACAACACAATGTAACGACCAGGATGCTTTTAAAAAATAAATCAGAATGATGTTTTCCTAATAATTTATGGGGTTTTGGGGAGTTACTCTTTGGGTCTCTCTTGCTTGAGTTTTTAAATGATGAACACTCACCTGATTCCCAAGCAGACGAACAGCTGGAACTTGCCCTCTTTTCCGATGTTTCGGGGTGAAGCATTAATGGCATTGACATAGTGGCACAGTGAGTCACAAGGTGGACCCTTTGTCAGTGTTGATCCATGCAGGTCACCCATCTGATCAGCTGTCTCCATGGAAATGACTGCCTTCTCTGTGGGAAAGAGTTGGTCATACTGTCAATGCGTAACTCATTCATATACTGACAAGAATGTAAATTCAGGCCATAAAAAACAAACACCGGAGAAGGACGGTGTAACACTGTTAACAAAATACATCAATCATGTTTTGTTGCATGTGACTTAATATATGAAACACATATTCACTGCCACTAGATGGAGACAGGAAATAGAGATCTGTGAAAGGTACAGTAAAACATCACATTTAATGTTTATTGGATGCTCTTAATGAACTCACGCTCACAGTACCTACCGACAAAGTCCCAAACAAATACATTCCTCTGGAAAAGACGGTTGGATTTAAAGCCGTGGAGGAGGAACTTCTCCAAGGACAGCACCAACCCTCCTTCACCACATAACAAGACAGTCAAGTTTCCCCTCTGAGATGGAAGAAATGAAAACAGAGAGTTAACAGAGGCACTGCAAGCAAGAAGCTCAACTTACAACTTCAGCAAATCCACTCATATTATTGACAGAAAGCGCTGCAGATTTCCAAAATCCTGTGCAACATTTAAGAAGGCTCTTCATTCACTTACTAAAAGGAAGTAAACAAAACTGAGCTTGTACATTAATGCCTGTGCACTAGAGATGTTATTACAATGACTTCGAGGCCCATTACAGATGAACTGAAGCGATCCATCAAGTCTCCTCAGCGCTTTTAACTTGCTGTTGAGATGAGAAAGTCTAGCCTGATACACAAATGAGGCCCAGGCTGGAGAAGCCGGGGTAATGAAGCGTGTTGGAGATAAAAATAACACACGCAGGAGGCTGACAGTGCAACACATCGCACTCTTCTTTGCATTAACTGTTTTATCCCCTTATTTTAGCTGGGGGAGCCAACAGGTTAAATGAATGTAAGATCTGAGTCTTGGGGGGCACACTCTCTATTACAATCACATACCTCTTGTTCGGTTTTGTGGAAATGTTTAACAAGGTTATTTGCCGCCTCCCTCATGTCCTCTTGTACTTCAACAGACAGCATTCCTAACAATATAAATGCAGGATAGTTACAAATAGAAACATGAGGATGAATGATGACAAACACGAGGGGGAGAGAACAGGGGGTAAATAGAAAGGTGATACAGGCGCAGAATCTGTTATTGTGGTGAGCTAACCAACAAGTAGGTCAGCTATTGTACTAAAGAATGCGTTCTTTGTCAGTACGTACTGCTTCGGTTGCCAAGAGATCCCAGCACTGTCCGTACACTCTGAGAAGGAGAGGCCAGCTCTGGTGGCGTCCCTGTCCACCTTCCAGCATCCTCCTCTGCACCAGGTGACACCAGCTGACCAATGAGAACCCTTTCCAAGCTGCCGTCACCCACACCTTTCCCCAGCCATCGGCCACATGGGAACCTGAAAGGAAAGAGGACACAGTGTTTCATTATATTCAACATGAAAAATAATAATAATAATTAAGTTATTCATTACACAAGGACATGGCGTAGGTGAGGGCCATCTGTTCTAATCAGCTGGTGTAGCGTCCACACAACATTACACTTGTTTTTCTAAATTATTTCAAGAACCACACTTTTGGTTTGGTATGTTTAAGCTAATTTACTACAAATCACATATAATTTAGATTAGTGAAAACCATTTTCCAAGGCATACAATACATCTTTAGATTTATTTATTGTCTGTCAGATAGCAGCTGGTTTCAGTTCATGACAATATGGTATTAAATAAACCTGTAGAGCCCTGAGCCAGATAGGTAATCCATCCAAGTGAACATGTAGTCATTTATTTTCCATGTCTACATTATGTCTTTATCACGTGATAAGGCAGCTCTCTCATAGGAGAGAGACATCCAACATTTGACAAAGTCATTTAGACGTTGCCGTATCTTACACACAGGGGGTGCTGCTGTCCACAAACACATTTTCGCACACGTAGCCACTGTGCTGTGAAGCCACAGTCAGCGTTTGCTGATGAGACCAAGGTCAGAGGCTGAATCTTACTTGTAGGTGTGTCCAGTGATCTCGTTGTACACCATCACGCAGTCAATCAGACACTTGGCCAGCAAACCAGAGTTCTCCTGTCCCAGCTGCAGAGTGCTCAGCCTGCCCAGGTTCTTACACTGAAATGAAAAGCACAGACCACACACAGCAAGATCAGCTCTCAGTTTGTTGATCAGTGTGTTGATATTAATTCTGAAGGGTGTATACAAACCTGGAAAAAAATCTCTTGTGTATTCTTCGGGATCTGTCTAACTCCTGAATCACCCATTTCTCCTGACACACACACCCAGGGGTTAACTGTTGCCATTGCAATGCTCAGCTTCTTCATAGGTATAATAACAACACGGTATGGAATACCTGGAGAGATACAAAACACCAAGAGCAAAGTTTTATTAAACCATTTCATCATTTCCTTCACACTTGAACTTGTACAACTCTTTTAACAATACTCAGAGTAAACAGTGTGGGGTCATCCGTATCCTGTGAGTTGCAGAAAGTTCGGTGTGGGGATGGGTGTTGTAAAAGGCAAACCTAACCAGAAGCAAACTTTCAGGGTCTTTGCAGGCTGTAAAACTTCCATAAAATTCTACCACTTTGTTGTTAAAGTTGACAGGACTTACTGATGGAGGTGAAGACCCGTGTAAAACAGAGGTAGTCCACAGTGTTAAGAGAGAGCAGGTGAAACAAAAACTGCTCCCTTTCTTCCTCACACAGCAGGAATGCATGAGGTTTATACAGCTGCCTGTCGGGGGACAAGAGAGGGGGAAAAAAAGTCTGTCAAGGTTACAGCACTTAACATAAATTAAATCTGAGTAAAAGCTAAACTATGAGCGAAAATCTGACCTGAGCAGCTCCTGGTTTGTAAGCAGCTCTTTAAGGTGATGGGAAAGCATTTTCTTCTCCAGAGCCAGATGGATCCAGGCCCGGGCCTGACCCACCTCTGACAGACACTCACTCATGGTCTGGATAAACCTAGAAGAACAACACACAGACTGGGGTGAGCAGTCAGGAACAAGCTCTAATATTCAGCCTTTTTTTTATTTTTTTTTTTATAATGTTGTATTTAATGACCCTTCTAGGTAATTCATTCATCATCTAGAAAAATCTAAACTTGTGACCAAGATATGTACCCTCTCTTGACCCCAACAGAACAGTACTGCGGATATAATGTATGTGTAGTATATTGGTATTCATCTAGACCTCAGGCAAAATATCTGTTAAAAGGGGAAAATGAAGCAGCGTTTAGTAAAGCCTGAGGCACTTTTTCATCTGCATTTTCCATAAAACATAGATCACAAACACAAACCGAGCCTTTCATGCCATTTACAGCATTTGTAAATGGCACACAGATACATAACTCTCTCCAACATCCCAGTATGTTTGCTCTCATTACCTCATATCCTGTACTAAGGATCCTCTCAGGACCTGAGTGCCTTCATCCAACGTTCTCTGGTCTGAAGTGTTAGACCCTAAACAGGCAGCGAGTTTAACACCAACCATCAGTCGACTTTTAGCTCAAAGATTCACACAAGAAGAAGAAAACAGTAGGGTTGTGCTCTCACCTGGAGATTCGGCTGGTGCCTCCGTCTTCCCCTGGGCTGCCTGGTAGTGAAGCAGATGGGACCACAGAGCAGACTTACCCTGCTCGGAATAAACACACTTGTTAAAATTGAACCGGTTCATACAGTCATCTTTTTGTGTTCATGTGCATGATGTAAATTTGTTGACACGAGATGTTTCTGTAGGTCATCTGTGGTGATCAGGCATGTTGAATTACATATCTGTGTGTGTCTGACCTGTTTCAGCTGCAGACCATGGCCCCAGGTTCTCTCCAGTAGGTCACACAGACCGTGGATGAGTGTGTTTTCCTGCAGGCCTGTGATGTTGGCTTCTCCCTGACCAAGTTCCACACTCTCCTTCCCCATCCTCTCCATCAGCATCCGTTTGGTCTAAAAAGCCAGAGAACGTTTAGTGGCATTAACCTTGAATGATGGTCAATGGCAGCTGTGCCTCCATCAACACGCAGTATGAGCGCTCTCACCTTCAGACGACACTCACTCAGCAGCCCATCAACGAACTCTCGGTGAGTCTGAGTGACGGCTTGAGGCGACGGGTCGAGTAGCTTGGACTGACGGAGGTTCTTCCTCACAAATGTGTGCTTCTGTTAAATAAACAAAAAGGTAATAAATCAGACGTAGTCCTCGTGAAGCCCTTGAGAGTGTGTCCATGTGTGTTGACCCATGAAAAGTACCTGTCTCTGTTCATTGTCCACTCCAGAGTGATCAGACATCATTGATCTCTTGGGGTCAGTCCGGCGTGATGCTGTCACACGACTGGACCACCTGTTCACACAGATAACATTTCAAGAGTGTGCAGCTGTGGTTCTGTGTTTAAATCATGAGTGTGTATTTTGGCACTGGTGACTACATGTAATAATATCCAAATACAGTGGTTCTGGTTCCCAACCTTTTTTATCTGAGGTACTTCTTAGATTAAAAAAAACTCTATTAGAGGCCATCATTTTAAATTTATTTTAAACTGGATGTTAGGTAATTGACATAAAAGTGTATATTATTACAATCATTTTATTCATTGTCAATATTTAGGCCAAATTCTTGGTGCAGCAGGAACAACACCTTTCAAATATTTATCCATTATCTTTAGCTATTAAACAATTTTATTCATCACTCGTTAATTATTACAACGGTTGGTACATTATTTTTAGCTAACTATTTCAACCATTTATTTACACTGCTATTAGCTATTTCAATTGTTTATCCATTGCCTTTAGCCAACTACTGTCAGCCAAATGATATGCAAAAGCTGTTTATTGTGATAAAAAATTACAAAAGACCAGCATCACACCATTTTGTAACCTTATTTGTTAATTTTCCTCCAAAACTAAAGTCTGTGAATATAGTGGTTTAACCACAGATATCTTTTTTTCAGATTAGTGGAGCTACTCTTTGTACAACCAGGCAGTACCCCTTTCCAGTGCTCCCTGGACAAGGTTTTCTGAACAGCAGACGAATGAACGAACGAAGGCTCACTTGTTGGTGTTTTGTCCCTGTGCAAGCACGTCAGCCTGCAGCTTAGGGAAGTATCCCGGCTGATGGCGACCCTGGCCAATCCTCATGTCCAGCAGGTGGGGGTGTATGGCTGTGTGGTCGGCCTTCAGCAGTCTGCGCTCAGTTTCCTGGGCTGCAGAGAAAAAACGCAGACTTGTATTCAAGCTGGTTAAGTGCTGCTAAGTTTGTTTTGTTTCAAGAAGACACACAGTATAAAACAAATTAGATATGTAATGCAACTGACAGTATGATGGAAAAGAATAAAAACAACAACTCTGAAGCAGAGTCTAAATGTGAATAATGACACAGACAGAATGAGATGTGAGCGGGGCAGTTTCTGCAGTGAGTTGGCAGGATTTCAGAGCAGGAGGTTTTTCATAGGACACAAAGCCCTCCTCTTATATAATGTTCATCCCCCACCATATCATTTAGTTCATCCCTAATTCTTTGATCCTACCATATTTCCCCCTCATATCTGATTCTATCCCACCTCTTTTGTGTTTCAAATATTTATCAGATTATTTCTTTTTCATTTGAGAAATATTTCCATCAGCTATAATTTACATAGTTAAATGTTCTGGTACAGGAGTCCCCTTAAGGAGAGTTTAAGCAAGATCCTCTGTGCTTATTACAAAAGAGAGAGAAAAGGCAAAGCAACATAATCAACATACAAACCCAAACAGAAGGACAGATGGCAACAGAACTGCAGATGCCCTCTGCAAAGTTTGGCATCCACCACATCAATCATATCCCTCAGATCAAATTACCAGTTGGGGTTTCAATCTATTGCTAAATGCTGAAAAGCAACTAGTGAAACAGCCCACTGTTACTCTTGATTTGTTGTAGGTTGTCACTAAAATGTAAAGCTTCTTAAATGAATGTATGTAATAACTTTTAAGTTATTAACTATTAAGTGTAACTGTCCCTTCAGTTGCATATTTGTCAGTGCCTGCCTGCAGAGGCAGTAAACTTGCACATCACTTTCAGATGAAAATCTATGGAAATGAAGTCAAGTTAGTCTAAGTCTTTCCTGGTGAGAGAGAGCAACAATGATGCATGAGATATCGACTGAAACACTGGACCAGAAATGCTGTAACATGATTTTTGCAGCATATTTTGTCTTGTGTTTAAGCATGTAGGAATACAGTATTTATATTTTAACTTATTTTACAACAATGTGCATGTCTTAAATACTTTATTTCATCCTCTCTTGATCATGAGCACCTTCACAGTACCTGACTCAAAGAGTGTGGTGCATTTCCTGTAGTGACAGTTATAGGAGTCCTTGTCTGTGTCATACAGTCGTTCCTTCTCCAGACGGTTGTCAAACAGCTGCTGCAGTGGTTCTCTATCCGCCCAGCGAGATATCACTTTCCCATCCACAAAAGAAGAAAACATGGATGTCTCCAGGAACCGAGACAAGAAACGCAAGTGGGTCGTGGGCTGAACTGACAGGAAGGAACCCTGAAACATCATAAACCACGAGTAAACGCAATTAAAATCAGCAGGGACTTTCTATCATAATCGAAAGTACACAGAAAAACAATCTTAATATGTGTGGAAATAACAGGCATAAACATGATCCTTGTGCACTGATATCTACAGAGGTACCTTGTCAAAGTTGAACGTCCCCTCTCGGTTGCTCAACCAGGAGTCCAGGTCCAGAGCACTGTGGATGACGAACTCTTCATACCTGCCAAACATGGCAGCAAAACGTCCAGCAAACACCTCCCTCAGCTGAATGTTCAGCTTAGCAGCCTTCAGCTCTTCCTCCTCCTCTTCAAACTCATGTCCCAGCGTCTTCCCGCCATCTGACATTTTCCCTCCCCCGCACCTCCGCGCCAAAGCCTGCAGCCTCTCCAGCACCGCCAGCTCCTCACCTCCGAGGTTCCCGTTCCTTCTGTCCTCCATCAGATCCTCCAGGACCAGGCTGCTCATGCGAGGGGAGGGGGTGCTGGTGGTGGCGGGCTTGGTGATCACACCACCCTGTGGAGGGACTCCAAAACGCAGCAGTACCTCACTCAGTTCCTGGATTAGCTCAGTCTGGTCTGGAAATGAGGGAAGGTCCTCGGGGGCTTCGACGCAGTGGTTGTCAATGTCCACGAAGCACAGATTGGCCTGTGTAGGAGCATGAGATAAACAAGACTGTTCAACTGGCTCCTCCATCAGATAATCATAATAGGTTTAACCAGTCACGATGCACCGACTCTTATTCATCTCATGTAGACAAAGCAGCCGAGCTTTAACATCCAATTAAGATCAGAGATGAAGATTTACATTTCATAAATAGATTCTTGGCATTTCACCGCGATAAGCCCTCACAGGACGTTAGCATGTGAAGAATTATTTTAAGATTACTGCTATCACTGCAACAGGAGACACTGTGCAGCATCAGGCTTTCACACCTGCAAACAACATCAGAAACCTGTGCAAAAAAACTGTGCCCAGGAAGCTGCTGAGCAATGGGTAACAGAACTTTGTGTGAAAGACAGGCACTGATTTAAAAAAAAAAAAAAAAACTGCCTCTGTAAGCAGCAGTGGAGCAGAGCGCCGTCAGCAGCAACATGACCTTCAACAGTGACCTCAGGCAGTCGGTTTATAGCCTCGGGGGAAGTTGGGAGATGTGAGTGGAAAGAGGCAGACATCCTCTTACCCTAGCAGCCTACACTGTGCAGCCTCATCCTCCTAGTTAATGTCTTCACTTGTTAGTTCATGTCTTCTCATCATCTCTTTGATCCAAAGAAGGAAAGGGAAAAGGATCAAAAACTCTCACAAATATATTTTATTTCTCCATTATTATTATTATTATTGTTTTTCCCAATTCTTCCTCTGCACCCAAGCCAAACTGTGCATTTATTGCTGTTCTGATGAATTCCAGCCAATCATTATCAATATGATTCAATTATTTCCCACTTCCGTCAAATTGCACAACTCAAGAAATAAGTGGCGATCCCTAATTCCCATTAATTATTCAGTGAGTCCCATTATTCTGGATCTCTCATGCTCTGTGTTTTTGCTTTCATCCCCCCGAGCTGTCTTTCTATTGCCTCTTTTCTGGGGCAGAGCGACTTCAAAGAGGCTCCAGTGAGATATTCATGCAGCATGAAGTGATCTCAGTTGCAGGACTGGATTTGAAGGCGGGGTGGGGTGATCTGAGGAAATGTATCATCTCTGCTCGACAAGGCAGAGGGCAAATTGTCATGCAAGTGGAGGAGGACAGCGAGTGGCTGGAGGAAGGTTTCACTTTAACAAAACATTTTTAGATCTTTTTGTATGAATGTTTATTGAAATGTCTCTGTCACGAAAAGCTCCATGACTCATTCACACGCAAAAACAACAGATGTGTTGTACGCACGAGCTTCTAGTTCGGGGCTGTACCTCGTGTGGTAGGTGGAGAGCGGATCGCTGAGCTCCTTCTCTGCGCTGGATGCCCATCACGAACGGCACAGGGGCATCCAGCAGGTGATGTAGCGGCGCAGAAACGATGGGCAGGTAGATGTGTTGCCACTGGAATGGGAATAGCAAGGTGGTGACGCCCTCTGCCACTGTCATCAAACGCTGGTAGTCTGAGGAGAAGAGAGTGTGTGAGAGAGAAAGATGGGACAGGATTTACAATGTAAGTTTTGCTGCCGTATTCAACCTCAAATCCATCTTTCCTGTTGTTACTGTATTTTATGCATTTTTTTATATATCTTGCACCAAGTCTTGTACTTGTCGTGTCTATTTCTATTAACTCTTTTCTAATGTTATGTTTGTGTCATATTATGAATAAAAACAGCTGCTTTGCTATGGGTGTTGCTAAATTCAGGAAAAAAAGAATTAATACGGTAAATGTACTTGCACTTATATAACGCTTTTCTAGTCTTACTGACCACTCAAAGCGCTTTACAATACTTTCCACATTCACCCATTCACTCACACATTCATTCATCACACTCATACACTGATGGAGCAGCCATCAGGGGCAATGTGGGGTTCAGTATCTTGGACACATGCGGCCTGGAGGAGCCGGGGATCAAACCACGACCTTCTAATTGGTGAACGACCCTAATAATAATAATAATAATAATAATAAGTTCTTTGATTTCAAGCATGCTAAATGGTGAATATTGTGTTTACCTTGAGAGTAAAGTAGGACTTGTGTCTCCAGAAATGCACAGGTAAGTAGCTGCACCATATTGTCGACACCAAGGAGAGAGAACGCCTCTCCAAGAGGATACTCCCCCAGTGGGAGCTCACCCGGCCCAGGCCGCTGGCACATGATGGGCCCCTGCACCCCGTGGAACCTCAGCGACCTGCCGGGGGGAGGCAGGGGCACCTCGTACAGGATGTTGTGGATGTAGCTCTCCAGAGGGAGGGGTGGAGCCGTGTGTGATGTCACAGCCTGGTGCAGCTGAGATAGGAACTGTCGTGAAGCTTGAAGAAAAGGGAGCGGCGCCAGGAGGCAGAGGGCTTTGGACACGTACAGGGTGTCACGTGCCGGATCGAAGGAGCCTGCACAGCCAAGGCAGCCAGAAACCCCGACCAGGGACTCAGCGTCTGACTCATCCAAGCTGCTCACAAGAGAGTCCATGCTGGAGGTGGAGGGCGAGGAGGCAGATGAAGACGAGGAGGATGGAGAGGAGGTCGATGAGGAGGACTGGCGCTCCACATGGTGCATCTGATAGAGAGTCTGCATGGCAGTGATGATCTGAGGACTGGTCACCTCCTCATAGAACGTGTGGACGAAGCCGTAGGAACGCATGCCATCGTCAGAAGAAATTGTAAATGAGTGGAACTGCGGATCGAGTCTGTCTGCCTGAGTGCGGAAAGACAGACCCCTTGGCATACAGAGCTGAAGAGAAGGTGGTGAAGAATGAAGAGGAGGAGAAAAACATAAAACTGCATTTAGAAATAAAGTGGCAATTTAACGTTGAAAATGTTATTTGTATTTCTGTCAGTGTTTCCAGGTTTGAAACTCCAATAAAATGAAATTAAAAACTGTTAGAGAAGATCATATGTTTTAATACTGTCTCCTGGAAACAACTAATTTTAATATGTCAAAGACATGACATAAAAATGAACTTGATTCCCTCTGACTGCTACCAGTTCTTTCGAGGTTTATCCTTTCATCATCCTGACCTGCTTTTCCAGCAAAGAACAATGAACATCTTCCGTGTATGTAGATAAAAAAAGAAAGTGAAAAGTCTGTGAGAGGTAGAGAACAAGCAGAGATACATGGGTCTAACTATACTTTTTTCCCTAGTTGATTTTGTTATCATGTTTCTTTTGTCATTCGTAGCACTGCTCACTTACACTGGCTGGAAGTGCAACGAACACATCTGTCCTACAAAAGGGACACATCTTGTCCTTCATTATCATTTCTATTATTGTGAGCTAAAATGACCAGTACTGAAGTGGACCAATTATGTGCAATCAAAACTCTCACCATGTTGACAGCATCTTTATTGAAGGGGTTCCTGTCCGTGTTTTCAGGGTAGTGCACCAGAACCTTTGACTTGAAGGACCGTCGAATGGGGCTCTGCTCAAAGCTTTCACCTGAAAGACAGGCAGACAAAATACAAAAAAAGATTATGATATTTACATTTCAGTATGAAGTGATCCTGGACCTTCATCACTCCTGACAGAACAGAGGACGTCTCAATTTGACAGGAGCTTTGATTTATAAAAAAGCTTGGACAGAACGACCTTGTCTGACACTGATGCTAAAAAAAACAACAACAAAAAAAAAAAAGTTAATCTGTTGTTGTCAGCGAGGACCATTCTACAGCGAGGAGGGAAAACCCTTCCAAGGGTTATGTAACTCGACTCATTACCATAGCGATAGACTAGAATAGTGGTGCAACACCCCTCATCCCTGACACTCTGCAGTACAAAACCCTTTACACCTTTAGGACAGAAATGTGCTGCTTTTTCATACATCAAGAGCTTTCAGGCTCAGGATAAAGGATGAAAAATTTCTCTACAATAGCTACATGTACACAAAAGGATCGAATTTGCAGCGCATGCAAGAAATCTCTATATATTCCTACAAGGCACATATTTGATGCATTGCTTTGTCTGGCTGGCTCAAGTTTCTCCTCTCTTCAATCCCTGCAGCCTGTGTCAGCTTCTAGCTCCGGTTACATACAGAGTGCTGTCTGTGTGGTGAAGAGTGGACGAAGAGGAGCTGCTGAAAAAGAGAGCAGGGAATAGAAATACGCAGTGTGTGTATGATTCAGAGTGTGTAATCGACTGCCAGTAGTGAATGAACTACTTTCATTATTCATCCACTTTCTGAGGGGATGCCCTTGAACAGTGCTCTTCACCGTCTTCCCCATTTCACGAATTCACAATGAACTCTAAGAATTCACGTTCAGCTTCATCTGCATTACAAGAACAAAACCACCTGCATATGGCAAACTAACAGTCTTCTCTCTGCTGCCAGCTTTGACGCACTCATTCAGCATTCGGGAACATCCACATCACCTGCCTACAAGATGACGCACAGGACCCCAAGAGAGGAAATAGAGGGAGGCAGGAGGAGGCACCACTTCAAGTTGAACTGAGTCAAACTCGTAGGTGGGAGACCGAAGCTAATGGATCACAGTGACGAGAGGGGGAGTCAATGTTCTTTGCTAAGGATACAAATTGGTGTTGGCGCTGAGAGGCAGAATCGAGCCTAGCGCAAGGACACCCAGTTGCCATGGTAGCCACATCCGCCGTGGCCTCGAAGATAGCCATCAGACAAAGCTCGTCAGCTGTTGCGTCATCCTGAGCTTCGTCAGCTGACACAATTAAAATCCAGACTCCACCTGACACGAGTTCCCACCAAAGAGTTTGCACAAAACACATTCACACGCAGTCTCACTCTTTTTCTGTGCAACAGCAAGAGGGAGGTTTGTTTAAGGGTTTGAATGACAGCTTAAATGCCTGTTTCTGTATGGCTGTAATGAGCATGTTTCCTCCTCTTACCATGTGAATAAACACACACACAAGCAAATGTGTATGAGCCAATGTGTTGCAGAATGCTTTAGATCGTCAAGTAATGATTATTTTCAGATTAATCAATCATGTGATCTCTGACCTCAGAAAACAGTGACAAAAAACTCAAGGTAATGCCTTCAAATAGCTTGTTTTGTCTGACCAGCAGTGCATAACATAAACCCAAACATATTCAGTTTGCTATCACATAAATTAGAAAATCTTCACAATTAAAATGCTGACTAATTAATATTTGCAATAAATGTTTTAAAACAATTTATTGATTAACAAAATTGTTGCAGATTTATTTTTGGTCAATTAATCAACTAATTGTTTCTGCTCTAATCTCCATGACTTAAACGTCCTTATCAGTGTCACTATAATACCAATAATGTCAATGTTTTTGAAGGACAAAAACAGTGTTTCATATGTATTCCACGGTTTAGACATTCATCACAAAGATTTAAGGCCCCAAATGGTCCATCCCTAAAACAGGAGCTCTTCATCAGGGATGATTGAACTGCCATAAAGGTAGACATCTGTCATATTCACCAGCTGAATTACCCCTATCATCCCATTCGTCATATCATTACAGGAGTAGATGAGGACGGACATAAAAAGTGGAAGGAGATTAAAATGACAGCAAATGTCAGCTGACACTGACTGATGAGACGTTATTCCTTCTTGGCTCAAACAGTTTAAGCCACTCTGTCTTTGCATTACAGACTTGTCTGTCCATTGAAGGTGAACCATATGACAAAAAATATGCCAAATTTTGCTTTTCATCTCAGCCTGAGACACAGACAGTGGTGCTGGGCTCATTTGCTTAAAATACAGGATAAAAGTAAGTGCTGAGTGCCTAAAAATAAAACAGCTCAGGCTGGATATTCTGCGCACAAGCAGCATGTGTATTAATAAGACAAGAGCAAGATACATACACCTCTAAATAGCACAGCTCTCAAATGTTTGGTCAAGGAGTTTGCGCCTTCCGCTGATGTCATCCCCCTGTGACGGTCATCCGGCCTGAACGGGGGCCGAAGCCTCAGCCATTCAGCATTCAAACACGCAACGTCATGTGAAATTTGATTAGGCTGCAGAAAACACAGTAGCATCTATTGAGAAGCCAACAAGAGCAGATTGTCTCACTGTAGGCATGCACTAATTACACAAACAGAAAGAGATACTGTATGACCTCAGAGAAACACTTATAAGGCTAAGGCACGTGAGGGAATAAACATCTCTTGCTTGACTGCAGCTCATGGCATATGCGTCCAAAGATTAACACATTCACACACAGAGACCAAAATCCCTTGAAAGGAGCAGAGCCCTCTGCTGCAGTGGGTCTGAGATGACCTGCTGTTACATAAGCAGATTGGTAAAGCTCAGATATACTAGCCAGCGGCGCTGTCACTCGCCGCAGGGAGCCAGCTATCAAAGTCCTCACTGGTTAGTTACAGCACTAACTAATCTGCAGCAGAGCTATGAGCTGCAACATGATACAGAGCTTGTCCTAAATTTACATTTTTCTCCGAGTTGATGCTGTTATTCAACAGTAGAGGAAAAAACACAAGCAGGGTTAGGCATGTCTGGTTACTATCTTCCCCCTGAGGAAGTGCTCTACATGAACTACATTGCTGCTACAAAGGAGACAAGGAGAGTACAGGGTGTGACTATTGTTTGTGCTCCACAAATTAAACCTGGAAGTGACATTAAAGTGTTGGTGTTGGTATTGGGGCACACTGGCATGGTTCTGTTTCCTCACAAAGACCCGGGCGCACACATACACACAAAGCAGGACACGTGCAGACGCCACAGAGAGCTCCTGTGTGACTCTGTCCTCACCTCACCGAGCTGAGCGTCAATACTTCAGTGTGGAACAAGGCAACACAACCTGATATCTCCATTTTTAACAACGCTATCCTACCCACCACAAATAAACCGTCACAAGCTCCCTCTCTGCAGCAGTCATCACCGTAGCAACCCTGACATCCATGAGCAATACTGCATCCGTTTCCTTTAACCTCGTTCACAGCCTTTAGCTTTGGTAAGAAAAAGGACACAGGTCTCCTGCCTGGGGCGATGAAAATGATAAGAGAGCTTAACAGAACATCACAGAGATAATCGCTGCTTTTTGACACACGCAGCAGTGTAATCAGAACGCTCGCCCTCACACACAGCCCTGTGTTATCCATGAAGTACTGCCTGGATCTGTGTTCCAGCTTTATTGGGCAAATGGTGATGTTGTCCTCCCTGTGTTCAGCCCTTTCTCTGCTATTTTCCTCATCCAGGTGTAGCACTGGATGACTTGCAGAAACCAGCAAAGCTATATTTTCAGCTGACTTACAATACTGTCCTGAAAATATGATAAAACACAGTGAACAGACTTGCAATGTGTTTTCCCCCAAGCAGAGGCAAAACACAAGGACAAGACTATAGGGTAATACATTTTAAATTAAACTGAAACTGCTTCAAATTCATAGGAAAATGGTCATTCTCTTGGATTTGTGTTTTTGTTTATGGTTCTCCTTTTCACACTCAAAAACATACATTTCATCAGCCCTGTTTGTTCAGAGATACATGTGTAAAATTAAACAAATCCTGCCAAAATCAAACGAAAAAACAAATTCTGATGGAATTTATTTTAAATGAATTATTTTTGTCCAATGTATAGGTTATTCTACATAGGCTACGTGCAGATTTTATGTTGTCAACAAGCCTTTGTGGCGTCCAATCAAAACATATTTAAATTGATGTCACCCCCGCACAAACAGGCCTATATGAACCAGTAAATATCAATGATAAAGCCTGTCATGAAACATATTTTTGGCTGTATTTTCCTGTAGTGTGGGTTTGTTTCTTTCATGTTTTGTTGACCAGTGTACCTGCTCCATCGTCCGGCTCTAGGCCCGTCTCTGCGTCCACTCCACACACAACAAAATAGTGGGCGAAACGGCAAGAAGCCGATCCTGTGGCCGCTGCAGTCCCGCTCATCCTCGACGCGTTTTATGGTGTGAGAGCTCCGTTTACTTCTACTTAACGTTATGGATGTTCATAGCTGATGCGGCTAATCCGAAATGCTGTACCCCCCTCCTCGTCCTTTCCTGATCCGTATGCTGATCGTGTGTGTGTGAGCCCGCCTGCCTGCACACACTGATCCGCGGTCTGACTCTGATGGAGCACAGGATGATCCAGCGATGGTCATCTCGTTTCAGAGTGGGAGGAGGCTGTATGTAGGCCTGGGAGGGAGGGAGAGGAGAGAGAGGGAGACAAAGACCTGAACGCATCATCATCGTCAGCCTCATTTTAAAGGGTGTTGTCGAATTTCATCACCATCACCCACATCAAAATAATCATGCTTTGTCAAAAGAACTTGGTGTTTTTTTCCATTTTATGATAATAAGAAAAATACATCTAACCTGCTAGAAAGTCGTTCAGATGATAGAAACACAAAATAAGACAAAACCAAAAGGCAAGTGTTCAGCCCATCATCTAACCACATTAAGTGAATGTTTCTAGTTGAATATATCTGAGTAAACATGAGAAAGAAAGACGTGGATATCCATCATTATAGGTCATACGGTATTTATTGAACCATTCAAATACACATAACAAACACATTTCTCATTTTATAGGCAAATTGCTGACTAACTTCTTTAAATAAATATGATAATCTAGGTAACAAGTAAATCAACCTCTCACGGTATCTGTTCTGGTAAACGATATTGCCTGAGACATATTTAGGATTTGGGTTAAATAAAGTCAGTGTCCAAACATCAAAAATGTGCAGCATTTCTATACACCTGGACTGGCTCATGCTATAAAATCTTTGCATTAAAAATCATATTCTGAGATCATTTTTCATGCAAATTAGAGGTATGCACTTACACCCATCCCTGTTTCTGTAAATAGTGTTTAACAAGTGAACAGATGTGTCCACAGCTTCAGTCCTCCTCCTCTAAACATGCACATCTGTCACTTACATCCTGTCTTATTACAGTAAGTGCATAACTTAACATAACAAGGCTTGTATTTAACATTCAATCACTGTTGTCATTCAGCAACCATATGCATAACATTTTTTCACAAACAGTTAACATGGCTATTACCACTACTGTTTTGCCCATGGTCAACGACTCCTCCATCTATTTTCAAGCTCTCTGACTGTTGTGGTAGATATAAAACAATAGTAGCAGTCCAGACATCCTTTTTCCCGTGCAACTTCCTCAAGCTCTTCCCTGGAGGATTTGCAGGCCAGTTGAGACAATCAACAACACCAGTACATCCCAGATCAACCCGTCCAGGCAGTTTTGGATGGTGTACCTTCAAAGGCAAAGTTTACCCAGGTGGCCTCCTTAACAATTGTCCTTAACACCTCAACTAGCTCTTTTAAAATGCAGGGAAGGCAGTGTTTCAACTTCAAAATCTTCCAGATACACTGAACCCCTCATCTTATCACAGAATCACAGAAAGTGGTACCAACCGGTCTGAAGGGTAACCTCACTTTGGCTCTTCTAAAATCATGATGCACTTCCTCAAATTAAATACATAGATAAAAGCGCTTGCTTTCAATGGAATAAGATTGATCTTTAAATCTAACATGTAAATAAATCAGCGAGGATTGGAGCTGTCGTACACCCATTCACTGGTGTCTCTGAGGCATGCTGAGGAGTGCAGCGAGAAACCTCTTCAATTCTCTTGATAGGTGTCTCTCTGAACCACAGAAAGGTAGTGTATTGTCTCATGCTGCACAAGTCACATGGACACATTCTCTAGAAAACTTTTGGCAGTGGGTTTGGGTTCAGAAATTTCACCTGGAAAATATCTTCAGAGAAAGTAGGTGAAAGTCCCAGAAGAAAGGGCACTGTGGATATTTGAAGGAAAATAGTCTCTGGCAATGTGATGAAAACTCTTGGTGGCAGGACAAAACATGGAAAGGTGGCCTGTTTTTATAATCTACTGAATGAATGGTTTCTCCCTGCTTCCTGTTTACTCGCTGCTCATCAGTTACTTATAGTGTAAGTGACTGGAAATCAGAGAAAAGTGGCTGATGAGGTGGAACAAATCATTTAGTTTTGTGTGATGATAATATTGATCTGGGGAATACTCTATGTATAGAGATTGAGGGAGTTTAAGCTGAGTATCCACAGGAAGCTACACAGCCTGCTCTTTTATAAGGTTAATGTCAACAGATTTATAATCTAATTTGAAGAGTGATAGGTTGATGGCTTTGGCAAAGTGTGTCGAAGCAAAAGCTATGCATGGATCAAAATTCCAGATAGAGGTCTATGTCAAGATACGAGCCACCTGGGCCTGAATTTCCCCATCAGGATGTGAAAGGAGCTGGACCAGTCTGCTGTGGAGCTGGGAGGATTCATCTAACATGACCCGGAAGAGGCAATCCTGCTTCCGCCTCAGTTCATCAGCTACTTGAGCCGAGGGCCTCCAAGCCTGTAAGTTTCCTGCAAATGTCAGCAGTCGCAGAAGCACCGTAGAGGCTGTTCGTGCGTCAAACAGTAGCACAACAGAAGCTGGAGCCTTGGAAGAAAAAGGACAAGAACAAGATCAAAATAAGGATTTATAATCTGCAGCCCTGTCCCAACAGTTTGACAACAAAAATCATCTTGGATTATGCAGCATTTCTGTTTGTTCTGATGAACTTTTAACACAGCTGTGCTTAATAACTTAGTGTGTACTATATTGCAAACTACACTGGCTGTTTGACTTATATGAAAATGATAAGATAAAGACTGTATTTTCATCCTTTAAGTCTTACCTGAGCTTGAACAATGTCATCCATCATATCTGGATTAGAGGACAAATTCACAAGGACTTTCAAGGCCTGAACCTGAAACAAAAAATAACTTCACATGTGGGGTTGCACTAACAGCTGTAATGCTCTTGACTCATTTCCAACTACACCTACAATTTTCAAATATCTCAGAGAGGTATCAGTGGTATCATATCATATCATATCATATCATATCATGATTTAGGAATTGTTAAAGATAACTTTTATTGCATAGTATTATAGTATTCAACAATCAGTCTTTAAGAAATGTAAAATATATCAACCCCAGGGCAACCTGAAAAGCCTACCAAATACCAACCTGTAATGCTTCATTGCTCACCACAAGTAGAGACAGTAAAAGTGTAATGGATTCTTTCAGCAAGTGTTGATGTTTGTCTGTGACTGAAAGGTTTGTCAGCAGCCTGAGAGCACCAAGCTGAAGGTCAGAATTCACTGGTGACATCTCAATCAGTTCCAGCACTTGCGGCACATAAACCTACAAGACAAGACTTTTAGTGAGACAAGTCTGCCCGCCCCCCAAAAATGGATATGAATATATATATTTTAACAAAAATACTCTCTCAGCAATAGCCTGCATGCTATTTGCTGTACAGAATGGCAACAAACCTTTAGTTGCTCCTGGTTTTGGATGTTCATACACAGATTATTTAAAGCATTCAGCGTCTGCACTCTAACCTCTGCTGCAGGATCAGAGAGGAAACCTGCTATGACAGGAATCCCTTCAAATTCCCGTATTAGATTCTGGAGGATCAGTAATAAAAAAAAGAATTTAGAATAGTGAGATAACTGACAAACAACACAACAACAACGCAACTTTTTAACTAGGTAAGTTACAGTGTTAGAAAGTTGAGATTCTTGATTGGCAATAAAGAAACCAGTACCAACCTCACTTGCAGAAGGTTTTAGAGAAAGCATCTTTTTACTGTACCTGATTCACAGTGAAGGCAGCAGCGTTTCCTAACGTAACCATAATCCGACATCTGTCAGATGAATTATTGCTGGTCTGCAGACATGACAGCAGCATTTTCAGGTGCTGTGGCTCCAGGTTGCCAGGGGACTGGTGGATGATGCCACCTATAGAGCAAAATAAGCGATTAACCTACATCTAATGGTGTTTAATGTGTTTGCAATGAAGGAGACTAAGTACAACCGAGCTGCAGTTACTGTTTTAAGACAAAAGTACTCCATTTGAATTTTGAAATTGTTTACACACAGGAATTCTGAGAAATTATCTTGAGATATTCACTTTGCTAGAACAGTCAGACAAGTTTAGACATAAGCTATTTAGTGTGAGTATTGTCCAGCTGTATGAGCTTTATAGTTCTTACCTGATGCAACATCCGTAGGTCGGGGGCAGACAACATCCAGTCCAGACACTTTAGCCAGCAGGCTTCCCGGCTGCAGGGTCACTTCACTGGGCTGATTGCTCCTGACACTAGGACTTTCACTGGTGGCACTTTTCTTATTTCTTTTGAAGCTTCCTCCGCTGATAAGTTTGTATAACCCATAAGAAGCTCCAGCTCCAGCAACTATTCCAAGCAACGCCTTCATGTTGCCGAGCCTAGGAATGACACTGCCATCGCCCATGCTTCTGCTAATTGTGTAGCTGAGCTCTGCTAGCTAGCTAACGTCAAGCTACAGATGCTCTGTAGCGTTGAGTCAAATCGGTTAACCTACCGGCTAACTAACCCAGCTCATTAGCTCAGTAGTTCGCTAGTACTCACGATAACCAACCGAAACCACTACAAAGCCAAGCCAAACTAATGTAGACAGCTTCATTGTTCAGAAAACTGGAGAAGTTTGCTGACAAGCCACAGTTGTCAACAATATTCTGTTCCGTTGTTCCGGGCGGCTCAGAGTGGCCGACCAAATCTTTCGCTGAGTGACTTGGCTATGTACCAAAGCCTTTAAGCCTGTTAGCCTTTAATTTTGTAACGTGTTTTTGGAATGTGCGTTTTTAAGACATTTGAATAAGCATAACAATTTGTTAGCTAAAACACCATATGCGTCCATCTTCTCAGAGTAGACTTTATTCGCTACATTTAAACTGATTCGTTGTCCAACTCTTAACGGTACTTAAGTTTTACTTGCTTCGTTACTTGGCAACGATGAGTTTCCAAATGGGGGAGCATTATACCAGAGACAGTAGAGTATAGAGGATCTTTGATTATACCAGGCGAAATCTGACAAAACTATCAACGTACACGATAAGTATTTTAACTTGCAGACGTATTTAAGATCAGACATGGCTGTAGCAAACACGGATCCTGTTTTGAAAGAGTGTGAACTGAAACACTGCCTGCCACAGATATATAAGGTAGGTTTAGTAGAAATAACTAGTACAACAACGTTACAGCTAACCATAGCCCTTAGGTCAGCTCTTTAGTTAACACAAATTCACTTTACTTTTTTGATTACTATCACCATTTAAATATAATATATAATTTTCCTTGACAACAGGCACTGTTGACAGCTTCATGCCTGTCATGTCCCAGTGACCCAATACAGTTTCTCAAGAACACTCTGTTGGCCTTCCAGGGACATGATAATCTCCAGGATGTAGACTGGTAGGTAGACCTGTCTTTTCCTGTGACTTTTCTTGAGACGGACACTTGGTGGCTCACTTTCTCAAGTTTTCTTTTACTCCTGGTAGAGAAAGTCATGGTAGGCTACCAAATGTGGAGGTGTGAAGATTAAAAACCGTACTCAATAGCTACATTTAATCTCTGAACCCAAAATTTGTTTCAGTGAGAGGAACAGCATATGTACAAAATACTCGACAAACTAAAGTGGAAAGATTTTTTTTTTTAAATAAATCACGTGTTTCTTGACCTTTACCATGATACTTAGTGATTTTTTTTTTTTTTTTTAAAAAAAAAAATTTTTTTTTTTAAATAAATCACGGGTTTCTTGACCTTTACCATGATACTTACTGATTTTTTTTTTTTTTTAAAAAAAAAAATTTTTTTTTTTAAATAAATCACGGGTTTCTTGACCTTTACCATGATACTTACTGATTTTTTTTTTTTTTTAAAAAAAAAAATTTTTTTTTTTAAATAAATCACGGGTTTCTTGACCTTTACCATGATACTTACTGATTTTTTTTTTTTTTTTTAAAGCAACACCCCCCAGGGATCTTAATTAAGTATCACTGTCCCCAGTACCTAATACCACTGACAATTACAGACAATTCATTTTAGTTTTTGGTACATGAATATTGTCAACTTAAACTTTTGTTTAAAATTGAATTTTTGAAACTCAAGAGTGGTGGTCATTACAGTTCATGTACATTTAAAAGTATTTATTCTTGTGAAATGTAGCAGACAAAATATATCACTTGCTGTACTAGTACCAATATATAACCTTTTACTATTATACATTTACTATTTTCTGTTTTTGACGTCAACTTTATTCCTTTTCGAGGCACAAGTTTGTTGCTGATGTACAACAGCGCAGTGCAACAACCACTTCTATGATCTGTAGAAGTGTAGACAAGGCCTATATGGATCCAGATGAGGACATGGTACAGTATAGTTTAGTAGCATATGCGCCATTGAAATTCAAGTGACAGACAAATTACATAGATTCAAATGAAGCAGTTTTAGTGTATTTATAGTAATTGCTGTTCTGTATTCCTTTCTAGCTGCCCCTTTGTCTCCTAGAGAAGGCCTACAGCTATCACAGGAAAAATTTAACAAGCTGTTGCTTCAGGTAGGCCTACAGTGCTGACTTCAAGACCAACACGATGACTGTTTGATGAATCATTTCTTAAAAAAGGGGGAAGGCAAGTGGCCATGAGACATTAAAGACAGATTTTTATAAGCTGTCACCCTACATGGAATTTCTTAGAAATACCAAAATTGGGATGGATGAGTCAAAACAACTTTTCACCACCTGTTGACCTTACTTGGCATTGTGACAGAAAAAACGGATCAAGAAGCTAAAAACACTGAAATTGTTGAGTAGGTTGAGTAGATTATCCCATTTGACACAATCAAGAGGTAAAAAATATTTATAATATTTAATTCCTTTATGAATTAGATTGGATGTGTGGAGAACACTAGAAACTTGATTTTTCTCCCAGTTGAGGATGGAAACAGATCCTATTAAAAATAGAAAGGAAAGAAATCTTCAACTACAGTTTTCAGGTGTTTGAGAAACAGTCACAATATGAACACTTACCCATATTTGCAAAAGGGAACAGGACTTGCTGACAGTCAGTGATATGACCTACAGTTAGAAAAAAAAAAAAGGAAAATTCACTTAAGTACTGATATCCACAATTGTCATACTAGATACATTTTGCAGTCGTTTACTCTCTAGTTATGTTTTAGAGGCAGTCTTTCGCCATTCTATATCTTAAAAGTAGCTTCTATTTACTGCTGTCTTTGTGTAATGTGTATAATTTTATTCAGGAACCTAATGACATAACAAAGACACATTCCTAAGTTTGAGATGTGAGAAGCTTCACATTTAAATTAATCAGTTTCAATTATAAGCACAGCAGGTATTTTTAAATGCAAAATGTTAAAAGGTTTTGATACCATTTCATCTTTGTGTTGATTCTTCCCCACTGTTCTTCACATCCTTTTACATCGTGGGATAAAGTGGAGCTTTTTGTTTTCCTGGGGCAGGTTTCCATTGGTCTTTAGCAGTGTTACCTTCAACGTGCCGATATGGTGTATAATAGGTCTTTGATAGAGATACTTTGCCCCGTACATAGCCGTTTCTGGACTTTATAACATATGCGTTTACAGATGGTGGTGACATATTGGGGCCCGTTTGAGGAAGAAGCCTTTTCGTGTTGCCACCATTCCTCCAAAAGACACCACTAAGAGCAGAACCAGACACTTTGGATGCTGACAGTGGTTTAGGGGGGTGGAAGGCCATGTTTCCGGGCTCTTTATTCACTTTGGCTGGACGTTTCTGTACTTTGGTTGGTTGTATGAAGGTCTGTAGAAGGCCAGCTCTGGTAGCAAAGACATCATTTAGAGAAATGCCTTGCCTTTGATGGGTAGAAAATGAGCCCAGGGGGTTACTGGCACCATATGTATCACTAGATGGAAACCCATCAGAGATTATATTCTTGATTTCAAAGTTCCTAGACATGACTTCATTGCCAAATAATCTTGAAAAGGCTTTCTTTGGTTCTGAGGTTGGAGCCAAGTTAGTTGGAGAGTTAAAACTTCCACTGACCTGAGAGGAAATCATACTCTGGCTTAAATCTAAGACACTGGAAGTGGGAATGGAAGTACTGTCATTCATTTGTTTTGGCTCCTGAATGGCAGACACTAGATTCTGCTTGGAAAGGTCAGATATCTCCTCATTTTTTGCATGGGTATTGAGGCTGGATGGATGAAAATCACTCTGGTTTCTGAGATAGCCATCATGCCTGCTTGAGTCATGAAGAGCGCTTGAAGGTTTCATAATAAACAATAGGTGGGATCTGACAGGCTGCTTTCCACTAAACACTTGATGCCGAGGGTCATGTGGGCCACTTGCTTCAACACCCACATGGCTGTTAGTAGAACCATGAGATACAGGCAGGTGCATGGTGGGAATGTAGTTTACATCCTTTTTTTCCTTGTCAGTTGGTTGATACCTCTGAACTGATTGGGCTGGTCTTTCCCTGTGTTTGGATAGATTATCTGGCACGTAGAGTTGACCTCTTGGTGCACTGACATATAAACTTTTACCATAGGAGTTCAAAGATGGGGGCTTTTGGGGAGACAGGACATCAGCTTGAGTCACTCTGTGTAGCTCCTCTCTTTGGAAATCGTTACCAAATTCAAAGCCACCTGATGGTTTTTGATACCCTGTAAAAGAGTCTCCACTGTGAGATGAATATGTTGGTTGTTGGATATTCTTCTCAGAGGTTAGAGGTTTTACACTGGATGTCTTACTTAAATAATAGCCAATTTGTTGAGATGGGCTGTTTGGGGGGTTGACAGGGGATGCAGTCACCTGGCTACTGTAAGAAAAATCCCCTCCAAAGAATGAGCCAGAGGTTGTTTGTTCAGGGAGCATGTAGCTTGTTGACTGAACATCTTCATTTTGCACATCAGGAGCACTTGTGAAAATTTCAGGGTTTTCCCCAGGGTTTCCAACATTGGCCAAACTTCCATAATTACTTAAGACATGATCTGTGTCTGCAAAATTATGGCGTGGGTAGAGCGCAGAGACAGGGCCATAGTCTTGATTGTCATAAACACTGGGAGAAATGAGATTTGCGGTGAAGTCGACAGGATCAGGAAAAGAGAGGCTTTCTCTTGGCTTTTCGTAGTTGGTATCTGGTTCACTCTGTTCAAACACTGTATTTGTAGGTTCACGCCAGACTTCATTTTTACTGTTTTCATCATGGGCAGATCCTTCTCTTACAGAATCAGACCTAGTAGAAGACTCTCCGTTAATATTTTGAGCACCAGAAGTCAACTCAATCTTCATTGTTTCCCGTGCAGTTTGAAAATGTCTGCTCAGGTCACTTCCTGGTGTTAAGAAGGAGCTCTTCATAGCTTCAATAAAATGTCTGAAATCTTTGATTGTTGGGAAACTGATGCCCTCCATAATTTTCTTTGGTGTGTGCTCCTTCACTAGAAGGCCAAAGGGATGATAATCAGAACTTGAATATTCATAGGGAGCAGAGGGGACCACTAAAAAGTCTTCTTGCTCCTGTTCCGAGTCTAGTTTGTGTTGCACCATCTCTTCACTAAGGCTGGTAACATCCTCTTTGTTTTCATGATGGACTGGTTCTCTCTGAAGGGAAACAAAACTCTGGTGCCTCATAGCCTGTGTTTTATCCTCATTGTTTGTGTTTAAAAATGCTCCAGAATGAAACTGGTTTGAGGTCTGTGGGTTGTCATTGAGAGAGTAGCCATGTGCAATATTGCAATCTATCAGGGAATGAAAACATGCATTACATTAAATTAATATGATTGAACATAGCAGAGAATAAATTTAAAAAATCTTACCTTTCTGAGGAAGAAAACAAATGCAGCCCCATAACAATAGAGTGCAAAGCCAAGAAACCCTGAAAAACAATGGAGTTAGACATAAAAAAAAAATAGCATAGGCCAAATTTAGCCAAAAATACACACTTGTATATTATTTACCCAAATGGATGATCCATGCCTGTGAGTTCAACCACTGCATCCACCTGCAACAGCAACAACGTCTGTCTTAAAACTACCAGCCCAGATGACAATCAATCATGCTCCGTCCTCTCTTTCTCCAGAAAGTTTGACAGCAAGGGGTTGCCAGGAAAAGTGCAAGGAAGGATACTAAAATTTTTCAGCTAACCTGCTTACACTGATTGCAATGAGGTGATTGTAGACAGCTGGTGCCCTGTGAAAATCAACCTTATTGGACGAGCACAGGAGCATTGATTCAAATGACTGCATGGTGATGGCTTGAATATGAATGTGAGGTTATAGCCTAAAACCATCTTTTGCCTTCCTCTTAATGTCTTTTTATAAATCTGTAAGTCTTGAATATAGAAATTAGACATGATTAATAAGAAGACATTAAGCTTGATCATATTTGGAACAGTGTGTTGAGGTTACATTCAGGTTATTTCATAACCCTTTTAAATTTTGAAATGTTAAGCACTTTAAGTTAATGTTGAGGCCTTAAATGTGATCATGATCGTACCAAGAGAGAGTGACTCAGATGGAGCTCCAGGCAGATATTTGACCCATGTGAATGAAAGTCTTGAACATTTTCTCTGGATCATTGTTAACAAGCGGGAAAGTTCATGAGCATATTCTATTTCACGGATTCCCTTTCACCTCTCCATTGTCAGTGCAGTCATCTCTATCAGTGACCTTTTGTCCTGTAAATCACTCTGTCTTGTCTGAATGTAAACCTGCTTCAGTTGAGATAATCATTAGAATGAACTTATTTAAGGTGACATAATGATCAGAATTAATCCATGAATATTATTTCAGTGTTACTGACTCCTGTCCTGTTGAGTTGATGCAGGTGTCTGACAGCCTGCCTGCGTACCTGTTCACTGAATTAATGATGAGCTGGGTCCACAGGAAGTGGAAGAGGTTCACCATGCAGAGCAAGAGAGATACCATAGAGCTGGCTCTGCAGATG
Organism: Seriola dumerili; assembly: GCF_002260705.1. Classification (NCBI taxonomy): domain Eukaryota; kingdom Metazoa; phylum Chordata; class Actinopteri; order Carangiformes; family Carangidae; genus Seriola; species Seriola dumerili. Next base: position 4,900,104 of record NW_019174474.1, on the reverse strand, counting down.
GACATGACAAAGAAGCACTTTGAGAGGAAATGCCAGCAGGTTGCACTCACCAAATGGTTGAACTGGGTGAAATTACACAAGAGGACACAGGCTGGTAGGTGACTATAAAATATTTCTGAGTGAAAAAAGAATCATGAGGAGTGTTGGCTTAACTAATGGGAACTGAACTGTTTTTGCAAGCTCTGACTTTCTCATGTATAGCCAGAGAAAACATGCATTGTGGTTAAGAAATGTGTCCAAACTGAAAGTCTTTCCTGACAATAATTTCTTCCCCACTGTGTACACCCACTCCTGTGACTCATTTTGTCCCTTCTACTTTCACCATTAAACTCTGAGACTTGACCCTATTTTTAAAGGCATATTTTGTCTTGTGATTCAGTTCAGTCCAACTTATATTTACTTATATTATATTTCAGTATAACTTATACAGTTATATTGTTGCCATAATTTAGCCCACATGTTATCCTCTACTAAAAAAGAATTGCAAATACTTGTGTTGTTTTAAAGATTTCAATTTCTTTTCAACTTAGCTGCCATAGAGAAACTTGAGAGACTTGTAAATGCTGGTCGCAATAAGCGCATCATAGCTGCATGGTGTAACGTTGCAAAGGACGCCAAGAGGACAAAGGAGTACTTTAAGGTACGCTTTTATGTGGAGTTTTAGTTTAACAAATGTGTGCAATCACACATGTACACATACACACATTATCAACATATTTCAGTGTGTTTTTATGCATCTTGCAGAAGTTGGAAATGGGTTCTCTAGAAATCAACAGCAAGGACCACCAGATTGGAGAAGGATGTGATGGACTCTCAGTGCTCCCTGGCAGCCTTGCGTTGAAGGTACTTCTTCTTAAACCTCACAGCGTTCATGAAGTTCACTCAGAGTGATGATGGCCCTGGTTTTAAAGCTGTAGAAGTGACATTTTTCAGTTCTCAGTGGCCAGTGATAGTACATAAGGACTTCACTGTAAACATACAAGGTGGGGCTATCACATGTGGCTATCACAATAATGACACTCATACTGGTTCAACCTACATAAGACCAGTCCTGTCATTTAATGACCACACCTCATACTTCCAGTCTCTGTGAGGCCAGTTGATTAAGGTCAGTCACAGCTGATTATGCTATAGTGTAGCTGTTACCCACAGAGTGTACTGTGTTTATGGGACAATTCACTCACAAGATTTGTTGCAGTGTTATGGTTTAAGCACATTAATGATAATATTTTTGTAGACCATATGTAATTGTTGGAAGTACTTTCATAGCAGTGTCTCTCTAAATTAAAAAAATGTTGGAAACTTCAGTGAACAAGTTATCTTACTGCCTCTTTTTAAAACTAATCAGTTGTAGCCCCTGTTTGCTTTGGCTTCACATTTCCTGGCAATGTGAGTGCAGTTTTGGCTTTGTTTGCTCTGGTGTTTCTGCCCAACACCTCTCTCAATAAATAGTGCTCCAACATGACTATGTTTGGAGAGAGAACGGGCCTGCTTGTTCACTTGCATCACTCTGGCTTGCAAAGGGGCAGTTCCAGAGGTGGCAGTGAACCCTGTCTGGGTACCTAATTTTCCCCTTGGCATCAGCCAGATATTACCAAGGCGAGGGATGTTCATGTGAAGTTAAAACCTGGAGGACCAAATATCGATCAAAAGATCAGTATGAAAATTGTTTCATTGCTTTAATCTGTGGATTTCTTTCTCATAACATTTGGCACAGAGGAGGGTGTGCTGTAATTTTTAGTCAGATAAATAGAGAGGCAATTCTTGTGTCTACCCTCTTTCATTTCACACTTTGCAGAATTATCAGATACTGTATGTTGTATTATTTTTTTTTTCTACAGATCTTTCAATATCTAGAATTACGAGACTGGCTGAATTGTGCTGAGGTCTGTTGCACATGGAAAGCTATCATCCAGTCAGGCACACTGTGGAGTCAGGTCTGTATAGAGATTGAATCTTGTATTTAATTCATAAGTGTAACAGGAATATACATGTTTAATTTGTGTCCTTGTTAGATCAACTTCTCTGTAGAGAAAGACTGGATAACAGACAGCACAATGAAGCAGATTCTGCAGAACTATCGCCCATTTGTTATCCATCTTAACCTGCGGGGCTGCACATCACTTACATGGCCCAGCTTGAAATGTATCAGTGAGTATTCCAGATCCTATTACTACATGTGATTTTTTTGTTGTGTATTTGATATGCAATACCCATGTTTCACTTAGGTGTGCACTGACCAATACAGATCATGCTGTAAGTGTAATAATTACAAAACTGTCAATAAATTGACAAAGCTTATATTCTGATTGCACAGTACTGACAAAACATAAAAGCAACACAGGAAAAGAAGTTTCTCCATCTGATACAGACTGTTTTATAATATTGAAGGAAATTGAAAGACAGGAAAATAAAGAGCCTTTAAAAAGTCAGATTTCAGGACAATCTTATGATTTCGTATTTCTGTGGCACTCTCAAGTGGCTCGGCTCCAGTTCCTCCTCCAGCTCTCTCTGCACTTCCATCGGTGTGTTCCAAAGCTCAGGGTCTGTTTGGTCTTGATCTGTTCTGCTGTGCTGTCTGTCCTTTGGACACTCTCTGTTGTAGGAATGCACATACTCCTCCACACTCTCCCCAGTATGTTCAGGAGGGGAACGACAGATCAGGCCAGAGTGCCTCACCCCTGGGTGATGATGCAACCAGTACACCATGTAGTGGATGCTGAAAAAATGCAGTCAGTTTTTAATAATGATTTGCTATTGTGTCAAACACACATTTAAGCAGAAGAACCCACCTGTAGTCACACACCCAGGGGTTTCCCCCCAGTTTTAGCTGTGATAGGAAGTAAAGGTCTTCAAGAACCCCGTACTGGACAAAATGCAGGCTGTTGTCAGACAAGTCCAGCTCACGGAGGTGCAGGAGCCCAAACAGGGATGCTATTAGAGAGAAAAGAAATATAGTAAATGTCTGGGCATAGCATCCATTTATTTCTTGATTCTCTCAGTATAATTACATTTAGTCTGACCTAATGCTGTTTATTAATAACCGCGAAAAGTAAAAGGCAGTGGCGCCTGAATCACTTTAGCCCAGTGAGTATGTCTGTAATTCAGCTTTACCCACTATAAATAAAGCTAATACTATACATACAAAGATGAGAGAATGCCTGCTGTCTCTTAATGAGAAAAATGGGAAATAGAAGTCAACAGCAGTTGTATAACCTTATCTAGCCAAAGAATCTGGCCAAAGGAAAACACAACTTTATTAGTGTAAATCTTTATCCTGGATATTACAGGAAATATTAAGCATGCACTACAGTATTCACTAATCGTAATTAATAGCTATGCAGTATACATAGAATCTTTTACCTGTGTCGATGTGCTCCATGTTGTTATTACTGATGTTAAGGGTTCTGAGGCTCCTCGCACTTTGGAAATCTCTGGCTCTGAGATGATGGATTGAATTATGGGACAGATCAAGATGAACAACATCCTCTGGAATGCCAATGGGAACCTCAGTCAGACCTGAAAATTGAAAGGAAGGGGTTATGTAAGAAGTTACTGAAATACGTTTGATTTATTTTACTGCCAAAAGATAACTTTGGTTCAATCACATGCTCTGTATTTGTTTTTGTAATTAATCAGATTGATGTATTTTTCATCTATACCATCCAAATTTCCAAAGACTGCTCTAAGAAATCAGCTTTCCTCTCTTTGTACTGTAAGTTCAGTAACTGAAAAATTGAGGCAGAGACAGATTTATGCTCTGCCTCTGTCCATGGCCTGAATTCAATACTAATGTCCAGGCCTCCTGCCAGTAGGAGACACATAGTAATGAAACATTATTTGATTTGTCTATTCTTAGCCAAATTTAAAAGGCTTATATATGGTTTACAATGGACTTATTCTGATATAGCAGCCAAACTTTGATTAGCTGATGCTTTCCAAGTTGTTGTTTAGGTAAAAAATGACTAGAAAATGGAATCAGTCAGAGGTTAAGGAAGCAAGTAACATAACATGGAATAAAAGACACAAGCTAAACCAGATATGCGTATTTGCCAGTTCTGTGTCTGGCCCTTAAAATTCTTTGAGGTATGGAAGTTTAGTTATTCCAGTCATGCAACAGTAATATTTTATCATGAGCAAACAATCTCTCTGATGTGGTGCTACAGAGGTATTTCTCTTAAGCCCTCTGTTGCATACTAAACATGTGTACTGAATCTCTCAAAACATAATGAGGCTTAGAGTACGGTACAGTAAATCAAACTGCTTTACAAAAATATAAACTGATTGCAGACTTGCCTCGTTTACTGCAGTCCATTCGTATTTGGGGGAAAAGGTAGGTATGGCAAGATGTGGTGGCATCTGGTTTGCTGCGAAATGGACTGGGCTTTGCAGGGACTGTAGTATTTGTTTGGTCCCACTCTTGGTTGCCGGTTGGGTCTGACTCCTTACAGAGTAACTCAGGGTCAACCTGCTTCAACTTCATGCCTTTTAGTCTGATGGGCTCTTCACACCTAGCAGAAGAAATACAGTCATGGATGAGTCAAATGGAATATTTGGAGGCTGTTTGTCATTCTGAGTCTCAGTAATGAGTTTTGGTGAAACAATTCACCTGGCATGATTTCCTAAATTACGGTTGCTTGGGACCTGAAGGGTGCGGGTGAGACTGTCCAACGGGCAGAGACAATTCCAGGGATTATCATATAAACGCAGGTAGTGAAGGTTTGGCATAGGGATGAGGGCCTCCTCGCTAAGTGTTCTCAGGCGGTTGTGTTGCAGCAGCAGGGTTCTGAGGCGTGCCAAGCCCTGGAAGGCCCCTTCCTCCACTAAAGAGATCTGGTTCTGCTGCAAGTCTAGACTTGCTAAATTCTCATATCCAAAGAAGGCCCCATCTTGAAGGATTTTGATCCGGTTGCGAGCTAGAAGGAGGTGCTTGGGTTCTTTGGACCAGGTTTGTGAGGTAGGAATGGAGTTGAGACGTCGGTCCTGACAGTCCACAAAGATGTCTCCAGATTCTGTCAACTCTGTGCAGTCAGGTGAAACAAGCCCAGAGGGTCCTGATCTGCTGTGACGCCCAGCACCTCTGACCCTGATAGTAGTCAAACACAAACAAAACAAATTCGTGGCTTGTCATAGTCTATACACTGTCACAAAAGTCTGGGAAAAATGGATTGCACAAGTCAGACTCTAGAGTGAATCTATACCTGTCCCGTGTGAGTTTGTGTCGTGCTCCTCTGAGGCCTCTGCCCTTCCCCGACCTTTTCATCTCAGTGGACGGGAGCAGGAGGAGTAGGGAGGCTAAGAGTAAACAGGAGTTCACATGCATTCTGAGCCCTGCAGGGATTGTCTTTTCTGTAACAAGAGCTGGAGCCAAAGCAAGAGTTTGAGATGAAAGTCTTCTGAAAACAAACTTGAAAACAGAAGAAACGGGTCAGCAGTGTTATTGTTGATGAATTGCAGCTGCTGCTTACACTGCGGAAGAAGTGAGAGGTTGCACATTATGTAAGAGATAGGAGCCGTCCAGGAATATATATATACAGCTTTGACAGAAGGCAGACTACTGTATTAATTCATGTTGCTCCTTACATAATGTTGTATATTACTTTATTATATTTCACCTTACATATAATATTTAAAGCAAATTATTTCCAAAAATGGACAACAGAGTTTGACCAGCCATTTATCTGCCCTTTTCTATTTTTATGTGCATCTTTTATTGTAGGTGAATGCAGGAATCTCCAGGAGCTCAATGTATCAGAGTGTTTTAATGTCACAGTGAGTAAAACATTGTTAAGCTTACTGACAATATATAGATGACAGCAAAATCCTAAATCTAAAAGAAAATGCGTCTTCTTCATATCACACATATTACTTTTCTTTTTTTGTTTACACAATTTTCTAAAGTTTAATAAGAACTAGTTGATAATTATAAATAATGATAAAACCCCAATGGAAATATACACTGAAAAATGTCCTTTGCCCAAGATTAAATTATTCTTGATGATCGTCATTGTTAAGATTTATTAGAGGGTCACAGATAAGAGTAACATTTGTTCAGTATCTGGTTGCATTTGTCTAAGTCATTTTAGCCTGTTTTATTCATTGTCATATTTATTCATTTATTTTATTTCATGAAAACCAAGTAGTTAAATTTTTTGGTATTGCACTGTTGATTGTGATTTTAGACGTTACACTGTCCCATAAACGCTAGTAATATGTCTTGTTGAGAATACTTGAGGTAACATTTGAACCTGTGCTCTTTAACAGGACATGATGGTTCAGAGACTTGTCGAAGGATGTCCCTGCCTGCTCTACTTGAACCTTTCCTGCACACTTGTAACAAACAAAACTCTAAGAGAACTGTCCAGGTAGATCTCCAGATGCTTGGCTCTGTGTGGTCCAACTCACTTGTTTATCCAAGTGATCTTTTTCTGGCTTTCCGCCCCTTAGTTCCCAGTATTATCCCCATTTCTGTTTGTTCATGTCTGAAAACAGTGTAGTCAGTACCAATATAATGATTTAGAACAGCTGTGGTACTATGTATGATTGCATCATTGATAGACTTGTAGGTTGAACAGTTTAGCAGCATCGCTCAAAATGATTCACATTTTATTATACAAGAACTTGAATGTATTTTTCTTTTCCTTTTGTTAAAAACATTGAAACAAATAACTGATCTACACTAAGCTTAAACACAAATAATTTGTTTCTTATAAAATAATCTAATCGATCTTGAACAGGAACTGTCTCAACCTTCAATACCTCAGTCTGGCATACTGCTACAGATTCACAGATAAAGGTTTTCTATACCTGACCACAGGGAAGGGCTGCCACAGTCTCATCCACCTCAACCTGTCCGGCTGCACTCAGGTTGGTGTGCTCCACTCGGTTTGGTATGTAATCACAGCTTCAACTGTGGACAGGACACAGCTTCTTGCCTTTTGAATGTTCAGTGTGAGTCCGCCTTGGAGAAATCTGGTCACTGCTCTCACTGTTTGCACGTGTCTCCTCTTGTTGCTGGCTGTACACTGGTGACTGTTTGCACTCATTTAGTGCTCAAAGGGATAGGACAAAAATCTGAAGGAGAAGCAGAGTAAAAGGCAGCTCTGTCCAAGAGGAGGGTTGGGTTTATATAATCAACTGTGGCCCACCCACTCAAGATGTGCACACTCCATAACATAACACACATGTGCCGCAACATTAAACACACTTTTCTCCGGGAATGTGCATTAGTTTGGTTCCAGATGTATGGTTCCACTTTATGGGGCCCTGAAAATGTGAGCAGTGCATCCAAGAGAGTGATTCAGATTCCATCGTGGACACATATTTTCCCCTCTCTCCTCCCAGATGACAGTAAATGGGTTCAAATACATTTCAGCCGGATGCCCTTCACTCAAAGAGGTTGTGATTGATGACATGCCCACACTGTCAGATAGCTGTGTCTTGGTAAGTTTGTTCATTTATAACACTGCAGGTTTCATACAGTCTTAACATCACAGCTCAGGATAAATCAGAAAAGTATTTGCCTCATCAGCTCATCATGCATCATTGTTTGTCCACACACCCATAACCCCTCATAGCAGAGAAGAGTTTTGAATCTTACACTCCTCTAACAGGCACTACTTTCCAGATGTCGCTGTCTGTCTGCCATTTCTCTGCTGGATGCTCGTCATCTTTCTGACGTTACCTTCAAAGCCATCGCTGAAGCAGCAACACTGAAGACTTTCAGTACAGAGGGTGAGATCATTTTGCAACCTACAGCCTTCATTTCCATATACAGTACGCATGAAAAGATATAACTATATAATTATTCCGTCTGTTCTACACCCCGTGTGCGCTTTAGGTAACAACCAACTCTCAGACGTCAGCTGGAAGGCCCTGTGCAGCAGCTCGCAAGGCCTCAGCCGACTCCACGCTGCAGAATGTCCCAGAATGACTGACACAAGCCTCAAATCTGTCGCTACCCTCAGGGACCTGCATTACCTGGACATCTCACTTTGCCACAAGTTTGTGTGTTTGTACCTGCTGAAGCATGTTACACTTCCAATCTTGATGTTGTGCTTTGTCATTTTACTGCATGACGTAATTCGTGTTTCAGGGTGAGTGATGTTGGGATCAAGTACTTGACTGAAGGTTCCTCAGTCACCAAATTGCGAGAGCTAAATGTCAGTCACTGCAGCCACATCACTGACATCTCTGTCATGAGGATTGCACAAAGGTATGCAGTATAACTGCATACACACACACTCATAGAAACATACCTTGCAGTGGTCTGTTAATTAGTTTCACGTAGCAGCTCTTTTGTGTCTTTTTGTGTATGTGTGTGCATGTGTGTATAATTGATCAGGTTGTGTAAACTGCACCATCTCAACTTGAGTTACTGTAAGAGACTGACTGACATGAGTCTGGAGTGGCTGAGTGGCAGCTCTATCTGCTCTCTTGACATCAGTGGTTGCAACATCCAGGATCAGGTATTGTTTGGATGTTTGTTCTTACAGTCACACATTCCTGTAAAAAAAAGAAAACTGACCTTTGTGGTGAACAATCTGTAACTTTATGGTTGTACTTTTAGGGACTGGCTGCTGTTGAGGAAATTCGCTTGAGGAAGTTAATTCTTGCTGAGTGTGTCTACATCACAGACATTGGCATAGAGGTACAAATCTAGCTAGAATTTCAACACATGGCCAGATGTAAAATTTTTGTGGAGTCCAAGTTTACTTCCCTTTACATTGTTGACAGGGATTAAACTTGTACTCAAACAGTTTCCCAGTAAAACAGTTCCAAAAAAAGAAGTCACTCAAACAGAAGTGAACAGAAGAGTAATCTTAGTAATCAGTAGACATAGTAATCTTTTTGTAGCATCAGTTAACATTTTATCCCAAATCTCTCTGTCTCCTTCTTTGTTCTCCACGAGGACAGAAGCTGTGCAAGAATGTGAGAGATCTGGAACATGTTGATGTGTCTCACTGTGTAGCTCTGTCTGACCCAGCCATCAGAGCCATTTCGTTTTACTGCACAGGTCTGGTCACACTGCGGATGTCAGGTTGTCCCAAGGTACACACACAGTAGACGCATTCTTCTGAAGCATTTACATATTCCCTGGTAGTTCCCAAGTCCATTGTGTATCCCCTTGTCACTTCATGCCACGTTTTCTGTTTTCTTCTGCTTTGCTTCAGATGACAGATGTGGCAGTGCAGTATCTGACAAGTGGATCTCGGTACCTGCGAGAGCTTGATGTGAGTGGCTGTGTTCTCCTCACAGATCGCACACTACGACACTTACAAAGGATCTGTCCTCCGCTCTGCTCCATCACAATGTCCTGCTGCAGCAGCATCTCCAAGTAAGACAAATTTAGAAGAGCATTGCAAAGTTAAAGTCCTGCATGAGAACTTTTAATGAGCAGTGAGTGTGTGTTCCTTCAGGTTGGCCGCCTTAAAGCTGCAGCCACGTGTGAAACACTGGGAGCACAGCAACGACTACCCTCCATACTGGTTTGGGTACAACGTGGGTCAAATAGTGCATCCAATAACAAGACCCATCATGACTGATGACACCTGGGATGTGGTAGAGCAGCACTCAGTGATAACAAGAGCAGCAAGTAAAGAGAGGACATAAACAGATCTCAATAAGTAATGATTTTATAAAAACACAGTCCTAAGTAATAGGCACAGCATTACTGATAATCATGCAGTCACAGCAGCTATCACTATATTACATACTTTATATCAAAATGTATTAAAGGCATTTTCAACAAACCATCATTTGAGATAACCCTCAGCAAAATCTCAAATTACTGGTTATAATCAGCTTGAGTTTCACTGTTTTGTATGTACCCTACCTGTTTGAATAGAAGGTCAGAATTAGCACTGCTTCAGCTGTCTGCTTGACACATTATATTTCATCAGCTCCTGACAGTGGAACATCCTGTGCTGTCCTGTGTTGCCTTTGATACTGTAGATCACTTTTTGCTTCTACATAAATTTTTACACATTGCCTTTGACGCTTGGCAAGGCTCCAGTGGCTGAATTCAAGTATGTGATTTTCACTGTGGTTTTCTTCAGGGGTCCTTTATTGTTGACAATTTATAGTAAGGATATGATATGAAGTTGATATTTAATATATAATTTGCATGCTAAATTTTCTTTTGCTCCTTATATTCTATACAGCCATCCATCAAAAGTCAGCAACTTCTAAATTGTAAGTTTGTTTTAAACTAAGATATACAGTTTAAAAAACCTTACTGCTCCAATTTTGGGTTGTATATACTGTATTTCTTAGATGACACTAGGATAGATGCTGCCTCAGTCTAACTACAACAGATTCCAGATTGAGGAGAAACTTAATTTAAAATGTTCCAGAGATGGCTAGTAGGAAGATTACTGAGAAAAGTTGCCACCCTGTATATGAAGAGTTGCTTCTTTATCCCTAGCAAAAAGAAAAATAATTTTAGATTATAGAGATACAATCTATAGTTGAGCTGCAGCCATAATTCTGAAATCACTGGACGCTGTTTACCATGCAGCACTAATTATTAATCACAGATGACAAGTATAACACACACCACTGTGTGGATGCAAACGTTGTCTGGCCATCTGTAGGATTAAAGACATGACTATCATTAGTATATATTCAATTGCAAAGGTTTTTACTTCCATATACAAAGAACCAACTACAAATCACTTTATTTTTGGACCTCAGGTCAACAGCCTGATTTCAGGGCTTGTGAAATCTGATCAGAATTGTTTTGTTTCTTTGTCTAAATTTTGTGATATAGTATAATATATAGATAGTTTGTCCATGCAATGTCTGTGTACAACTATGTTGTTTATTTATGCTTATTAAATTAAAAAGATGTAACCTTTTATTTTACAATCTTGATATATCTTTTGTTCATATAACACAGTCTATTTGCTTTACACCTGCTTTTTTTCCTACTGTACCCTAATTTTTATCAGGAAGTTTTAAGAGTGTGTGGATCTGTTTTATGTGGGACATAACTGTTAAAACTCTCTGATCTAAAGATCTGTGATGCTCCAGTGAGATGAGGCTCATTAGTTGAAACAAGTATAGATCGTGTGCAGTTCATCAGCTCATTTGGTGCACTAATATAAGGCTCTTGTGGCATGTGCAAAGAGGGTTGTGGGAAATGTGTTTTAAGATAATTTATTGCAGTGTGACACTTCTAATTTATTTTATAGTATTAACATGTCATACAGATGACAAACAATCACAGACAGCCAAAAGTAAATTTACCAATAATTTGAACAAGCTAACAGTTTCTAATAAACATTCAGAACAATTTTACAGTTCAGCACAAAGCAGTTGCAAGTTACAAAGTATGCTTTCAACACTCAGTGTATATACAGTGATCTTTAACACATGCAGAATATTTGTTAAATACTTGTTCAATCCCACATCTTATACCCTGCCTCACCTGAAATCACCTGTAGTTTTTTTTTCAATACTATAGATGATATATAATTTCCTCATTAAAAGTACAACATATCCTGAGCAGAGAGTTAAATACTTCAGTGAGGTAAAGGTTCATTCAGTCAGTAAATATCTGGCACTGTAAGTGTAAAGCCCCAGTGCAGTGATGCGGCATTATGAATAGAAATCCTGTCAGTCATAGCTCAGCTCCCCAGCTTCAGAGACTCAAACCAGCTTTGTGTCCTCAGTCTTACAGAGCCTCTGTCTGCCTGAGCTTTAACCCACTGGTCCACCGGAGATGCTCCATTCATATAACCTAAAAGAAATACAGGAGATATTGAGAGTATGTGAAGGAATCAGAACATTATGTGTTGATTTACTTGGAGGGTTTATTTGCCGTAAAATGTGCTGTAATGAAAAAACAATGGCTCACCAGTAACTGTGGTTTGGCCTTGGGTTGTGTTGTTTTCTACTTCATGCAGAACCATCTCTGGGCTGATTTCCACCGACGATCCACGGAGTTCCACCCCTGCTCTTAACGTGGATGGGACACGCACACACACCGCTCCTGCATAAGGCAGAAGAATGAGAGATGAACTAAGAACAAGAAAATGACTCAAAAGATAGGACAGTACAGAGGAAAGACAGCAATGGTTTGTAAGGTGAATATTCCCCTTATACTGTGTGTTTACCTTCCTGGCTGTGGAGTTCAGCACTGCCACTGTCTCCTACGTAGACATCAATGCCTCCACTGTGAGAGGAAACCTTCAGGAAACTATTTGAACCATCTGCAAAAGCAAAGCAAAAGCCTCACGTGTTTTGTTTTTACCAGCCACTGATAGACACCATACGTAGGTCATTGTGCAATCAGTCAGCCTGCTTACCTATAACTGTATCTCCAGACACGTTCTTCACAGTGGCATTGCCTTTTAATCATTGAAAGCACAAGGTCAGTATTAACTGATGTAGGTAGGTTACAAAAATACAGAAATGGAATGAATGTTCACCAAAGTTAACAAGATAATTGTTTCCATGTATTCTATGATGACAGGAAGATGTATCCGGAAGAGATTAAAATTCAACTTGGATGACAGATTTTCTTCGCTTCATGTGACAGGGCTGTTTGCCTTTGTTATCCAATCTGTACTTTCAACTATGAGTCTTTTTCCAACTAACCTGTTTTATAGATACCCCCAAAACAAACAACCAGTACAGAATTTGTGATAAATTGAAACCACATTGCAGTTAAAATAGACTCTGTTGGATCAGAGCCCAGGATTCCTGACATACCAAAGTCCAGTACTCCCAACCAAAATTAACAATGCAGATGTGTAACAATGGCTCGTGGACAGTGGAGGCTGACCAAAAATTCCTCCCAGTGTGTGTACAAGCAGGAAAAAGTGAATATAAATGGTGTGTTTGTTGGAAGAAAGTTGAAATGACCACACTCACACTGGTTGATTTTTTCCACTTCAAAGAATTTTTTTTTTTTTTTTAAATAAGACTTCCAGGATTCACCAATAGACTAAGATTTTTGCTGTGTTCACTATGTTAAGTCTAGCATGGTCGAGTATAAATATGAGCAGTACTTCAAATTTAAAGTATGTTACTTGAGTACATTTATTTAGTTACTTTCCACCACTGCTAATTGCTTCACTCTGCACTTGAGTTTGGCTGCAGCACTAACCACACAAACAATTTAGATGAGAATATACTGTATACTGTAGATACTTTAGTATAAGTGAGTAACGGATGCTGCAGTTTGCTCACCGTGCACATGCCCCAGCTGTACTCTCCCAGAGCAGGAGGAGATGCAGCTGGACTCTGCATAGATGGCTTTGACCTTCAGTGGGCCGTGTTCTGTTGAAACGGTCATCTCGGTGCCCTGGAGCTTCTTGACATCCACTGCCTGCGAACACATAGCATGGCACAGGGCTGTAGCCAGGTGATGTATAATATAAACTTTTTTCTTAGATTTATCTCCACATCATAAAGTGAAACATACAACTCAGTGCTTCAAACACATTTAGATAAATTCTTTATTCAGGCTGCTGCTGCCCCCTAATGTCTGCTGAGTGTGAGACCAACAAGTAACAAGTAATAAAACTGTCGTCCTTACACTGTCTCCACATGTACTGATGTCCACATTGCCGTGGATAGTGCCCACACCTGTGACATGTCCTCCATTGGACTGCACCTTCACCTGATGACCCTGAGATACAGCAAACAACAGTGACAGGATCAGGGGTGGGAGTTCACTCTGAAGATTTTAGGAACACTTGTGGGGTTTCTTTTGTTTTTTTGTTTGGTGACATAAGCAGTTATAGAAGACATTGGTTTTTGAAGCCGTACTTTCTTCACACATTTCAGCCAATACTGACTCCAATATGCTTTTTGAAGAGTCTTTTTTAGTCAATACCGCTTTAAGAAAATGATATGTGATTAAATGGGTAATTTGAAAGTTGTATGAAGTGGCAAAGGAATGCTGATATCAACCAGTAAGATGCAGATGGTACTTAGTCATATCAGTGCACTTTCTGCAATAAGCATTAGTTTATGTTGTCATGCCACCACCTACCTTGACAGAGTGCAGCAAACAGTTGCCTCTCTCTGTTTGCACCTTGCAGATGTCACACTCCATTTTCTTAACTGCTACGTTGCCGTTTCCTTGAGTGTTAATGTAGAGATCTGACCAAAATACACATACTGAAATTATTCATGGACACCTAAGTTCAGTGAAGTTACTTCTATGAAATCCAATGTGGTGCAGTAACTCTTTTATAACAACTGAGTGGTCATTTAATCGCATCATTTCACAGGAGACACTCACTGCTTTTGATAGGTGCAGCCAGATCAATCGACACGTTACTGTTCACCTTCTCAGCGGAGATCAGAAGCTCTTTGCTCTGATCATCGTAGTGAACGCGTAGGTGATCCAGATCGACCTCCTGCTGCTCGGCATCTGTTCCGTGGACTGTTATGAAAGCTCGGTCAGCCTCCGGGAAGGCGTGCAGGTCCAGCGGGCGGATGGAGATGCTACAGGCCAGCTGTGCCCGCACCGTACAGAAGGGGCTCACCTCCAGAGCCCACTGCTTGAGAGGCTGGTTTACCTCTACATGTGTTGGAGACTTCGCGGGGGCAGAGCTGTAGAAGGACCGTGAAGTGTGCAACGGGCACCGGGGGGTTATGAGAGTCCTGGGGCTGACTGTGAGGGACCAGCAGCGGAGAAGTCCGACACATCCCCGCTGACCGGCTGAGCTCTGAATTAGAAACGCTGCCATTCAGTCGATATGGAATATCATAACACTGTCAAACTTGTGATACACTTATACAACAAGACCGGACTTCCGGTATGAGCTTTCACACTAAAAGCGACAATTACAATTTACAACTTCACTATTACTAACATTTTTCAAACTAGCAAGTGTTAAAGCAGCCAGATGCTGCAGTGTGTTCCCCCAGTGCTTGTACTGGTAAGTGCTCTAAAAGAAAAGATAAATGAAAAGTGGAGAGTATAAAGGAGGTGTGAAAAAATATATATTTGGTGTATTTTTAGCAAATTGAATTTGTTGTTAATACAATTTTTTTTCATATTGGACATAATTTAGACCTTTTCTTAGCATGTTCACACAGTAAACTGTTTAACCATAAATAATTAGATTTTCAATCTGAACTTCCATGGCCTTGGTTTATTTTCTGTAATGAAAACATTTTCAAGGTAATAACCCCACATTCCTGCCCTGCTTTGTCCAACATGTACAGATTCTCTAAACTGAAATACCACCTGGCCACACGTTTGCTAAAGCAGAGCGCACTGTAAGGCCCTTATCACATCCGTTGATATTGTGCTTTAGAAGTGCATATTACCAAAGAAATTTTCAATTTATTTAGCAAAAAAAATGTTGGTACACTAAAAGTCTGGATATTTCTGCATCCAAGAACTCCAGTGGGGCAGAAAGCTTTAGTTGCCCAGCTTGGCCAGTTGATAATCCAGGCTTGCAAACAACACATAACAAGCACTGAGGAGTTCCTTGCTTTTCACCCTGTTGTATAGAAATACTGCTCTGAAGATAAGATCAACAAACCAATTAATCAAGTAATCTTTACAGCTCAATATAGTACCAACACCTTATCCCTTCACACATGCTTTTTTTGCTTTTATGTTGAAAGCAAACTCTTTTACTTCCGGTCTCATTCAGCCTCACTGTAGTTATCTTGATAGACCGGATGTAGAATCTTGCATAAACATAGCGCCGTCCCCTTCTAGTTTTGTCCAATCAGAAGGCCTATCTAAGCAAGTTGCATGTGTCGTCATTCTTTCCGCAAAGGCTGTAGGGAATTTGTGTTTTGCACTTGCATTTATGCGCCTCCAAAGCTCCACTGACTGAATTGGGTTTCTATAGTTTTCTATAAAGTAAATCTGCTCAATCGACTCATTGTCTAATGTTGATATAAATATGTAATTGTTATTAAGTCTATTGATCATTTTGTACTTTAATTTGCAGCTAATTTCAGCAGGCAAAACAAACGAATAGAAATCATTTTTGTAAATTTATTTTATTTATCTTAACAAAACGAACTTTATTATAAAACATCCCAAACAGCTTCAATCAAACATCAACTGGCCTTCCAGTACTGTAATAAAAAACATCAGTCTCTGTGCTTCATACCAGTCAGATTCAGACTAGAAAAATAACAAGAGGATTTCTCTCTGTCGTCACTGAACAAATCCCACTCATAAAAACAAAAATAACAACGTTATGATATATTAATATTAAACGGTTATTTAAAAAAAAAAAAGATACTATGTAACAAGGACTACAGCCTTAACTATGTACATCCTCAGTTATTGTCATTAACTTGTATACAAACCAGTAGGCTATTGCAAAATCAGCCACCACAAGGCGGCAGTATTGTGTAAATGGTGAACAACAACTGTGTGGAGATTATGATAGGTTTTATTAAAACTGAAAGGGGCACCTCAGGAGCTTATGGTTTGAGTTAGCAGTTACACCCTTTGTGTTTATTTTGTTTTCAAACATGCCCAGACAGACTCGCAGCTCATGGTGCAAAGCCTTTTGGTCTGATCATCATCCTGACAGTTTTAAAAGACCGTCTGTCACTGGTGGGGTAATACTCTGTCGATATATTATGCCACGTCCCCCAGAAAATCCCATCCCGGACTCCAGTGTACGTTCCCACGTAGTATCTCCCGTTGAGGTTTGCAGCCATGCAGGCATCAAACCACCAGCCGGAGCTGTAGTAGGCCCCGCAGTTCCCGGAAGGATAGCGGTCGTTGTCCCTGTCCGGGGTGGTGAACGGCCTGTTGTTGTGATCATAAGTTTTGCTGAAGCGGAGAGCATCACCCGCGGTACCAGAGTAACCTCCTACTGTCAGCCTGTAGCGCAGACGCTCACTTGCCACCTTGAACTGCTCGTACTCTGCATACTCCATCACTGCGTCAAAATCCTCCAGCTCCACCCGCAGCACCATGTCCCTGTCCCGGGTCAGCAGGTGGATCATATTGTTACCCAGCCAAAACTCTCCTCCGTCCAGCTCCCCGAAGCCTGATCGGTACTCAGCCCAGGTGCGGTTGAAGCTCACGCTGCCGTCCAGACGGCGCTGCACGAGGGTCCATCCTCCTCCACCCAGCTCCATGTCACAGAACACTGGGAAGGCTTTGCTACGGATGTCAGGGGTCACTTGGTACACTCCGCTTTTTGTTTCTCCTCGGAGCAGGTGGTCTGAGCAGTCTCTCTTCACCGTGGTGACTGCAGAAAAGGGAAATTGGAAGAAAAGGATTATGAAAACTTTTTTTTGTCTCAAATTCCTCCAAAAGCAAACTAGCCCTTCTTCATGGAGGAAATGAACTAACTAAAGTCCTGCTTCTTCTCATATGATGCAGGTGAAATTATCACTGCAGCTGGGATGCAGCCCTGAAATGTGTTGGGTGAGGTCACAAGTGCAACAGGTCAGTACAGAACTACTTTTCCACCATAAAAGATTGAGTGTTTTTGGAGCCTTTCTAGGTGTACCTCCACACTAGATACACGTATAGAATTTTGAATTTAAAAAAAGTAAGTAGTAAAGATCAAATGAGTTCACTGTTTTGATTAAACACAGGTGTACAGTGTGATGTAGTCTGTAAAGAATGAGTTGAACAAATGGGATATGGGAATCTTCTTGACCTACATCTGTTACTGCATGATTAGCAGGCTGTTAGTTGTTAGATTGATTCATATGCAGTGTTTGAGCTCAAGTGTCAAACTCATAAACTCAAACTCAAGAATCCATAAGATTGATTTGATGATAAATTATTCACTTACTGTAAGACAGCTGCACTGAAAGAGGTTTTTAAGCAGTTAGTCTATGCATACTTGTGGTTTTATCCCTCACACACACATTATGCACAAGTATGCAAATTCCTCCTTTGACAAATAATAGCTGTGATGTATAGCACAAAGATGATCTCACACACCACATAATTATATTATGATTCTTTACATGAGAGTCATTAGAGCTTACATGTGAGCCTCTTACTGAAAATCCTTTCAGCTCCGGTTATACCCATTTGCCTTTTTAGTGAGAAATGCAATGAAAGCACTTATAATACTAATGCACAGCAGTTCTTTAGTCGTTTTCTCTCAGCCTAATTATTGCGATGTAATGTGACAAGAAGACAGCAGATTTTTGTGATGGAATTTCATTGTGAAGTTCAATATGCCTTTTCTCTTTCCTTTTCAAGCTATAATTCATTTGTATTTATCTATTTTGTGCAGTGAATATTAATAGCCTACATAAAGCAAGATTAAAATCAAATCAGTGTTATTTGCTACCATACATCGTATGCACACAAAGACAAAACTTGATCTGCTCTGTGACAGCATGAAATAATTTGTCTTGCCTTTAAATGGTATCCGTGTTGGCAGTTTGCGGTCAGGCCTGTTGCCTCCCTGGTTGTACTCAGGGTGCTCTTTTGGACGCCTGTCCAGTGATGGTCCATTTGGACTCAAGCTGTTATTGAGGAAAGCAGCCACCTGGTTGATTTTCACACGCAGCTCACGTGTACTGGGAGTGGAAGACTCAGCAGCCGAGGGCTTGAGGCCAGAGGTGGCAGGGGTTGTTGACCTGAAGTCAGTTTGTGCACTGGGGGAAGGGACTGGAATCATCATTTTCCCTGGATCTGGAGTTTGTTTGGGCGCTGTTTCCTCCACATTGTGAAGTATCTTAGCTTGTAAGCCGGTGTCAGTATTAGAAGCTAGATTTAGCTTTGTGGATCCTGGAGTGGTGCTAGGGATAACACTTGGGAGGATCCCACGGATGATTTTGTTTGGTCTTGTTGTCATTGGGATCGATGATGGTTGACCGGCTGTTTGTGGCCTCAGATCAGACGTAATCCTGCTGTTTGGGCTCATCGTGAAGCCTTCAGGGAGAGTGTGAAGGAGAGGGAAGGGTCGAGTCTCCAGGCTGCTGGAAGTCTTTGCACCCAGAGTGACAGCAGTCTGTTTTATGGGACCAGATGTAGGTGGCATGTCAGTTTGAGAATTTTGGATGCCATCTGAAGTAGTCCCGCTGATATGAGGAGGATCTAAATCTGCTTTGGTCTTTGGGCTTGGCTTTAGTTGCACTGCTGGTTTTAGCCTTTGAACAGATGTTGCTCCTGGCTTGAAAGTAGGTCTAATTGGTGGTCTATGTCCAGGGGGAGGCCTTGGTTTGGATGTTTTGTTGGATTCTGCCTCAGGGATTTCATCAGGCACAGATTTTGGGTTGGGATTATGCATTTGGCCAGGCTGAGGTGTTTTAAGGCCCTGATTTGTTTGTGGTGCTTGGCCAGGTTTAGGGTTCAAATTTGGTTTAGTCTTTTGGCCTGTTGTGGGCTCTGGATGTTTTTGGTAAGGTTCATGGCCAGGTTTAGGGTTTTGGTTAAGAATAAGAATTTTCTGGCTGGGTTCAGGCTTTTGATCAGGGGGTATATTAATATGATCAAGTGTAAGCTTTTGTCCAAGTGTTGAGACTTGGTTAGATTTAGGCTCAGGAGAAGTATTTTCGTAAGAATTTCCCATTAATTCTGTTACAGACTTTTGGTTATCACTTTCAGATTCAGGCTCTTGAACAGGTGTGAAATATTGGTTAGGTTCAGACCTTTGATCAGGTTTTGTTTTTTCTTCACTTTTTGGCTTTTTCTCAGGGTTTTGCTTTTGCTCAGGCTTGTTGGTTTTGAGAGGATGATGCAGCTTTTTCTTGTGTTTGGAGTTTTGATGAACAGTTGTGATTTCAACAGATTCAGGCTCTCGGCCAGTCAGAGGATCTGTATCAGAACCGGTTGTGTTTACAGTTACAGGTCTTTGATGAGATCTAGGTCTCTGGACAGGAGGTATAGACTTCTGATGAGATTTTGGCTTTTGATCATATAAATTGTTCTGAACAGTTGTACGGTCTTGGTCATGCTTAGGTATTGGTTTGTTTTTCAAATTTTGATCAGTAGTTAAATTATCAGGTGATACTCTCTGGTCAGGTTTTGGAATTTGGACCTGCTGAGGGTCTTTGCCAGGTTTGGGTTTCTGGTCAGCTGCGGGTTTTTGGTGAGAAGGCCTCTGCTTTTGGTTGTGTTTTGTTTGTTTACGGTCATTCTTAGGATTTTTTAGTTTTCGGTCTGCTTCAGGCTTCATTCCAGGTTTATACTTTTCACCGGGCTTTGCTCCTCGGCCTGGTAGAGGTTTCAAGACCATCTTGGTGTTTGAGCCGATGTTCGTTTTAGCTGTCCAACGGCTGCCATCTGCAACTCCTGGGAATGTAGTTGTGTACAAATTCTGACTGGGAGTAGTGGTGGTTGTAGTTGCTGTAGTTGAGCTAACTTGATCCTGGAAGCCTGGACTTGGACTTGGACTAGTTGTAGAGGTGAACCTAGTGGTGGTACTGGTTATCTGTTGTCCGGGGCCACCCAATGACATTATTGTGGCTGTTGTTGACCTACTTGTGGCCCTAAAGCCTGCCTCTGCATCGGGGTGTGGGTGCTCAGAAATGCCAGCTGCTACACCTTCTGTGCTTAGGGTTAGTAGTCCATTAGCAGCTACCGTCATCCCTTGAGTGACATCTGGTATCAAATGTGAACTGGACAAAGGAGGAGATGGAAGAGATGACGTAAGGCTTGTAGCTTCGTTTGAGTCCATGGAGTCATGTCTCGGAGCTAAACTTATGGAGGACTGAGGAGTCGGGCTGATTGAAACAAAGTCTGTCCTTTCAGTTGCTTTGTTGGATGTTAATTCTCCATCACTGTCTCTCTGTACACTCTGGACCCCTTTTTCTCCTTCTGTTTTGATCTCCTTGCCTGTCTCCCTGTCCTTCTCCTCCCCCTTATCCTCTTTTACAGTTTTCTCTTTTCCTGCATGCCTGATGCTTTCAGTCTGTTTTGGTTTCTCATTATTTCGCTCCCCTTTTATTCCGTTTTCTATTTTCTTTTTCCTGTCCTCCTTGTGCTGCTCCTGCTCCTTATTTATATGCTCATCATGGTCCTCAGACATCTTTGTTCCATCACTCCCCCTGTCTTCTTCAGTTCGGGTCTTTTCGTCTGTTTCCTTTGTTTCATCTCGCCACACGTGATGGTCACTTTCTTCTGTTTTTTCCTTATTTTTTATATTAGTGGTCGTCTCTCTTTCTTTTCCATTCTCCAAGTTATCGTCTGGATCTCCCTTTGAATCCCATTTTCTACCTTTTTCTTTATTTCTTTCTGTCTCTGTCTCTCTGTTATTTTTTTCAACCGTCTCTCTCGTCATATCCACTATTCTCTCATTTCCACCAGCAGTTGGCTTCTCTAACTGCCCCAATTCGTCCTTTCCTTTTGCCCCCTCTGTCTGAGTTTTTCCGTCTTTTTCTGCCACTTCTTTTAAGGTTTCTGCTTTCTCATTTTCTTTTATGACCCCTTCATCGCTCTCTCTTTCTGCTTCCCATTTCTTTCTCTCTCTCTCTTCCAGAATTGTTCCTTTTTCTGAATCAGTGTTACCATCTCCTTCCATAATCTTTTCCACTTTAACACTGTCTGTTCCACACTCCTGTCTAAAATCTTTTAGTCTGTCAGGATTTCTCTCATTCGCCCAGTTACTCTCATCCTCAGGTCCATCTGTACCTTCATTCAGTTTCACATGCTCACTTTCTCTTTGCCTTCCACACTCTCTCTCAGTTTGGCTTACTGTACAATCTGCACACATCTTCCTCAGTTGATCCACATTGTCCTTCAGCTTCTGCAGATCCGTCATGATCTTCTCCAGCTCTCCGAGCTGCTTTGGCAAATGAACAGTCAGCGGTGGCAGACTGAAGAGGTAGGGGCATGTGTTCTCATCCTGCCCCTCTCTGCACAGCCCCTCAATTTGCAGAGTTGCAGTGCAGGGCCCAAATCCCTTAGCCCCCAGGAGGTCTCCTTCACCAGAGTCTGCTGTGGTCCAAGAGAGGCTCAAAAAGGCCAGCAGGGTCCCACATACGCACAGTGCTGTTAACCTCATCGCGTCCTGAGAGTAAATAGTGAAAGGAGAGACAGGAGAGAGTGTAAAAAAGATCCACTTCAGTTTGTGAAGCACAGTGACAGTGAGAGGAGGAGGTAAGGTGGGAGGGAGAAGAGGAGGGAGGGGGAACTGATAGAGCTGCTTAGTGAAAAGCAAGTCCGTGAGAGAAATGAGGAGCGAGACGCTTTGAGAGGGAAACAGGTGAAAAAAAAAAAAAAAAAAAACAGAGCGAGAGGAGGATTGTGAGGATGTACCTCTCAGTAGATGGTGTCTGAGATAGTAGATGATAAGCATGACGCGTGAGGAAATTGTCAAATATTTCTACTTCATAATATAAGCAGAATTAGTCGTAACACTTAGAAATCAGTCATGAAAAGCCACAAAATGTGAGAGCTACAGAAAGTATGTCTTCTTGTAATCCTATTATTACATTCCAATTTATCTTGCTCCTAATCACATCGTGTAATGAAGACCATTTGTAATGCATTCTCACTCCATGCTGTAATGATAAGTATATCATGGTCTTCAGTATGCATATGTGTCACAGTTGCTTTGGCAGGCGCTTCCCAAGCTTCCTGTCAGTGGGTCCTCAAACATGTGAAGGGCAGATGCGACAGGTCAAAATATGCATTTGATATGAATAAAATATTGGCTACTGGGGCAGAGCCAAGAGTTTGTTCCTCAGATTTGTAAGGACATATTTCATTTTACTGTAAGCTGTGTGGTTTTGTTCAGATTCTGAATAATGGAAGTCAGGAATGTCATATTTATCCGAGAAGGCCGCTTGATTCAAATGCATTTCCAGGGGAGAGAAATTTCTCATGTGCTATTGACTGTATTTGGACAGTACTAATCCTTGACAAGTGTAGAGAATCAGTGAGGCAATCTCTGGGTGGAGAGGCTAATCTCACTGTGTACAGACTGTACGTTCATCTAAGATTGGGGCTTTTAGCTAAGTCATTGTGTCCACATATAGTCAGAAAAAAAAGAAAGAGAGAAAACAGAGTCACATGAACTAAATGAGGCATCTGCTTGGCAGGGAGTTTAGATAATGAGGCTTTAGTTTCTCAGACCCGGGGTGTAAATGTCAGTCCCACCACAGGATATGAGATATGAGTGATAGCATGCAATGCCTGTGTTTGATGTTTCTGAAAATTGTCCATTTTTGATGCTTGTTAGACCACTTAAATTGTCTTATTTTTAGACTGTGATGAAACTGGACCCCTGTGTATTTTTGTCTCTTTCACTGGATGTTTGCTCTGACTGCACGAAGCTGGAGAGATTTCTCAGCTGTCCTTTAATAATGACAAAGGAAACCATTTGTTTAGTGAGAACACTGTGGGAATCATCACATTAGAGATGAAAAATGAGTTCAGGTGGAGGAAAAAAGGCTTAATAACATCTTGTAAGAGCATTTTTGAAATGATGAAGTTTGAAATTGAGTTCAGTTCAATTTTTCACTTCAGAAAATAAGCTTTATTATGCTTCAACTAAACTATAAAGGCTACTAGACCTATTTAGGCCTTGTAGCCTGTGCATACATACAGTATGTAGTAGCTATCTATCCAACTCTCCTCTATATGACTTTACATTTCAAGTTGAACCCTTCCTCCTTCCTCTTTATGAATGCAGCTATGAGCTCATTTGACATTTGATGACTGTTGGCAGGATAAAAGCCAGGAATAAGAATCCTTTCACCTTTCACTGTCTCTTCAGTACTTCAACACTTACACTGGGAAATAGTGTGAGAGAAATGTTTACACTCTCAAGAGACTTCTGTCTGAGCACTAGGCTGTATTGATTTATTATTATAGAGCCACATCTTTTACAACACAGCCAAGCATAAATCTCAGACAGTCGCTGCTTTACCGCCGCAAGCTAACCTGATGCACAGGTTTCATGAAGAATGAAAATGATTAGAAGTTAGAAAACGTTTGATCAAGGTTAATAGGGTTGATTCATTTGATAGTCAATCTAAATGAATCCTTTCGGTCCTCCACAGCTGCAGAGTACAGCCAGGAGCTCTATTATTCCCAATAATACCCTCACTCCTGGCTTTACCCATTTATGGACAGCAGGGTTTTTTCTCCTCAAGGTGCCCTCTTGGGATACAGTGTTTTGAATTCCCCTAGTGAGCTGGCTTGGCCCACTCTCTGTCCTGGATTTTGTAAACATTGTGGTTTTTTCCATACAGACTAAAACAAACATCTGACCATCAGTCTAGCTTTGCTGCCTGGGCTTCCTGGCAGACCACTTCATCTCCATCCACTTTGGGCAGAGGAGCCATTGTCGTCGGTCAAGTCTTTTATGTACATAAGTGTCCCATTTCCAACTGAACTTGAGTGAACCCAACAACTGTCATGGTGCAGCACCAGCCTCTTGTAACACCCCACTCAGTCTGCCTGCCTGAAGGTATGAACCTACCTTGAAAATATTACTCACTGTTTGAATGCTGAGAACAAATAAACATGTTCATTTAGCAAAACAGTTACGTGATACAACACCTGCCTTAATCCTGTGGATCAATGTGTATCCATTTAAAATTAAAGTATCACTGTGTCCTACTTATCAAACACGCACAGACACACTCACACACACACATCCATATTCACATTAATGCTTCAGTAACTGATTCATTCCTTTGCCATGTGTGAGAATGTTTTTCATCGGTCAGTTGACTGATAGCGAGTCTTAAAAAATGAAACAATCAAGTGTCCCTCACATCTGGGCTGGATTTCCTACAGCTAGCCAACACCAGATAACGTCAGGTCAATTTGTTTCTATTCCAAAAGCCTGGACTTCATTAAGACCTTGTTTGAAATTTGTATTTAAGAATCCTTGTCCTGATGAAGGATATGAAAAGCAGGCAAAACATGGGAACAGGTTATCTGCTGCTGTCACCTTCTGCCCAACGGGACTGAGCTCTGAGGTGAAAGGGGACATTTTTGAGACCCTGGTATGCATGAGAAATAAACAGGTATTTTTCAGTGACAGAAGAGGTTATTTTACATTTTTAAAGTTTTTTTTAATAGTTAACTTTCTATAAAGGCGTTAAATTGAAGCTGTTTTGTTTTCCATCATATCACCGTACTATATCTGTTTCTAAATGGATTTGCACTGTATTTTGTATATTTCCCAGCTGTGGTTAATAGAAACCATTCATAGTACACAGTGCGGACTAGATGGGGATGGACAGAAAGGTTTGACTGAGTGTTTTGCAAAAACTCCAGTTTGTTGACCTTTCCTTTTGTTTGTACCAATTCTACAATAATATTTAGAGGAGACTTTATGCCGATAATTAATTAGAATGACAACTTGTTGTATTTTCCAGAATACTAAAAGTTTTACTTGCCACACTGCCACACTGGAAAAAGTACATTACAAGTAAAAGTCCTGCATTGAAAATGCGAAACTCATAGGCTAAGTATTATTACCAAAATCTACTTAAAGTATCACAAGTAAAAGTACTCTGTGCAGAAATGTATTACTGAAACAGTTATTTGTACGTGGTGTTGTAGGTGGTTAAGATGGAGCCAGTTATTATGATTTCATACGCTGTTTTATATTTTATCATATGTTGGGGAGGTAAATACATCTTTTATCTGCAATCTAGCTAAAGTTGTTAAATGTGATGGAGTAAAAACTACAATATTTCTCCCTGAACTGTTGTGGAGTAAAAGTATGAAGTGGCATATAATGGAAAAAAACACAAGTAAAGTACTAGTGCTTTAAATTTGTATTTGAATTGTAAATGTACTATCCACCTCTGCTGAAGCTGCAGGATTACTCTCTGTGCACTGCCTCGTTTTACGGGAACCAAAAATAACCTTTACTTTATTATCCTACTAACTGTGTCTTCTTCTCTATAGCAACTGTTTAAGTGTCAGAGCTCACTTTAACATTCACCCAATGAACAATTTGGGTCAAAAGAAATAAACAAAGCTCATTTTAGAGTAAGCCAATGTCAGCACTCATGAACACTGTGTACACTACCTTTCCAATCTCTCTGGCAGATTAAAACTTCTACTTTAGTGGCCGCAGATTCAGATGAGAGCAACATATAAATGGATGTGGAGAGAGAGAGAGAGGACCATTTGACAAGGAGAAATGTAATTTTCCACATTTTTGCAGGATTTGTTTCTGTTTTCTGTCATAACAAATAGATAGCTTTCATCCAGTGTTAGTATTTCATGAAAGACAGCATTAGGGCATCCTATTGAAAATTTAATCACATAATGTTGACATTTAATGAATAATAGTACTTAGATCTTGGATGTAATAAAAATTTGTCTTGTTGTGTAATAGAAGAGCAAATACAATTTCAACCAACACCTCCCAACATTTGTGTGAGCAGGAGCTTTAGTGACACAGATGCCAGGATCAGCGAACGTGATGATTTTCACGGAGGAAAAAATGCTTGTCAATATATTTCCATCACTATACTGCCACCTAGAGACATGTTAAGAAATATCGCAGAATAAACAGAGACTATATTTCTGCAACTGATGAATCCATAAGAAAACTTTGATAAACACTGTGTAATGGTAAGAAATGGAAACGAGACAATATATTGTCACAAAAGGTCTGCAGATCTTTTGGATAAATAAAATGGTATGTTCTTATAAAATTGGTGGTTATGTAATTGGTTATTGGTTGGTTAATTATTTACAACCCTGTATATAAGAGTTTTTCCCATTTTCAGCCATTTTAAAATAGTCTATGACAAGATTAAAAAAAAAAAAAAATTCAAAAACTTTTGCAATAGACCAGCTATTTTTGATAAAAACACAAAATGCAAATTAGGTGTAGTAGTACATGTATCAGCTATGTTTTCTTCGATGTAATTTTCAATTAACAGCGTATTTTGTTGTTTATGACAGTTGTAACAGTGCAGCCATCACATCATTATCACAATCGGAACAATTCATTTTCGCTACTGGACTTAGCTTTCTCGACTCGACTAGAGGACTAATATTAATAACTCGACGTCTGTGATTACATTGTTTGGTCAAAATAATCAAGCGATTAAAGTAACATTTCCACCATTTTCCGTCACGTTTGAGGACTGAAACTGTCCAGCAAAGCCAAAACTCACAAAGAAACGGGGATCATAAATGCCTCCTCTGTGAGTAGCAGGCCACCTCTCTTATATTCACGGAAATGTTGCAGGTAGTGTCTGCAAAAGGTATAATACAGTACAGCTCTTCGTCCTGCAGGCTGTAAATAACACCCCTGTCCGTCGCTCTCCGTCCTCCATGCGTCTGACGCAGTTCGCCAAGCCCCGCCCCCGGCCTGGCTCTCACGCACCACTTACGTCCGACCGTAAAAAATAGAAACTTCCAAGATGGCCGAGTCCGTGGACTCCATGCATTTCGCAGCAAACAGCAAAACAAATTCCCCCAAACCCCTGATAGCCAAGCGGCCGCCGGAGAGCCGACCGCAGTCTTCCAGCGACATTTACCCACCGCCCCCCAAGAAGGTCCGGGTGGAGGAGAAGGGCCTGAAGCACAGGAAACTGAACGGAGAGGTGTGCGCAGGGGAAAAACACAACGGGAAGCAGAGTTGTGGGAGCCCAGCGAAATGGAGTTTCGGCCCGGCCAAGGCGAGCCACTCCGCCGCCGCCGCGGGGCCAGCGACTCCCGCTCGGAAAATCTTCAAAATCAGCAACTTCCTCGCATCGCCTCTCAAAGTGAAGAAGGCGAAAGAGAAACGGCACAAGGAGAAGGAGAAAGGCGGTGAAGCGCAGCGGAGCTCCGCCGCGGGTGTGGAGAGAGTGAGCCCAGCTAGCTGCCATACAAAGACCGAGAACGGCGACGTGAAAATGCTACAGAAAGGTAGGACAGCACAGCCAGCCCGCTCACCCCATGACTGTGTTCAACCAGGTTACCATCTAATTAAAAAGCCTACTACTCCTTATACTGTAATAAAATGATTTATTGAATTATTACATAATTTGCTCTACCGCAGGCCCCAGTATTTATTAGGCCCAGATGGGGATTTATACACGTGGAAATGTTTGTTCATCAGTAATGTCTCTCGACTTGAATATAACAGCATTTCACTTTACCCTGTCTCTTTTTTCTCCTCTACTCTCAGATCATCGTGTGAAGGAGAAAGACAGAGAGAAGAAGAAGAATAAAGAGTGGAAGAATCATAAATTGCCACCTGTACATGACATTGCAAGAGAAAACGGAGAAGTGATTTCTTCACAGAAAGGTAGGAATCAGACATAACATTGATCAGCTGGGGTGAAAAGTGATTTTTCATTATTCTGGGATAACTTTGAATTACATTAGCTTCTTTAAAATGTTTTACCCACATACAGTTTTAGAGGTGTGACTTAGAGATCCAACTTTGCTCTTGTATTAGTAGAAAACATGTCAAATCAGAGCAGATGCATCCAGTTTGATTAAATACCTAATATTAAACAGTATGTCAGAATGTGTGAAGGAAATGTGATGTTTTTTAGAGAGAGAATTTAAAGTTTGTGCAAAGTAGAAATATTAAACACGCATTAATTTACAGGTACATTAAAACATAGCCAAATGTCCTTAATTTTACGCAAAGTTGAAGTTCAGGTGTAACCCCAACTATATTAAATTGTTATTTGAAATCTCCATGTCAGCTACAAGTTATAGGTTTTTAATGATGCACAACATAGTACCTGATCTGTAAAAAAAAAAAAAAATCTTATCCTCTCTCACAGAGTCTAAGGAGAAACCCAAAGCTGGTTCAGAGGAAGACCTCCTGCTGAAGAAACTCAAGAAGAAGAAGAAAAAGAAGCACAAAGATGGGGAGCGGGTGAAGGAGAGGTACAGCCCACCCAAAATGTATCATCGCTCATGCCAGACGGTGTGTTCAGGAGTGTCTCTGGGTCTGCCTGAATTCCTCAGTCGAATTAATGGGAACAACAGCATCGATGGCAGCGGTCTACTCCACACCACCACTGCTCCACAACAACACCATCAGGATCCTCCTGTCACTGCTGCTACCTCCACCTCTATCTCCTCCATGGTCAGGGACAGGCTGGGCTACAACTCCCTGCTCCACTGCACTCCAGCGCCAGGCTTGCCCGGTCTAGAGTTTGGTCATCTGATCCACATCGAGCAGCAGGCCAACGGAGGAGCGTCTGTGGTGCACGCCTACAGTGAGCAGCTCTCCTCTCTGTCTCCGGCTGAGATACAGCGCTTCGCCCAGGAGTTTGTGACCCTCTCATTCAGTGAGGACGAGGCCCAGGCTGCCTGTTTTGTGATGGGTATCATCCATGGAGCAGCGTCCTACCTCCCAGACTTCCTGGACTACTTCTCCTACAAGTTCCCCAACGCACCAGTGAAGATGGAGGTGCTTGGGAAGAAGGACATAGAGACCACAACCATGGTCAACTTCCACTCTCAGGTGAGATTACGGTTTTGTATTGTATGAAGGCTTTGTGTGCTAGAGCGTGCTGAACTATCCACTTTGTTTTTGTGTAGTTTCAGTTTGTTGTCAGGAGGTGTGAGCAGCACAGATTCAACTGTCACAAGCTGAAACTGCACATCAACAGTTTCTTAAAGTTTTAAGGTACATCAGTCTTTATCCAGACTGTTTATGGGTAGATCTGTTCACGCTGCAATGGACCATCTTTACTCCTGTGTTCAAAGTGTTTCAGCATCCAGGTTCTCTTGTGGAGCTGTAAGCCCCAATGGTGTGTGTCACGTCATCTGTTGTCACATATGATTGGTTTCTAGAAAAGCTCGAGTGGCTTGATAGTGACTATGACACTTTCAGTTGGAGTTGTGCTTTCATGTCAGCCTCTGAAGGTTGTCCTGTAGAAAGTTTAATTATATATGAGTTCAAAAATGTTATTGTATGCTTTGTAGAAGTGACAGCAACTGGGTCTGCATTCACAGACAGTTGCTTCCACTTGATTTTTTTTCAGGATTTTTTTTTGTTATCGTTTCTGATTTGTTTTTCTTTTTTATTACTTTCCTTTCATACTGAATAGATAAGAAAATGTCTTTGACCCTCTTTTATTTTCTAATTTGACAAGATATAAAAAGGATTTTGCCATTTACAGATCATAAAATTATATTATGAATACAAGTGAAGACTGCTCAGTCTGAGATAAATAGTGTTTTTATAAAGCATTTATCTTCGATTGTTTGTAGAAATAACCTTTCATAAAATAGTTTAGTTTCAACAGAAACCTCCAGTTTTACATTCAGAGTTAGTGTTTCCCACCTGTGCATGTGTTAGAAATATATTAACATCAACTCTCATAATGAGGCACAAATATCTGTAGAAGTACCAGGACCTTGCTTTTTAAATTATTTATCAATAATTACTGAGCATCTATTTATAACTGCCGTAAACGGCTGCATCCTTACAGTTGCTGCACCTTGCTAGACATGAATAAGAAGTCTTATTCACCTGAGACAGCTGTTTGTTAAATTATATTTTTCAAATTTAAAATAAGGATGTTAACGTTTACTAAAAATCTAATTATGTTCAATTTGAAATTATGAAGCCACAGTGGCGAGTGCTCCTCGAGTTAAGTGAGTGATAGAATCATGACTGCGTTCGCTGTTACACTGACATGATGTGTCAGAATCACAGAGTTTCTACCGGCACTAAGCTTACACGTGGGAGTAATAGCTACATTATTACATGTATTTTATTGCCCAGCTTGGTTCAGTAGCCTGAAATATGCGCTTTTTAATAACACAGCATAGTTTTATCTCAGTGTTTTGTTCCTCCGGGATGTGTGTCCCAGACCCCGGGGGTCTTCAGTTCTCACTTTGAGAATCACCATTTTAGAGCTTCTCAGACAGTGTCTTGTGATGCAGCAGCATGTTTTGACTTTGCTGTTTTTCTTTTTAAACAATTTTTATTAAAGTTTTTGTATGGTAAATAAAGTCAAATACACTTGACCTGACAGCAACAAAATTTATAGATGGTTGTTATCCAGGGCAAATGTTTTCACTGTTTCTCTAATGTTCAAACGTCAAAGGCATTCAGTGGGCTGGAGGTCTGCAGAGACAATGAAGAGGTGTCTAGTCAATCCTTTGAACGTCACCCATTCCAGAGTGGATGAAATATGAATTGGTTTCAAAGTGCAAACTTTTCTTCATCTGTTAAAAGACTTTTCTTGTAGGCTTCTTGGGATTATTTGACCTATGGTGACATTTAGACTTGGGAGTCTTGAAAGAAGTGGTTTGGAAATTACTCTGCCTCAGTAAGGCTCTTCAGACATTATTATGAACAACTGCCTTTTTTCACAGTTAACACCTTGGCAGTAGTCAAGTAAACACTTACAGGGCAATATCAATTGAGTCGGTATCTGGAGTCAAAAGACAAACACAAACTCTTGTTCCCACTGTCGTTATCACATCTCCTACTTGCAGTGTGATGCAGCTCTTAATACAGATCATACAGTTTTTCATATTCATACTCTGTACTGTTTTGCTGGTAATTCATAACTTTTGTTACATAGTAACACTGATTTGCCTGTAGAGTTTTGTTTGTAGTAACATAGTAATACTGTAACATGGATGCACCATTTGGTGCAGTTTGTTTTTGGTCATGGTTTGAAAATTATAACGCAGCTCATACCGTGCACTCATGGGTGGCATCGTCAATTGTACCTCCTGTCATTTTACATGTAAGACATGTCACTATTTTGCTGTGTATGTATACACAGTAGAGTAAAGTTGTAATGTTCGCAATTTGGCTTATTGAATAATATCAAATACAGAAAACTACAGCAATAAACTAGGATGGCACTCAGTAGAGTGCATTTCTCCGCCAAGGCCAAACAATCCTGAGAAATTGGACTGGCACGAAAATGTAATGGTTTCTTCCGTGGTCCATTCCCCATGCCCCCGCCAAGTTTGGTATAAATTGGTTTCAGTACTTTTAACGTAATCCTGCCGACAAACAAACAGACACAGGTGAAAATCATAACCTCCTTGGCAGAGGTAATGAGAACAAAAAATGCATACAAGTACACAGTCAGTGCCACTGTTGTCGTCATCACTAATCTAGAAAAGGCCTCAAGAAGAAGAAAAAGCCAGAGATCGGTGGACACCATGTCACATGCAACTTATGAACCAAATTACATTTTGTTTTAAAAGCCCGTAAATTATGAAGAAAAGGAACTCGTATTTCTTTCAGTGCCACCTCAAGGAAGGTAAAACCTCCGTCAAGAAGGAAACAGATTAAAGTCAATATGCTGAGAGTCTTGTAAGATGACCTCAGCTTTCTGTTTTTAATATGTATATTGCACATATACAGTGTACAATAAAATTAAATTAACACATTTCTGACCAAAAACAGAACATTATAAACTTTGTAAAGGTAGATGTTATAGCAGGGCTGTCGTATTGTGTTGCATTAGATTGTAGAGGTGTACCTAACGACGTGATCATTGAGTGTATATTAATATTGTATATATACGTCATGTTTTTTTTACTACTTAATCAATTTTAAAAATTTTCCAATTTATTCTTATGAGTTATATCTTAATACCACGTAATTAGAGGTACAAGTGGTGGACACAAGCTCAAGTCATTGCCTTCACTTACACACAATAAAGGTACATCTTCAGAACAGTACATTACATTATTACAATATAACACATAATGTGCAGACGTCCGCCAAGGCCACCAGATCGGATTATTATCTGGATCTATACCACATTGTACAAACTCATAGATGTCAACGCCATAAATATGTTAGATCTGTATATTATTTCCGGAGTGTGAGGAAAGTAAGGAAAGTGATTAAAAAAATTCATGGATCAGCCTATTTGACCAGATTGGCACCTAAATTTAACGGGTTCTTCTCTGGCCCTTGTCCCATACATCCCCCAAGTTTGGTGCAAATCAGTGCAGCACTTCTTGTGTAGTCCTGCTGATAAACAAACAAACCAACAAACAGACGGGTGAAAATGTAACCCTCTTGGCACAGTTAACTAAATGTTCAAAATGATCATAGAGGTCCCCAGAGAATCCCCTTCACAATGTTGAAGTGGACACATTCACTCAGCTGAACCCTTGATGATTGTTTTCTAGATTTGACAGTATAATCCACAATAACTGAAAATTTCAGTTGGTTTTTCACTAATTTCTCTGCAAGACAGTCTTTCATTCCTCAGAGTGACGGTAGCTGGTGTTGTTGACTGCTGTGTTGAGATTTGCCTCCCATGATGACTACTACTCTACTTACGACCTAAATCTTAGTATTTAAGGCTCTGTTAATGCTGATGGTACTCTTAATGAGTGCTTTATTTAAGGTTGGTGCACACTAATGTTATGTGTTATGTAAGAGTTTTGAGTGGCAGTAGACTACATGTTGTTTTTGTTGTAGATTTATTATAGTTAGATTTATTGATACCTGTTGGATGAGAGTCTAATGTGTTTCCTCTGCGGTCCCCTGCTGCAGGTGAAGCGGACATATTCCCAGGGAACATACCGTGCTGGGGCCATGCGGCAGGTCAGTCTGGTCGGGGCTGTAGATGAAGAGGTCGGAGACTATTTCCCAGAGTTCATCAGCATGTTACAGGAATCTCCTTTCCTGGAGGTTAGTGTTTTTATCATGTTTGTGTAAGTATTCACCCCTACAGCCGGAGGATGTGTGAACATCTGCCTTACTTTTCCCTGTGTATGGCTGTGAGTCATTATGTAACTTGAAGTTTCTCACCCTGTGTTTTTGCAGCGGACTCTTCCCTGGGGAACGTTTTCCAGTCTGCGGCTGCAGAGCCCCACTGAGAGTGACGACGGCCCCATCATGTGGGTCAGACCTGGAGAACAGATGATCCCTTTGGCGGACATGCCAAAGTCACCCTTCAAAAGGAAAAGGTGTGTGTAGATATTTAGTCTGTAAATGTGTACCAGTGCACAGGTGTTCTCGTCTCACCAGCTTCTTCAATTAGTTTCAAGTAGAGCTGACATAGCAAAACCACATCTTTAGTAAACATTTTATCTCTTACCTGCACATGCTATGTACATGTACTTTATCATGCCTTGAACTTGTACTGACTGTTGTAAATAAATATATTTTAGGTCCACCAATGAGATAAAGAACCTGCAGTATCTACCCAGAGCCAGTGAGCCCCGGGAGATGCTGTTTGAGGACCGGACAAGAGCCCATGCTGATCATATTGGTCAGGGGTTCGAGAGACAGACTACTGCTGCTGTAGGGGTGCTGAAGGCTGTACGCTGCGGAGAAGAGTGAGTACACAGTGGGGTCTTTTTCACTCACTCACACACTTTTGCATAAAATATAACCTGACTTCTGTGTTACCCAGAACACACTGGTAAAGCAATAACAAAGCAATAAAAACAAATGTCTGAGAAACACAGTTTGTGTTGCTGGTTGTTTGTTGTGTTCAGATTTTAACTCAGACCAATGAAACAGGACTTTGTTTATGCCATTACAGCAGTGACGCTCCTGCCCGGATCACCAAAGATGTTGTGTGTTTCCACGCTGGAGATTTCCCAGATGTGGTCATGAGACTACAGCTGGACCTCCATGAACCCCCGCTGTCTCAGGTGGATCAGATGCAGCTGTTTTTAAGTTAAAAAGCACAGATAAACCCAAAGTTAGATTGTGATCATAGTGCAGCAATTAGCAGCTAAAAAGAGAGATATCCCTGACAGGAGCGAAATATTGGCCTTACAGTCGCCATGTGACCAGAAATACTACAAATGTTGCTCCATGTTTGCTGCATCTGTAAAGTCAACTTTATACTAATGTTTGTCATTTTTAATATGTCAGTGTTGTGCTTATAGCTTGTTGCATAGTCCCCAAGTGGCCAATAAAACAAGTAATGCAGCTTTAAATGCAAAAGAAAAGCCAGAGCTTTTCTCTGACATGCCACATACTATATTCTCTGGGTAATGTATTTGGAGGAGAGGAATTCTCCAGTATAATACTGTTAGGCCGTGAAGTACATTAGTTGTTCTTTTCTTCTACCATGCAATAATTAAAATATTTCCACATTTGCTCATTTGATTGTGGAATTACTGAATCTCATGTTTTCCTGTCACTGCCCCCACAGTGTGTACAGTGGATCGATGATGCCAAGCTGAACCAGCTACGGAGGGAGGGGATCCGATACGCCCGTATCCAGCTCTACCACGATGACATCTACTTCATCCCCAGAGGAGTTGTCCACCAGTTCAAGACTGTGTCTGCTGTCTGCAGTCTGGCTTGGCACATCCGACTCAAACAGTATCACCAACATGAAGAGAAGGAAGAGGAGGAGGAGGAGGAGGAGGAAGACGTGAAGGGAGAGAAGTGTACACATACAGAAGTCACACTTCATGTCAAAGAGGAGCAGGAAGACGAGGAGGTAGAAAGGAAGGAGTGTCACCCTGCTGTACATACAGTGACGAAGCTGGAGGAAGAGGACAACGAGGGAGGGGAGGGGCCGCTCTCACAAACTCCGACACAGATTTTCAAGGAGGAAGCGCAAGAGAACAGAGTCGACATGAAGGAGTTGTCAACAGCACATTCTGTACCTTTTGTCAAGAAGGAGAGAGACGAAGGTCTACTCGCCCATACACTAATGGAACCCAAAGCCGAGGAAGATGAGAAAGAGGAAGGTAAGGGAGCGGGAGATAGAGGTGCAGACACATGCCAGACACTGCAGAAGGGCCATGAGGAGGGTGAAGTGGATAGTGCATCCTTTAAGACACTACAGCACATTAGGAAGGAGAATGATGTGGAGGAAGAGAGGCAGCAAAAGACGACTCTGCCAGGTCAAGGTCTAAAAGAGAAAACTAAAGATAGTATAACAACCACTTATAACCCACCACCAATCAAAAAGGATAAGGACAAAGGAAAAAGAGAAAAAGATGAAAGAGAAAGGCCTAAGGACAAGAAGGACAAGGATAGGAGTAAAGAGAAGGAGAGGGATAAAAAGGAAAGGGGGAAAGAAAAGGATAGAGAGAAGGACAGGATGAGAGAGCAGGAGAAAGTTAAGGGCGAGGGAGGAAGAGAGGGTAGTACATCGATGCAGCCTTTGCCACAGATAAGGAAAAAAGAGGACGAGGAGCGGACAAGAGAGGGCAGTACAGCCTCTCAAACTTCCCTGCCTGCTCAGAGAGATGAGAAGTGGGCCAAGGAGTGGGACTCAAAGACACAACCCCATGTCAAGAGAGAGAGGGAGCATGATAAAGACAGGGGAGGCACACAGGCAGCATCTCACTTGCGGCCAGACAAAGAGGAGGCTCGAGATGCCTGCTCGCATAAACACAAGTCTTCACATGGGAAGAAGGAGAAGAGCGGCAACAGGGAGGGGAAAGAGAGCAACACGTCAAGTACGCAGGGAGTGCAGGCAAAGTCAGGGAGAGAGGACGGGAAGACGGGCACCCCCAAACCTTCGAACATTCAGGTTAAGAAAGACGGGAAGAAGGATAAGGACGTCAGCAGTAAGGACGAAAGGAAGAAGTCTTCTTCTGGTCCTACACCACCAGAACACAAGCCACCACGGACACTCATCACCTTTGACCTCTTTAAGCCGATGGAGGCTCACCAAACTCTCGCCCTTTCCTTCACAGACAGTAGACCTAAGACCCACCAACACAGTGACTCTCGAGGTTCTTCCTCTAAGCCTGGATCTGACAGTCGGACAGTTGTGCCCTCTAAAGGACCAAAAGTAAAGGACTCAGTGCAGGGAAAACCTGCCACACCCCTACAGGACACTCGGCCCCAGCAGCACTCGTTAAAACAGCCCTTGAAAACACACACACCCCAAACACAGAAGGACTTCTTACTATGAATGTCTTGATGTCTAGTCTTCTTTTTTTACTGTACAACTTACGCCAAGGCTTTGTTGAAATATTTGAAAATGCATCCTTCCTTCAGACATGAACTGTTCTTTCTAATTTGTAATAGATGAGCGGGTGCATTCCATTACTTTGCAGACACAGCCGCATTACTCGAGTGAAATAATGAAACGAGGATGCACTCTCCAAGTATTTTAACAGTGCCTAAGAATGTAAGCTAAGTAGCTCACTTCACGTTTGTTAGCGATTGTATGTAGGCTCTATACAAAATGTTATGTGACCCGTGTGTCAGTGCCTGTGCACTACTTAGCTTCGCTCTTAAAGCACCTATTTTAGGTACTGGACTAGCCAATCTGAAAACAACCATCCTTACTCCCTGCTGTAGGAATGACCAACATTCACTGTTTGGAACATGTCAGCAAGTCACAGAGCTCCTGCTGAAATCCTCTCATTGCCATGTTGCTTTAGTCGATGGGGTTTGTTGATTTATAACACTCCAAATTCGGAGCAAGTAGTTGTTTTCAGACTGGACTTTGTTTGACTCACACAGGGCTGTAAATGATACTGTATGTACCAAAACTGTACAGTATAGATGTTATTAGCACCAATGTGAGAAAATGTATACAGAAATTGCATATATTTTTTGTAAGACAAGTTTTATTTTCCATAGAACTTATTTATATCATTTACTGTCTGTTTTTATTTGAAACCAATGTATGTGAAAATTTTGTTGTAAATACATTTTATTTCCTAAGATAAGACTTGGTAGTGTGATTTATACTCTGATCAGAACCTCTCAATAAATGGTTCAAAATATTGACTTAGTCGATGTTAATGTCTCTCCTGCATTTCATACCATCAAGCCTTCAATAGTTGTCTTTTCAGTTACTTCAGCAGCTTGGGTTTAGAGATGACAATGTTGGTCCAACACTGAAAACTTCAGGATTGATTGCCTTGTCTTTGATTACCACTCCATCACTTCAGTCCAAGACAAGATATCTGTAGATGTTCCCAGATATCTGATGCTTAGATTACTAATGTGCTAAATATCACTGTTAACTTGCTGACTGCAAGCAAGTTAAAATGGCCATGGTAGCATGTCATGCTGGAATATGCCTTTCACATCAGATTATTTTGACTTGTCGTAGAGGTAAAGCGCAGGTTTTACTAATAACAGGCCAACCACAGCTAAATAGTACAGTGAAAATAGGTTGCACTTATTGTAAGTCATTGGAAAAAAAGTGTCTGCCATATTAATAAAGAATGAAGTGCAGCTCAAGCTTAACAGATGTTGAGGCATGACAAAGCACAGTTTACAATGATGACACTTGAATCTGACAGTGTTGAGCTGTGTTTAACAAGGTGAGTCTGATGTCCTAAAATTGCCACAGTTCAGAGGATAAACCCTGTTGATTTAGGGAACAGCATGGCCTTTTCATCCAGGAGAATTATGTATATAGTTTGCATTCACAAGGATGTAATCTTTTTTTTTTTTTTACATGAAAATTTGTCTTTGAACAATGCAAAGGACATTTTTAATCCATTCAGTTAAAGAAAGTTCTGAATTCACATTCAAATTGTGTCAACAGAGGGACATCCTGGGATGGGTACTGAGCAGAAATATAGAAGTGAGATTGCTTACTGCATTACAGAAATGCTCAAATAGTGATATACTGTGCAACAGTGATTCCACAAACAGGTATATGGTGTGCATGCTAGTGCAGATCTCATACTGTAAATACACTGCTAGTGTCAGTGTCACACAGACACCACATTGGACACTGCATGTGTGTGTACATACAGGGTGTGTGCTCTCTCCGTAGAAGTGAAGAGGTGACATGTAAACCAACATTTAATGAAGCGTAAAACCGGTCATCATTTCTTTTTCTACTGTTACCCAAAATCAAGCCAGAAGGCAATAATGTGAATGCCAAAACAATGTACTGCATTTCTCATATTTAAAACCTGTTTCCCACACTGTGTAGAACTCACTGGGGCCTGCTTTGTTGGCAACCTTCTGAAGCTTATAACAGAAAAGGTGAATTTCATAATGACATCGACAAAGAAACAGTGTTTAATGTGGATCAGTCATGTATGGCTGATACACAGTCTGCTTAATAAGGTCAGTGTCATTTCTGATACCAATCCAGTGGATCAGATCGGTGAATTCATAGCTAGAGATGCTTCAGTATAAAAAGTTTTTGTCCTGATTTGGCCCTTTCTGGTTCAGTCCCTCCTGTAGTGGAAAACACTGTGTCCCAGCTCCACCAGCGCCCCACCCAGCAGCACCCACAGAGGGACACACACCACGCTGACCCACATGTTGGTGAACCTCTCCAGGCGGGAGCACAGTGTCAGACAGAAGGCCAGCTTCAGCAGCAGGGCTGTCAGATACCACAGCCTCCTCTTTAGGCTCTGCTCGCCGTCCCTGGGGTCAAAGTCTGGCTTGCAGCGCCCTGCCATCTTCACTATCAGCATGAGGATTAGGATGGTGTCAAAGGTCCAGACAGGGAGGAAGATGAGGAACCAGTTCCAGTGGATCTTGGAGTCCAGTTTGAGGACCAGCATGATGAGGAAGATTAGGGCAAAGATCCAGGAAAGGAGCACTCGCTGGGCCAGGGACATCTTCATCTACAGAGGACTGGCACAGAGCCAGTATCATCCACACCCAGAGAGACTGAGGAGAGGACTGAGGACCACAGCGAAGGTGACTGACACACACACACACACACTCACTCACACACACTCACACAGTGATCTGAAACACCAAAAAATAACTCATTATTCTCTGATGGATGTGATGCGCCATTAATGAACACATGACAGAAAATAAGAATCAACTCTGATCATACATCAAGACTCCTACCACCGGTGTTTATGCTTTTCATAACTAGCGTCGATGAATTCTATTTCCATTTGCCATTAGTGCAGACCTGAAGCTACTGTCTGTTAGCAAGCTGAAGCTAACTTATGAAACCCAAATGAAAACATTGTTGAAAGATGCCTTACCACGTTCCCCAGGAGAGTCAACCTGTTTTCTTAAAACAGAAGTTTGAAAGACAAACTCTTCACCAACAACACCAATGTCGACACATTAATACAAACAGTTTAGTTTTCACGGCGAGGAGTACAGTTTTGTTAGCTTTAGCTCACAGCTTTAGCTGCAGTAACAGCAAGGATTCCGGTAGGGATTTTCAAAACAAAAGCATGTCTTTAATCGACAGTCATATTTTATTTTGATAGATGACCGCAATGAGTCCGGTACATTTCAAAACAAAAGCAGGATTCTCTCACTTGACGTCTTTTATTTTGATAGATAACTGCAGGACTGTAGCTGCTATTGAGGACACTGTGTTCGGTTAGAGAACTCAAGGATCACTTATTTGATTTTTCCTCATGACAACTGAACAACTCCAAGATGCGGCTGAAAGTTCTGGTAGAAAATCTAATATGTCTATAATATGAGAGTTTTCGTTTCTGAATGAAAAGCTTACGCATGATGTTTATTTTAATATTAATAATTTAACATTTAAATATTAAATATTTAATAGTCTTCATGTTGTATGGTCAAAATTGTGTGGGGTGGGATGTACACCCCCATTGTTGAGGACTCAATATAAATCAGGGCAAATATTCTATGTCCAACAAACCAATTATTTACAGTAGAAGGAGATAACCCACATTTTTAAAGATTTCTCAAATTTATTTATTTTTACTGGGCTAGTATAACAAATTAATACAAATTAATACAAAGTACAACTCCGTAGACGTCATAGATTGTCAAAAAAAGTAAAGTACAAAACGCTTGAGGTAAAACATCATAAAAAGATTCAGTTAAAAAGCCCTTATTAAAATCTCAATTCATTTCAAGTTAAAAGCTCACTTGACACTAACTAGCTGTCCTAAAAACCAACAATTCACTTTTATTTACAAGGTAGTGGTGGTGCAAAATACAGTGTGTGAGACAACATTCAGTCAAAATATTCATGTCTTTGTCAAATGTAAACAATAAACATCGGCGTATTTCTCAACCTCCTGCTGTACAAAGCGAATACAGAAAAGCAAATGCTGTCACACTGATGTTTGCTCTAAGAGAAATTTGCATTAGACCTCTATGATCGCCGCTGTCATTAAAAACAATTCAACAGTCCACATTTTCATAAGATGACATACAAAAGTGAGAGCAGAAGACCTCATTACTGTGTTACTGCCAACCAGCAAACAACAGAGCATAAACAGAGAATGTAAAACTTTTGTGAAGTTAAAAATGCTCAAATATAAAACAAACCGATGATAATTACGTTAAGTTTCAGACATTTTTCCATTTAAATGGCAGCTGTAACAGCCATCTGTTGTGTGAAAACCTTGTAACTCCAATTTTGGTGTTTTTTGTGATTTTAACTTCAGTTAAAGGATTGTGTGCCTTTCTATGGGTAACAGGATAAGGCTAATGACATGCTATATTTTTGCCATTGTCACCAAATCCCATGAAAAGACCAAAACCAACAATGGATTAGTCTCTCATTACTTACCCAGTCTATCTGTGGCTCTCAACCTCAAGCCCATCAAATCTTTAAGAACAGATCACAAATATATAGATCTGTTTTTTTTAAAGGCTAAGTTACTAAAAGCACTGGACACCACAGTTTTTACCAAACATAGCTCAAACAAGAGTAAATAATGCATTCGTTGGTAACTATTTTCAGATATGGATTAATACACAGCAGCAGGAGGGTATATGTTGTATTGACTCAAAGTAAACTACAGTACCCATGTTTGTGGTAATGAAAGAAAATGTGAGCCAGTGTAATGGTATTGCTCATTAATGTCTTTTTAAATCATTTTCTGTGTTTGTAGGGACGAGTGTTTTTCGTACTTTTTAGAACGTTGACATTTTACAGTTACAAGGTTTTCACTCACCAGTGAAAGCACTTGGAATGGAGTCGTCATGGAAACTCATCGTACTACAGTAAGAGAGGAAGATGGTACCCATTTAATGAAATGTAGTTTTACGATTTCTTTAATCTTTGTCCAAGATCACTGACGTACACGTTTGGTGGTGTGTGTTCCTAAAGGCAACCACAGCTACACAGTGCTCTGCCTGCTTTCGCGGCTGTACCCCATAGCCTCTGACGAGTGAGAAGGGAAATCAATAAATATCCCATCTGAGTCTGAGTCTGCAGACTCTAGCACTTGTCCAATTATGGTTTCAGGGCTGGATGATTCACTGGGCGGCGTGGAGGATGCACCCTTACTGAGATCAGTCATTGTTGTTGTGGCCTCAGTGCCGTGCAGAGCTCCTGAGGAATGAAGGGGATGGATGGATGCAGACGTAAGAGGCAAGTCCATGGCACTGGCTCCTGCTTGTACAATACCTGCGATTGACAAAGTGCTGGATTATTATGGATTATCACATTATGATTTTAGTTTTTTCATAATAACCAACATAATGATGGATACAGACATCTTAATTTTTTGTCATACCATTGAACTGAGAACCCACACACAGCCTGTTGGAGGAGGAGCCAGACAGTTCAGATCCTGGGGCCAGGTCAGCGAAGGCCAGTCCCTGTTCCTCCAAGCATGATATTATCTCACAGGCGGAGTGGCGTCGAATTCC
Organism: Seriola dumerili; assembly: GCF_002260705.1. Taxonomy (NCBI): domain Eukaryota; kingdom Metazoa; phylum Chordata; class Actinopteri; order Carangiformes; family Carangidae; genus Seriola; species Seriola dumerili. Next base: position 4,857,790 of record NW_019174474.1, on the reverse strand, counting down.
TCCACTGCCAACAGAGCTGGCATCTGGGTCATACTCAGCCACCGGGGTCAGCAGCAGAGGGATGTTGTAGCTCTTTGATCGTACCACGGGGTTTTTAGACGGTTGATCTGCAGACTTGGACCAGCCCCACGGTAAACGCTTCTCTGAAAGACATGAGGAAAAGAAGGGAGGGTGCTGGTTAAGAAACGTTTCTCGTCAGACACTACATTACTACATTACAGTTCCCCTTTTTTGGGTTTTTGTAAACACTGTCTCACCCAGAACACAGCAATTGGCGTCAGCACTGTCTCCAGAGTAAAGCCCGTGGGTGCCCAGGTACGGTGAGACCACCTTCTGAACCAGAGATTCCAGCCTCAGGTAGTCCTCATTCACACCACGTGGCTCATGGACCCCCTATAAACAAACACAGACAGGCATCTGAGTGTGAACTTAAGCTGTTCCTTAGTGTATAAGTCCAAAATTGATTAATGGTGATTTTAATATTTAGAGTAAATTATTAGTAAAAAATTACCAAGCATTTTATGGTTGCAGCTTCTCAAATGTGGTGCATTTCTTTATCTGGAATAAGTGTGAATTGAATAACTTTTGTTTTTATGACTGTAGATTGGACACCAAGCATCAATAAAAACAATTAAATGGTAAAAGGAATGGGAATAAACAATTATAATTAAATTAAAATTAAAGGTTACTCTGGGCTATGAATCAGCTTTTTTGGGGGGTGTTTTTATGCCATTCAGTCTAATGTGTGTATACTCATGTCTGGATACGAAATAGTACATTTGAGCCGGACAGAAGATGAAAAACAGCAGGTGTTTATTATCTGTGATAGTGGCTTACCCTTCTGTGCTTGGAAGTAGTCACAAATTAACATGTGCAAAGCTCAAAAATGTAATTTAGTGCTAATTTGCCTCATTAAGATCAGAAATAACCAAAAAGTAAGTAAGGAAACAAGCAGTAACATTTGGCTTGGTGCCTGCAGGCCTACCTGTAGAATAAGCAGCATCTGTGTAACAGAGGGGGGCACACGAGCCCGAGGTCGAGAAAGGGCATCCTCTAACTTTACACTCAAGACTATGGTGTTCCTGAAGTGAAGCAGAGCCAGCTGTCGGACAGAGGGCTCCTTACCCTGCACACAGGAAGGACATAGAAAACAGCAGAACTGTTTGAAATTCATCCTTTGGGCAGCAAACACAAAAATAAGCAGACTCTTATGAAGGTCATGTACCTGAACAGGATGAAAGATGGCCTGCAGCATGGAGAGGACATCACAGAAGAAGAAGTCCCACGTCTCTGCCAGAGAGTCGAGTAACTTCTGACCTGCATCGATCACACAGGAACAAACCAAAAAGACAGCTGATTAAAGCTCAATTCACTTGCACTACAATATATTTCCAGACTATGTATCAGAGCAGTCGTACCTTCGTAGAACCTTATTTTGTCTCGGAGGATGACCATGCCTTTTGTCAACAACTGGTTCTGTGAAAAGAAGACAATAATTATGAACATCTGAAAACTTAATGTGTTCACCATGTTCTCTAGAACGAATATTTCGTTTGTCTGAATAATGTTTTCTGCTGCCAATCCAGATCCAATTTCATTTAATATCAAAGATGTGTTACCTGAAGGTATTCTGTGAAGAAGGACCCCAACTCAGTCTTCAACAGATGTCTGAGAAAACAAATATTTGACATTTGCTTCACTTCAGAATTCAAAATGAACAGAAATATACAGTATATTGGAGAGTGTTCAATCATTGTCAGTTAGTAAATGTGTATGTATGTGTTTAAAACCTGCAGTTTATTACTCAAGTACACAGAACGAATGACGGAAACCAATCTACTAAACACCCTGTTTTCCTGCATTATAATCCAGAGTTTCCTGTGTCATTAAACAAAAGTGTGTGAACCTCCTTGTGGCTTTTCTGTACATGGAGATGTGTTTACTGAGCTATAATGGAGGTTGATGTGAGAGGAGGGACGGATCTGGTTTGGTAAGATAATGAGATATCTGGCATGACCACATGACTCCCCAGGCCCACATACTGTACATACACACACAACAACCTCATTCACAAGAACACATTCAGTCAGCATACACAGGACAGACAGTAGACTAATTATACTGATTATAGCACAAAATTACATCAACAGTCTCAAATAAAGGTACGTTTTTCTCAGTACTGTGTTTGTGTGTGACCAAACTCACCGGACACCTTCATTGAGGACGTAGAGTTCATTATCTGCCAAACCTTTCTTCTGGAAGACTGCTATGACAGCGTTGTGGATGCTGCAACATAAGACACACACATAAAACCGATCTACATTTCTGTCCCAGACGCATTTAAACACTACATTTTTTGCACCTTATTTGGTGTACCTGTTCCAGGTGGCGTTGGCTCCTGCCCTCTTCTGCTTCTCCCCTCTGTCCTCTGGTGAACTTTTCTCACTCTTCCCCAGCTCGCTGAGGCTGGGGGAGCTCATCAACTTCAGCCGGTGCAGAGTCCTCATGAGGGAGATAGAAAGGAAGTGGCGAGAAATAAGAGTATGCACTCAGTGCTGGACAGGAGTGAAAGAAGGGCAGGCGATGAGCTGACACACAGATACAGAGAAGAAACACGAGGAGATGGCTGGAGGGGAGAGGAGAACATAAGCAGAGTGAGTCTGAAAGAGAGACAGAGTATACAGAGGGAAAAAGCACAATGACAATACAAAGAGCGGCTGGCGACAGAGGAGGAGAGAAGTAGGACAGGATGATGCATGGTGAGAGAGGGGTAGCACGTTAAGAGCAGGATGGGTGGAGCCAAGCCGAGAGGTGGGCCACAGTGTCACCGCACTGCCCCTCTCAGAAGAGAAGAAAACAATAGCACATGCAACGATGGGGGCATACTCTTCCTCCCTCTCTGCCTCTCTGTCAGTACAATACAGCCATTGATGCAAACAAATATTTATGCAGAGCACAGATGCCAGAGGAACTGCAGGGTAAGCAGACCGAAGCAGTTGGGACTTTGTCACTGTACAGAGGGGAGGTGGAGAGGGGGAGATGGAGGAGGAAGTGGTCCGGCTTATTAACAACAACAAAAACAGGGATAGGAAGCAGTGACACAATACAGGACAGTAGAGAAGGTCTTCCTGCTCTCCCATGTTCAACACAGCTGGAGCAGGACGACAATAGTAAAAAACTGTGTAATACATGAAACTAGAGCCCGACTGATACTGGATTTTTAATGCTGATTATGAGGACCCATTAATGTCCAGCTTCTCCTCTTTTATGTCCCCTGAAACAACTTCTCATGAAAACTATGATGTTGACACTGAATGAAATAGTCAAACTTGTTTAACAAGTTGTTAAGGCAGCACCATCCCATCGAAAGTAAAATTTCTGGACGTCTTGTTCACTTATTTTTATTCTCTTTCTTACTGATTGATACCACTCACATGTCTGTACAGTTAATATGAAGCTAGAGCCAGCAGCTATTTAGCTTAGCTTACCTTAGCATGAAGACTGGAAACAGAGGGAAACAACTAGCCTGTCTCTGTCCACAGTTAACAAAATCCACCTAACAACATCTCTAAAATTGATTAATTAACTTCTTTTACCTTGTTTGTTTAATCCATACAAAAACCAAAACAGTCTGGCACATAACTCCCATAAAACCACAACAGGGTGTTTTTTACTTCGGCTTTTGTATGAACTAAACAAATGAGTTAATTAATGAGCTTTAGAGGTGCTGGTTGACAGTTTTTGTTACCTTTGGACAGAGGCAGGTTAGCTGTTTCCTCCTTTTTCCACTCTTTATTCTAAGCTAAGCTAATCAACTGCTGGCTCTAGCTTCCTATTAGCATACACACATGAGAGCGGTATCAATCTTCTCATCTAATTCTTGGCAATTTCCCAAACTATTCACAAAATGTGTTTTTGAGTGTAAAACTAAACTTGTAAGGGCTCTGGTAGACAAACTGTAAAAGACATACTGTTTGTAAATGACCTCAGCCACCTCTTTGGCATTTCTGTACTCTATTTTCAGGAGGGACTGGTGGAAACTAACTGAAGAAAAAGAGGAATGATGAATTCAAACCCACACAGTCCAGAAACTCTCTGCTGACAGCATGGCAGTAAACGACAGACGACCCCCCCCCACACACACACACACACACGCACACACACAAACACACACCCACGATCATACAAGCTCAAAAAACATGGAAAGCAAGTGTACAGATCGATGAGATGTACACACATAAGGAAATGAGTCAATCAAACATCCCCCCAGGAGATCATTATCATCAAGTCAACATGTGTTGCAGGTAAAGCTCTGACAGTTAATGAAATCTTCTGGGACGAGAGATGGTGGGATTTTTATGAATGCTAATGAATAGTTCATGCATCTTCCAGGAAGCTGTACGTTGAGAAATGTTAATCCCAGGAACTGAGCCTTACCTCCTGATTGGATGCTCACTACTGCTGTCCATGTCCGGGCTCGGGGGAGGGGCGGAGAAGGTGCTGAAGTTGAGGGACAGGGGTCGGGGGGAGGGCCGGGAGGCATGCCTCCGCCTGAGTCCATCAAGCATCTGAACATATGAGGGGGAAATGATGGAGAAATTGATATTAAGGTTTGCATAACAGTAGAAATGTCAACAAAGGCAAACAGAGCCTACAGGAGAGATCACATTTTTCATGGGCGCGTGAGGCATCAGAAAAAAATGTCTGAGGCCCTGACACAGTCATGATCCTTCAGCTACCTTTTACTTTGAGACAATGACTGAAATAAGAAACATTAACGCACAAAAGTAAGTAAAACTTACCATCGAAGGGCCACAGGAGAAAACCAAACCACACATTTGTGATCTCCTCAAAAGAGTTATAGTGTGTAAGCAGACGGCTGCCTTCTGTTTCCTTATTCTGTCAGTGAATGTTATTTCAACACTATGGATGAGTGTTTTGCAATCGGAGCTAAACCTACTCTGCAACTTTAACACAATCACACAATTACATCAGAGGAAAAAAAAGGGAAATGCATGTGTGTGCATGTACAGTATGAGTGTGTGGATTATTCCTGTAAAAGCCACGTAGCCACAGTCCTCTCTCTTGGAGTATGACATTACAGTATTATAGTCTATTTGGGTGTCTCCCCACAGAAACACTCTGTACATAGTGAAGCACCATCCCCTGGTCAGAGGGGAGAACAACAGTCTGGGCTGTCACTCTCCAGACAAAGACACAACACAAGCCTCCTTCTCTGACACCCTGCATGCAAGTGATAAATAGGTGATTCGTGTGTTTTCTGATGGACTGATCTGCAGTTTTCATTGGAGTAACATCTCAGTCAGGGACACACAGACAGGTTACACACTGTATACCCGACATGCCATGCCACGCCAGTCTGGGCATTTCTGCTTTTGTTCACCCCTCCTCCTTGTCTTTTAGGGGCGACTACAGTCATATTGGTGCCACTTTTGATTTCTATTAGTCTCTATTGCTTTCCTGGCCCACTGATATACCCCGACATGTTTATTCGACATTAGATAGCCAATCAATCGGCTAGACATGCAATCAACAGTCCACGTTTATCGCACAGGGAGGAATGTACAGCCAGTCGTGCGTACGTGGAGGTTTTTCTATTTTTTTTTTTTTTTTTTACTTGTGTGGACGAGAGGATGAGGCAAAGTGTCACTGTAAACAGCGTGGATGTCTTCTGAACACACAGACTGGCGCAGATGCATCATTAAGTCCACCTTTGGATAAAAACTGTATCATAATGGCTACAAAGTTGCCGTATGTCATGCGCCTCTGCCCGCCCACTGTAGCCTGCACTCACCGTTGCTTATCCTGTCGTGTTGTTCCTGTTGGGATGAAACGGTCATGTAGTACCGATGGGAAGTATTTACTGTCCAGGCTCATCAGCTGGACTGCTCCCCGCCAGTCTGCGCACCCACACGGGCATCAGGGTGCAGGCGGATGAAGGGTCCGACCTGCGGCGCGGTGGAGGGGGACTCATTCATGAAGCATGCACTGCCGCTCGCTCGCTCTCTCTCTCTCTCTGGCTCGCCCCCGCTTTGTGTTGACGAGATGCAAAGCGAACCTGGACTCACGGACGCGGCCACGAGCAGCAACGTGGACGCGCATTGTGGTTCTAGCCGTATGCAAAACAGGGGAATCACTGGGGTTCAAGAAAAAAACATAAAAGCATGGGTTTGACGAGCTGTGAACAATTTTCACTTTATTCCTCAAGAATTTAAACGCAGACTCGTGTAGGAGACGTAGACATAGAGGCATATAGGCCTACTACACAGGCTCTTAACCTCCAAAACATCAACATCTTCCAAAACAAACAAAGCAAGAGCTATAGGCTAGGCCCACTGTATTTGCATCATAGCACAGCAGTACACGCAGCTGCATAGACGCTGGGACTGAGACCTGCATGTGCCATGTTGCTTTGAACAGTATAATCGGAATACGAGGCAGTAAGTGCATAGTATCCAGCACTGACCCCAATCTATGCAGTTTAACACGCTGGGTGTTTCGCCATCTGTCAGTGCAGGCGCTGGTATTTTGCAGATAATCCTCTATTTCCACGGGTCGTGATGTAATTAAGTGAGTCTCGTGAGCAACAAAATTAAAGCTATTATTTAAAAACAACTCAAGCAAGCTGGTAATTTCAGTTGCATGCTTAAAGAATAAGAATGCGATTTTCTTGTTATTGCTTTACTGTTATGCAAATAAGACTCAATGACAAGAAACAAATCATCAGACTACTATGCATGTTGTGACAGTTAATCTTCTCATGCAGTAAAACGCGCCTATTGGATCATTAACATTAACATTAACTAACTTCACTCCGGATTAGTCTGTTGTCATTTTTTATGTTCAGATAATTAATTGTATATTCAGAGTGAAAAAGGAGGTCTACAATGGAAGTCAAATATCAAAATTAAGAATAGACAAATTGAATGAACATTTACTTTCTACGTCTATTCTCCAAAATAGCAATAACAACTAAATTAACAGGAGACAGTGTCTTTAGTATTTACAGCCATTCTCAAGCAAGTAAGAGTGGAGGAGGAAAATGTGGCCTTTATATCTTTATATTTTCTTTTTATAATCCATAAATATTTTTTTTTAGCTAGAACTAAAATAACCTTCATTGCAACCCTCTGTAAAGCTGTTTGTAGAGGAGAAAATGCAAGTATGTATTTTATTCCATTCTTTTAAACTCTAATTTAAGTTGATTGAAAATGATTAGCTAATATGATAAGATTAATCAATCAATCAAAAATAAAATAGAAATACATTCTGAACATATTTGCTACTCTGACCTGGACTGGCCTCAGACCAGTAACAGAGTAACGTTTCTATGGTAACAGCAAAATCTGTGGTGTGGCACTGTATTTGATCTCGTGGAGGTAAAGGGACAAAAGTCGTATCAACGAAACTGAGTCCGACTGACTGATTCATAACATAACGATTTACAAAGTCGGTTCCATGTCTTAAAATCATACGACCATAGTCTTTGCTAATTCGCTAAATTGTATTGGCTACAGATGAAATGCCCTATGCCAACGAACACAGAACCATAGCTACGTCTACGTGTTTATTTTCCCACGGGCCGTGAAGGCAACATAAACTCCTCCTCCGGTAGTCCGAGCGGGAAGTTCAGATGATCGTTTAGCTGAAATGTAGCAAATGTTTCACTGCTGTGGCTGTTTGATTCAACACAATTTACTTCTGAGGGATTTTAACCGGTGAGTTTGTATTAATACACATGAGCTAATTTACAGCGGCACCGAGTCATAGCTAATGTGGTAATAACGAGCAAAGTGGAGCCAGTATTAACTTGACCTGCCGATACAGACTGTACAGTTAGCTTCACTTCATTTTAGCTTTCAATAAACAGGTCACAATCATGACTGATTAAAGTGCGTTTATATGGGTTAGAGCAGCTGATAGTTGTTGCTATTTAGCTACATTAACTGTTCCTATTGTCTGTCTGTTTCAGAGACCACAGCAGAGCTCTGCAACCATGTCCTGCAACACCGAGGAAAGGAGCACCGATGCGTCTAGGTGCTTCGGACAGGTAAGTGGATTATAGGTGTGCATTATAGGTGTGCAAGGAAACGTCATCCTGCTGACTTCTTCAAAGGTTAATTTAAAACTCCTGTCACAGACTAATTAATTCAAATGAGACTCAGGTGTGCAGAGCAAATTAATTAGAAAGGTAAAGCACAGCTGCTCTTGTCTCACCATGTGTTCACGTCCTACCTGTATTAGTGTGTGTGTGTGTGTGTGTGTGTGTGTGTGTGTGTGTGTGTGTGTGTGTGTGTGTGTGTGTGTGTGTGTGTTTCTTTCTGGCCTCAGTCTAAGCTTCTGCCACCCAATCCAAAAATGTGACAATAAGTGAACTGAGACAGAATTAAAGAATCAATGTCTTAAAAGTAAAAAAAAAATGTTTATATAAAGTTCAAACCTTTTATAACAGGTGCATGAATGAAAATGGACTCTGAAACCTTCATCTTGTGAAAGCAGAAGGCAGTGAGGCAGGTTGGGTTGGGAGTTAATCAGAATGACTGAAAAATCATCCATTTGCGATGTTATAGTCTACATCCAGCTTAATGCGGCTTCAAAGCTTATTTATGACAGCTAACAAAATCTCAAAGTGCTATAGAATTTGAAAACAAAACAACGCTGATTGTAATAAAAAAATAAACAGAAATATAATAAGTACAATGTAAATATGTTTTAAATGTAGAATTTTCCTTCTTTTTTCTTTTTTGTGTGTGTGTGTGTGTGTGTGCGTGCGTGCGCGCTGTGTTTTTGGTTCCTAACTGTAATTCCACTGTGATGACAGTGTACCTACACAGCTGAGGAGTACCAGGCGGTGCACAATGCTCTGCGTCAGAGGCTGGGACCAGAGTACATCAGTACCAGAGTAGCTGGAGGAGGACAGAGGGCAAGTCTTTGTTTTTCTCTCCACCAGTCTCTGTGATTGTGTTTCTCTCCAGCTGTGAAGCAAATTTACAAATTTTAGTTCAACTGTAGAAATTAAAGTGTCTAGACAACGGATGGGTTGATGTGAATTTATATGAATCCAAGTCACAAGCAAAATCAGGTGGGAATAAAAACTTTGTTGTGATATGGAGTAAAACCAAAAGCTGCATAAGATCACTTTACTGTAACTCAGCTAGCACCACTGTCTCTCTTGTTTCAACAGGTGTGTTATGTTGAAGGGCATCGTGTCATCAGCCTGGCTAACGAGATGTTTGGCTACAACGGATGGTCTCACTCCATCTCTCAGCAGAATGTCGGTATGACTCATCGAGCTTCTTGTCGCTAGAGGATCGTGTTTTAACGCCAAACTGCTGCCATGCAGCCAGACTAACAGGAGCTGTGTTTGTGCTTTACAGACTTTGTAGACCTCATCAATGGGAAGTTTTATGTCGGAGTCAGTGCGTTTATCAAAGTGCAGCTTAAGGTTAGATCATTGTCATTTTTTTTTTATTGTGATTCCAGCAAAAAATTTCACAACAAAAAATGTCACCAGAAATTTTCTACATCCTTACCCCTCATCACCCTGTGCTGCTCATGTTGTCCACATGAATTTGTGTGTAATACTTACTTTTCCTCCAGGATGGGTCGTTTCATGAGGATGTAGGTTATGGAGTCAGTGAGGGACTGAAGTCTAAAGCTCTGGCACTGGAAAAGGCAAGAAAGGAAGCTGTCACTGATGGCATGAAGAGGGCACTGAAGTACTGCAATTAGAATTTTATACATCTTATTATATGAAGAAAAAAACAAACAATTTTTCTAAAATATATGTGTTATTTTGTTGAGATGCTTTGGCAATGCCCTTGGAAACTGCATCCTGGATAAAGAATACCTCTTAGCCATAAACAAGATCCCCAAACAGGTCAGATACAGTATACAAACTTTTAGCATGTAATGGTCTTATTTTCATTTCAGTCTGTGGATGCTGAATCTTATCACTTCTCCTCCTCACAAAGCCTCCTCCTCCTCTCAACCCGACTAAGACCAAGCGCTCTGAGGGGGAACCCTTAGTGGAGAAAGCCCGGCTCTCCAGTCTGGCCCGAGAGGAAAAACTTTTATCTGCAGCTGGTCCTGCCAGGATGCCGCTAGAGCCCAAAGTGGTCGACCAGAACCAGAACTGTTCAGAAGTTCACACTCCTGATGCTGGCCCTGCTCCCGACAGGAAGAGCGAGAACATCGGCTCCATGTGAACACGCCACTTCACACTTCCTCATCTGTTTTGCAACTGTGTATCACCTTCAATCTCAATTCTCCCTGTTCTCTTCTCAGGCCTGCCATGGATTCGTTGGACATTGTCGGGTCTGAACTGCACACAGATCCCAAACAACTGAGGAAGCTCCGACAGCAGCAGCTGCAGCAGAAGTTCAGGAAAGAGATGGAGGCCAAGAAGCTGCAGCAGAAACAGGATCAAGCCAAGTCTGAGGACACAGAGGTCGCTATTGGACAAGGATCCAGTGGAGGTAAAATAAAATAATTCAGAGTGACTTAATTTTGACATTATGTGCCCCACAGTAAATCAGAGGGCTGGTTTACTGATCTTTCAAACTCTGAGGCAATTCAACATGTTAGAATGACAAAAAGCACAATAAAAAATGAATAAATTAGATGAGAAAATAAATTAGCATAGAATAAAATTGATGTAATGAAAAATGAAACAAAATACAAATAGAAAACAATTATAATTGTTAACAGCTGCAGTACAGTAACAAGTTGTCTTTTGCTGTCCTTAATGCAAGAAAGAAGTACAGAAGAGAAATTAATTGATCAAAGCTCTGATTTCGCAGCCTTTCCAGAAAATAAAATAATTACTGTGTTGTGGGCCAGATTAGGTTCCAGGGCCCATAGGTTGAGACCCCTAGTTTAGAGTCTCAATATTTATGGGAGTATACATTTTCGCTGATGTTTGTGTTTTCTATGAAAATGTTTGTTCCCCAGGTCATGAAGGTGTGAGCAACGGACGCCGGACGCCCAGCAGCAGGGATCAGTATTTAGCAGGTGCTGTAAACTACCACCAGACGGTGTACAGACGGTGTGTTGAGGAAACCTGCCTGTCTTCAGCTTTCAGCACCCGGCCTCGCTCAGTTCTGCTTCGTCTTCCTATGCAGATGATCCTGAGATGTGGGATTTCACTCTAGATGGGATTGAGGAGCTGGATGTGACAGGTGGGCCGTCGTCCAGAGGGCTCAAGCCCAGCACGCCTGGGAATCATAAGATGCAGACGCGCAGTAAGACCCCCCAAAGACCCCCAGGAAGACCTCCAGACGAGGCCCAGTTGTACAGCAGAGGACAGGACAGGAATCAGTACATACCTCAACACCAGAACCAGGATCATGGTAGACCAGGTGACGTTTTGTGAACAGTTGCTCATTTGTTCATGAGTTGTTGGCTGAATTTTGTAGCATGTCATTTATTTCTACTTTTTCAATCTTACAGGCGAAGCCTTCAGTCCGTACAGACAAGGACAGTACATGAAGAAATGCAGACTGGACACCTGAGTATTTGTCAACGCTTTCTAGAATCCATGATTTTATTTTTGTGTTTATATTCACTTTAGTGTGTATACATTTATTAAGTTCATTTTGCAATGAATTGGTGCTATGTCTGTGATGTTGAGAAATGTTACCTGGGTTTGTAAAAAATAAAAATAAAAAATCTTACCACTGAAGTCAGTCAGCTGTAGTTTTAGTTTCTGTCTAAAAACAGTGATCTGATCTGTCTAATCAGGCTGCAGTGGTGATCAAACCTTTTGATCATTCTTCTCAAAAAAGGATTTCTTGCACTGTCCTTTTGTAAACGATATGTCAGAGAGAAGTATTAAGGACTTGACACCAAGTTTTCAGGACCTTTAAATAAAATTTGATGAATCAACTTTTCTTTTTTTCAGACTATCAACAAAAAACAAAAAAAAAAACCCAGTTCATCCTGGATAATCCCCTAGTAACAAACTAGTAAATAAAAAAGGCACAGTCTGGTCATAGCACGTTTTAATTACACCAATAAGCATGACAAGTGCTTTAATTGATATTTTTATTTGTTTTTACATTTTGTACAATGTGAAAAACATACACAAAACAGACACTGAATCACGGGAAGTCTGTAAGGAGGGATCCGAAAGAAGAATAAAACATATTACTGCGTGTCAGTAGCCTCAAACAGTACTGTATGAAGGTCTGTGATAATTACTGATATCATAGTAGCACATGGACCTTAAGCTTTGTTGTGAGCTTGTGCTGTACAGTGGCCAGTTGTCATTTGTAAGATTAAACACCAGTGAAGCCAGCATGCAGAAATCATATGCCAATAGTCTGATATTGAAGTTGTGCCTGTGATACTGGTGAATGACATTAAACAGACAACACTTTGTGATGACTCTCAGGAAGGCAAATAATAATAAAAAAAATTACTAATAATTCCAATATCAAAAACATTGAAGTCAGTAACAACCCTCATCAGCATGCAAATGTTTCCATTACCCCTCAGTCCTTATAAAACTTTAAACATTGCATATTCTGCATTGCAGTAACTTAGTTTTTCTCTAGAGAAGTTTAACTATTCATCCAATCTACGAGCAGGCGAAAGTCACAAAGACAGCATGGCACTCATGTGAGGTGGTGAGACAAAAGCTGAGCCAACATTAGATCGTGACAACTTTTAAACCTTTATACAGCTCACTCGCTGCCTGAACAAGTGCTTCTATGAAATGGTTTAATAATAAATCCACAAAAACAAATGTCAGCGAAAACCAAGTACGCATGAGCCAAATATAAATACACAGCTGATTACACAACCAACACAAATGTAACTGTAGAGAGAAAAGAAACTGTTACTATTACTCAGTGTGCTCTTTGTTCCGCAGTCCTGTGTGTGGTGTCTGGTCCAACATTTCAGAGTGTGATGTCCTCTGAGTTGGCTGTGTCGGGTTGTGTACAGGTTAAGTTAACTGGTTTTCTGCAGTACAGTCATAGCTACAGGACTAGATGGATCTGGAACTTGTCATTAGTGAGGATGCAAGGCACTAAAGTGTTCCTCATGTTTACAGGTTAGAGTGCATGTGCATGTAGAGTGGGTCACCACAAGCATACTCTAGTGACTGAGCGTTACGTGAAAGCATTTACCTCACATTAACATATGTACAATAAAATAGAAAAGGGGGCAGGGCAGTCATAGATAGAAGAGCTTAATAAACCACAGGATTACTCCTGCGTGATGAGAAGGATACCAATAACAACAACCCTGCAATTGCACTTCTTATATTCCTTTAACTACATGTTGTTTAACAACCTTTAATAATAATTACAGTGAAACAACATCAAAATCTGATGGCTGAATACAGGTCCATAAAGAACATTTGTTTGTTTTATTAAATAACGCATACAAAAACAGACCACAGAAAGAGAACCCCAGACACTTGTGATTTGAGACATGACGGCTAAATGTTATGAGTGGAGATATTTAATGTGACATGACTTTGCTAACAACCTGTTCATCTGCGTGCTGAGCACTGTCTGTGTAAACAACTGGGAGAAGTGGGAAAGCTGCGTCTCCTCAGAGTCCGAAACCTTCCACAAATACTACACTAATAAACCAAAACTGTTTAATTTTGTATGAATTGATAAGTAGACTTTGAACTGCTCATATCTCATAGCTAAGCACTAAGTGAAGTGGTTTCATGTGTCAACTTAGGATTCTTAACAAGATTTCATTCTTGTGTAAAATCAAGAAAAGAAAATAATTTATCACCCTGCAAACACCCTCTACAGATTGTGATCTACAGCAGCATCACCTCCTCAGTTTCACTTAAACTCCGAATGGCGGTCAACACCACGACAATGCTTTTTTATGTGGCAGATCCACTGGCTTACATGTCAGACGTGAAGAATAAATCAGTATGACAATAAAGCTATATGATAGAGACAACTGAAATCACAATGACACCAGACTCTCACAGGGACATAAATATGCTAAACATGGAATCATAACTCAGTGAAGAAATATCTATATACAAAGTCAATGTTTAAATGTGTTTGGGGATTAAGGCCACAGTTACAAGGGACAGTTTATCTACTCTTTGCCATTATTGCATTTTACTTAATAGGTAGCAATTGGGATGTATTCATGTTCCAACCCTATCCATTACACTCCAGCCTAACTTACTATGTCTTTCTTCCTTTCTCCACCAGTCACACTTACAGCTCCATCTGGAACAAACTGTACCACTCTTATCTTCCACTTTCTGTACACTCACATTCTCCCTCGCTCTGATACAACAGAACCTACCATCCCAAGTCACTCAACCAGGTCAATGTTTAGTCAGGTGTGTGCACATGTGTGTGTGTTGTGGTATATTAGTTCAATTCTCTTGTGCCAGTTTGGCTTAAAGTTAGGACCAATAAGGATGTCAACCAGAATCTCTCCTACCTTCTCCTCTTCAAAGGAATCACAACATTACAATGTCTGCTCTCAAAAGACTTCTTTGGCTGCTGTTGGTTGTGCATTTGGGGCGTTACATCACCAGACACAACCAACATGCTCTTCACAGCTCTATTCCACAGCTAATGGCAGGCTAAATGTGAGACTCTTGTGCTGTGGATGTGTATTGCACTCTCCCTCCAATTGCCAGGCAGATTTCGTTCTGCCTGAGAGGACACAGATCAACTCATAACACATAATGATAAAAGTTGAAATAAAAATAAAAAGCACAATACCCAGCCAGCTAACCCGCAAACTGCAAAGAAGGCTAGTGTTTCTCGATCAACGACTGTCTACCCTCTCTGCCATGTGGTCTCAGCCTGGACCAGGGCTCTGACTGGGCTACGTGGGTCTCAGGTTGGACCCTCCAGGGCTGACTGATTTCTGGGAGGCTGGTGTGGTTCCCATGTGGTAGCCTTGATGTATGGAGACTGGAGCTGTTGTTGGTGGCTGGTACTGTGTTAGTGGCTGTGCAGGGTTAAGCATGCTGACCTGGCATGTGCCTGTGGGTCCTGCCCACTGAGGAGCACTGTACGGCGCAGAGGCATAGCCGAACCCCTGAGCAACTGGGCCCAGAGAGCCTTTACGGGGCCCTAAAGGGACAGAGGGATTGGCTGGGTTGGGAAGGTGAGTGGTGGCGGTGGATGTGGTGTTGGAAGGCGTGGGAAGTGTTGGGCAGAGGTAGCCTGGAGCTGAGAATTTACGGCCCATGTTGGCTGGAGGGATTATCTGTTATAGAGAAAAAATA
This sequence comes from Seriola dumerili, assembly GCF_002260705.1. Taxonomy (NCBI): domain Eukaryota; kingdom Metazoa; phylum Chordata; class Actinopteri; order Carangiformes; family Carangidae; genus Seriola; species Seriola dumerili. The sequence continues at coordinate 4,842,534 of NW_019174474.1, read as the reverse complement.
AATAAATCTTACAACTGAATATGCAGCATTTTTACAGACAATAAGTGGTTAGCAAAAACAAAAATATCACACATGATCATATAGTTATAAAATGCTCCAGTCTTTCTTTAAAAGAAAGTACTGAATGCTTACATCATGCCCCAGTGCTGCCTGTGCTCCAGTTTTAGGACCTCTCTTGCATTGGGAGAGGTTGATAGCATCTCTGGCCCAGTTATCCACCAGTTGGTGCAGGTCATCAGTGAATGTGCCTTTGCCCTTCTGGGTGTGGGAGGCAGGAGGAGTGGGTCCAGTCGCCTGTGTCAGGGAAGTAGAATGGTTCTGGCAGTGGCCTGAACCGTTTGTGGAGCTGGTCCCAATTGATCCTGGGAAACGAGGAGAGGTGAGATGTCAACAAGGAAATTAATTTAGGAAATCAATTCATGCAACTCAGTGTGACAAATGTTTGCACATACCTGTGGAGCAACTGCTGAGGCTGGGCATGGATGGAGAGGATCGGAGCTGCTGCAGGGATGACCTGCCAACTGCTTGTGATGCATCTGTTGCTGTTTCTGAGGTCTCTGATGCAGAAGGTGAACTTTGCTTTGGAGGGGACTCTGAACCATGGAGGCTCTGAACCGAGGCTGGCGATCCTGAACACGTGGTCACAGCACAGAATGAGTTTTATATTTAAACATGTACATACTATTTGAACAGCTAGGCTGTTTGGTAAAACATGTACATAAAACACAAACTGCAGTATTGATCTCAAAGTTGATAATAAATCAGTCAAAAAACTGAACAGCCAGTTTAGTGTCCTTACCTGAGTGTATGGGACTGGGTTGTCCACTACTGCGAGCAGATTTGTGGCTTTTGCTTTTAAGCCTACGTCGACCTCCAGCCATGGCCACAGCAGGGGAGAGGACAGATGGAGGAGGATGTTTGCCCATGCGCGTGAACAGAGCCTCTATCTCCTCTTTCTGACGCGTCTGCAAGGCCTGAATCTCCTTCATATGTCTGTGAGCAGGAGAGGAAAGGCACAAAGACAGTCATGTTTAAATACTTCCACTGAGCTGTGAACCAACATTCGTATGGGTAAATAAGGGAATTGTAAAATGGAATTGTAAATATGTAACATACTTTTCTCTCAGACGGCTAATTTCTTTCTGCAAGGCCTCGTCCTCAGTCTCTGAGTCGTCGTCATTGTCACTGCTGTAATGCGTATGTGCATTATGCGGGTCAGAGGTTGAAGATGAGGGCCCATTCTGAATACTGGAGCCATGTGACAGACTGGAGCCTGCTGCTGGAGCTGGGGTCACTGAGGGAAATTTAACACAAGATCATTACTACAATATAATAGGTTTACCAGAGGACTTCATATGATCTAAAAACATACTCTTGACATCCATCTGTGTTCTATGCACAGGATGATGAAAATCTTTGTTTCATGCAAATTTACAGATCAAACCAAAGGATTATCTTCTGATATGATTGAAACTAAAATTATTTTTAAACTCAGTAACTAAATAAGTCTACTGTATTTGCAAAAGCTCTCATTAATAATTCCCAGCCTATACCAACAGGATATATTTAAATTTAACAAATGAGGCACAGGTGTAGATGCCTCCAGACCATAACTTTCCATAAAGCCCCCTCAGAGTGCATTAACCTGCTTATACTATGGTCATATATCAAAAGGAAAAAAAGGATGGCTGTGATAAAATGATCATCCATTTAAAGACCCATATTATTCTTCATTGTGCCAGTCCAGTTATAGTGATGACAGTAAATTTACTGGTAAGACTGTGAAAAATCTGTTTTGTATGGTAGTATTGTGCACTATAGGACCCTGTGCAACATATTGGTCCAGTATGAGAAAGGCTTTACACTAGATTATTGAAGCTAGCCTCTGTTACTGAGCTTTTATGAATTTACTGTGAACCTGGTCCGCACCTGTGACTGAAAATCGCCCCACTTTAGAGCCAGTGGTTGGCCCAGAAGTGGCATTGCTGCTTGTGGACACTTGGAAGCGCCCAATAGTGGTAGGCTGACTGGCAGGACCAGCAGAGAGAGATGAGGCTTCATTTATACTGTCAATTTCACAAACTCCTTTGGACAGAGACGATGACCGATGGAGGGTATTTTCTGGACTTGAGGGGGAGGAGGAGGAAGAGGAAGAAGAGGAGGAGGATGAAGTTGTAGAGGACGGCGTGAGAGAAGAAGAGGAAACAATGCTGGAGGGATCTGGAACACTACTGGACACACCATCTGTGGCAACGGACACCTGAGAAAGAGGAAGGAGGTCATTTTAATGAACTAGAGGTTTAACTGTTTTAGATTGAATTAGCCACAGTAATTTTAAGCTGTGTCTAAAACTTACTTGGAAACGTCCCAAAGTGAACCCTGCAGCTGGAGGCTGGACCCTGTTACCTCCCTGAACCGTCTCTGGGCTAAGAGCTCTCCTCAATTGTGCATCCAAATTACCCAGGGGTTGCTGTGACTGCTGATTCACATAAACAGGATATAAGGAACAGTCTAAGCAGTACACTTAGAACCTTGTACTCTTAAAATCTACAGAAGTAATGGGGCAGGTAGTATTGCGATGAAAATGTAGAACTCACCTGATTTGGTCCAGGAAATGGGGGTAAAAGGTCAGTAGGAGGTGTAGCAGCTTGATCAAATCCAGTGGGTAAAGTCTAAAAAGTATATCAAAGAAGGAAGTCAAAACACTATTTACAGCATTGACACTGCATTTTGGATTTATTGTTGGATGCTGCAGTTTTCACTAACCTGTGCCCTGGGCTTAGTTGGAGGGGTATGGGCATGTCCTGCTGGGGTAATACCCTGTCCCGGGGTGGTCGTGGGGCCCTGGACACCTTGGCCCCCAGAAGTGAGGGGAAGGTTAGATGGGGGCACCACGGCGGTTCCAGGTGGAGGGGAAGAAGTCCCAGTGGGAGGAGAGGAGGTCCCTGTGTTCTGACTAGGATCCAGTGATGCTGAGGAGGCAGTGCTCTGGTCTTTAAAGAGGGACCTTAGTTTCTTATCTAGAGCTTGGATGTCATCTCTACCAGCGGCCTTTGTCTGGAGGTCAGCCCCGTCCGACTCCGCTGGCTGTGGTTGGACTTGACTCTGACTGCTTGATGAGGTGGGAGGTGGGGGCTGAGCAGAAATGGGAACAGGCTGACACTGGGAGGTTGCATGTTGTGGTGCATGGATGGATGAATTCATAGGCTGAGAAGATGTAACAGCGCTATTAAAAGGCTGCTGCTCTGAAGCAGGGACAGTAGCAGTACTACTGGATGCAACACCAACAACAGAAGAGACAGCGACAGAACTACTGCTCAGCTGAGGCCCAGGTACTGCGGGGACGGAGGTCTGCACCGATGGAGGAGAAATGGTAGAAGATGAGGGAGGGATGCTGGCAGCTGGTGGAAGTTGTGAGGGGGGTGTTTCATGGGAAGACTGAGGAGGTGGACTAGGATCACTGATGACAGGAGCAGGAGTTTGGGACTGAGCGGATATAGGTGGAGGAGAAACCCTCCCAGTTGAGGGAGGTGGTGAGGATGTGGCGGTAGATGGGAGAGACACTGCAACAAAAGTTGTGCTAGTGTTGGAAGCTACAGCTTCTGGAGGACCTACGATATTGTTAGAGTTTGGGCCAAGTCCAGGCTCAGTGGACATAACAGTGACTGGTTCATGTTCAGGAGCAGGGGGATCAATGGTGCTGCCTCTCTCAACACGAGGTGGCTTCATCTTACTGAAAGCCTGCTGGAGGGTCCCAGATGGAGCAGAGAGAGAAAGGCCCAATGTCATAGTGGGAGCTATAAAAAAGTAAAATGAGGAAGTAATTATATGAAAATGATATCAATTGAAATTGACATACGTGAAAAAAGCTTATGTGAAAAGTTGTATAACCCTATATAACCAGTTTGAAGTTTTCATTTTTTATTATACTTTGTTCTGTGACTTTTTTCTCTTTTTGAAAATATTATAATAAAATTAAATGTATCGTATTGTGAGTTGTGTGTGTGCTATGTTATTAATCTTCAGCCACTCAAGATTATGTTAGTAAAATTAGACATCTGTAATTTTTGCAACCTTCAGATACAGAATATAATACAGTGACTTAGAGAATAAAAGAAACTTTTCTCTCACCAGAGGCAGGTTCATCTCCAAAGGAGGTATTAGCAGAAGAAGCTCCAAAGAACTGCTCTTTAAGACGTGACTCGGGCACTGGGCTGACGATGAACCTTCGTCCTGCTGAATGCACCACCTGGGCTGTTGTACTGGGGGAAATACCTGACAGACAGGTTAAAAGAAAGGTCAGATATGAGGCGGGAGTCAGACTTAAAATCAATAAGTGGACAGTGAACACTGTGTTTTTGTCAAGTTTATTAACCTGGCAGCATGGGAACAGAAAGCTGAGGCTGTTGTTGGAGGTCACACATCTGCAAAGAGATAAAATGTAGGTGGTAAAGTCTTCAGGTTCAGCAGGCGTGGATCAAAATAGTCATAACAGTTATGTGGCTAATAGGGTGATGTGTACTAAAGAAATACCTGGGGAAAGCCTTCCTTCATCCCTTCTCCTTTCTCGTCAGCCATTTCTATGACTTCACGGACCTGCTCGATGAAGGACTCCCGCTCACTCTCCAAGATAAACTCACTCGCAACCTGACACAGAGCATAAAAAGTTCAACTACTGTAACTACAACTACATATACTGTGAGAACGTTTCACAGAATGGCTTCATATTTGTGATGGTCATCGTCAGTGTTTGAGACAGAAGATATTAAAAACAAAAAACAACAGCCGTGTGTGACATTTGCTGTTGTTCTTTGTTCAGTTGCAGTGGATTATCATTACCACTTGCCATTACAAAGGGATGGAATGAATGGTAGCCATGCAAAACCATATTCTCAATGAATATATAGTGTGCATTACACATGGGAAGAGAGATTATATTCATTGTAATAAACCACCATTAGACAGTTAAATGTTTTCTAAATGTTTAGTGGCAAAAACTTGTGAACCACTACTACCATGATCTGTGCAATCTCCTCTGGATTATCACCATCAAGGTCAAATTTGAAGGTCACCATCTTCCTGTTGTGCGTTTCTAGCTGGCATTCTGCTACTCTGTCACCAACATTAGAGATCTGCAAAAGACGAAGAAGAAGAAAATTTAGGTTAAAACTGTTAAGTCACAAAGAGCTTAAGAGAGAGTCTGAATAAACTCATCAGTTCAGATCCGTACACTGAGAACATTTAGCTTGGCCTTTGCAGTCTTCTCATGGCGGGATCGGCTGCGTACAGATCGCCTCTGGTGACGCTTCAGTGAGCGTCCCTCATGGCGACCTCCTGATGTAGAACTTCCATCGTTGCCGTCACTAAGACCTGAAGCTGCATCTGACAGGCAGCTGTAAGAGACATGAATCCATGAGAGAGAGAAGTTGTGTGGTGCTGATGAAACCTCCTTTAAAAATAAAACTTCCTTCTCACCTTTCTACAGATGGTGGAACCAGAGCAGAAGATCCTGCTGACTGCTCCCCTGGTGTTGACTGAGGAACACTTACAGGGGCCTGAAACAAAAAAACAAAAAAACAAACAAACAAAAAAAAAAAAAAACAAAAAAATAAACAAAAAAAAAAAAAAACAAAAAAATAAACAAAAAAAAAAAAAAACAAAAAAATAAACAAAAAAAAAAAAAAACAAAAAAATAAACAAAAAAAAAAAAAAACAAAAAAATAAACAAAAAAAAAAAAAAACAAAAAAATAAACAAAAAAAAAAAAAAACAAAAAAATAAACAAAAAAAAAAAAAAACAAAAAAATAAACAAAAAAAAAAAAAAACAAAAAAACAAACAAACAAAAAAAAAAATCAGAAATCTAATGTCAATGGCAAATCTCTAAAGGTCCTTTTGTTTCTGCATTACTATTTTGAAATTATTTAAACCAATGATGTAAACCAATGATTATTTTAATGTAATTCCCAAGCATTCATTCAATTCTATTTTGGCCATTTATGCTGACAAACTATTTACAGCAAACGTAATGATTTGACCCAGACCATCCACCAGATGGAGCTGTTTAACCTGGTGAAATTTGTTGCATCTGGTTACTGCAAGAGACGCCATTATTCAGCTCTCGGGCAGAGTGTAAACATTGCTGTGCGATGGAGTTTTCTTTCCATTTCCTTTAGTGTGGCCATTTTCCTCTGCTGTGCTTATTTGAATATTATTTACACAGATTACTGCTGTTCTATTAGTTTCCAGTTGAAACCCTGTTGGTGATTACAATACTGTGATTTTTTTCTGCTGTGATAAAATGTATTTTATTTATTACATGAACACAGCATATATACATTGGTTTACTGTTTTCATGGAGGAATTTAAGCTCCAAGTAAAACCTGTGACATGTTACACTGCCTTTAGGTCAAAATGTAACAGTCATGAAAACAAATACTGTTTTCTGCTCTCACATTTAAGTAGATACTAGAAATAAAAAAAATAGAGATATAAAACCACAACACCAAAAAAAATTATTTGAGCTCTTACTACCCTCCTTATCTTACTCATGTTTATTGATGCTCTATAATAGGATTTACATGTATTTATTACATTTAACAAAAATGTATTAAAATTATGAAAAATGTGCACTGTAAAAATATTTCTTTGAAGAATGAATGTGCACATACTTCAGGAAGAGAAACTGTATAAGGAAGTGTAAACCACATGCTTCACATCTAACTCACATACATCCACATACAAATTAGTTTTGTGCTCTATAGAGTACCTGCAGAACAGAGAGACATGAGGCCTGATAGAGGAAGTATAGATGCTCTGCGTTGAGTGGAGGAGAGAGTACAGGACTTGGATCACTGGCCCAAGACTAAGAGTCATGCAGGAATAAGCAGCATGCAGAGGAGCAAGAGTGGAAGAAAAAAAAGGGGGCCGACGCAGTAATGAGAGTTGTGTGTTCAGAGAAAAGAGAAAAAAGTTTTAGAAAAAAATGCAAACATAGAAATGGACAGCATGAAATTCATACTGTAGTATGGCGAAGCAACAGTGAAATTAATGAGTTAAAAATCAATATGTCAGTTGGTGTCTTAAAACAAGATCAAAGAAATTTGGATGTAAAGTATGAGCAGGAGAGGTGTGTATCACCTGTAGCTGCTGAGCTCCAGTCTGTGCCTGTGGAAGAGTGGAGGTGCTCTCTGGCTGCTGCTGCTGGGGGGCAGACGACTGAGAGGATGGGGGTATCATTACTTGCTGGGTGGGAATCTATAAGAAAAGATAGGGTTAAGATAGAGTGCCAGAAATAGGAATAAAATCAAAGAGGTAAGATGTTTAGATAAAGATTGACACACATTCACTGTGGCATTTAAGCTAATTCCTGAAAATCTGGTTTCCACATGCACTTACCTGTTGGATAACATTAACTGCATATATCAGACCATTTGTTTACTGACAGCGTGGGGTATCTATTTAATGTCATCTCTCCAGTGCATTTTTGAGACATTGTACATTGCATGACAATCCACATTGCGCTTGTCAAGGTCTTAAAAACTAGTGGATCCAACATTTTTGTCTGAAGAAGATAAACTTCCTTTATTTATACTGTCCTACAATTGAGTAAAAACTTACCAAAGATATGTGAAAACTGACCACAAAGGCTGAGTATGCCGTGAAAACCAATAGAGACATTAACTTTATTTTGTTTCTAAGAACATGTTATTCGAATGGCTGTCTGTGCATTTAAAAGTGTTAACAGGAAAATGGGACATTTTATCTACCTGAGGGGGGAGCGATGGTTGGTAGTAAACTCCATACTATAAGAAACAAAACATAACACAGGGTAAGAGTAGAAAACTTGAGAATAAATAGAAACGTGGACTAAGGAGAAACTCAGGGATTTGGAACACTCAGCTACTTTCAACGCAGGTGCCTCAAGCAGAGAATATAGGCTTTAAAGGTTAACTTAACACTTCCTGAGAATCATGTTTTTGCTGACCTAGAGTTGTTCAAAGTGTAGAGTCCACATTTGCTGCTGTTATATAGAAGTGTACTTAGGGTGTGTTCAGTATACTCTAACATAATATAAGCTATGTTGTTAGGTGCAACAGATTTGAAAATTATACCCTGAGGTCAGTGAAACAATACTTTCCAGGTGGTGTTTAGTTGCTCTTTAAAGATCATTAAGACATGCAGTATGATGTTTACCTGTGGAGGTGCACCTGGAACAGACTGGCTCGTGGGTGCAACAGGAACAACTTCAGGCTGGATCTGGGGCTGAACCTTGCACACCACAGAAAGAAAACAACATCACATGTGAATTAAATTCTGTGGGCAAAGATAAGTAGTTCATGGGGCACATGTGTTAATGCAGAGGAAAAATTCCCACCCCGCACCCATCAAAAACAACATCCCAGGTTCAACTTTCTGAACATAACGGGCCGTGTCTGTGTGTGGAAAGTGAATGAAGATTTGCATTTTTCTTACTTCACAGGCAACTGTGCTACTAGTAGTTGGTCAGGTAAACAAGCATAGTTAGACTGTCTACAGTGTTCCCTTGTCAACACTAGATTTAGCAATGGCAAGGACTGCTGTGAATTGAGAACTGGTTATACCAAAGTGAGGAAAAACAGGGGCAAAATCAGAAAAAAGAATGTATAAATATCTAGTCTGTACATTTTAAATTTTGTTTTAAATACATACTTAATTCTGAGGAGCACATACCATGGGGAAAACATTAGATTTTTTTCAACACACAAGATTATGTCCTATTCAATACATGACTCACCACTGACAGCTGCTGCTGTTGCATTTGGTCATTTTGTGTCTGCAAACACGACACCTGGGGCTGAAGGTGCTGACCGGGAGTGGAGCTGTAGGACATTCCTGGCTGAGAAGGCTGGGCCTCCGGAAGGATGGAGGAACCAGGTAGTCTGTCGGCCATGTGAGTGGCTGTAAGAGGGGGACATGAAGGTTTAATTTATGAAAAGACTCTAAATGCATTCAACAACAAAATTTTATTATCATATGATGGGCTGTAGGTGTATTTGACCGTAAATGATCTTTGATACAAACCTCCTCCTGTGTGCTGTAGCTGTTGGTGTTGGTCAGTCTCAGGATCCTCTGACTCTGGCTGGATGGTGGCCACACTTTGACCCTGAACTGGAACTGGCATTTGCCCAGTTGACTGGGGGACATAAGGCGTGCCCTGTACCATGCCAGTCAGTGGGGTTGGTTGAGGAGTGTTGTAGTTAGAGTTCTGAAGGCTCTGCTGAGATGCAGGTTGCATTTGTGTGCCGTGTTGGTTTGGTTGCGGAGAGACATAAGAAGGAGGCTGTGGCACTGGTTGGGACTGAGGCAACTCAGTGCTTGATTGTTGGCCTGGTTGCTGTGCTGGCAGTAATTGACTCTGCAGTTCTTCTTCAAGCCTTCTCTTCTCCTGATCTTCTCTGACCTTCAAGATAGACAGCACCGAATGTTTTAAAATCTCTCAAGAGACTATTAATGGTCAACATGTGAACACCAGAGAACAATTACAAACATCCTATGACTGAAAAAAGGATTCAAGCAAATTAAGTGAATAGTAAAAATAAACAACATAAAATGCAGTATGGTTAGTATGGACACACCTGCTGCCGCTGTGCTCTCTTGCGACTGATTAGAGACACCCTGTCCTTTATGGCCTTTGCAATGGTCTTGTGGTCACCTTCGTACACATAACCAGACTCAACCTACAGCAAAAAGATTAGGGGTAGATTTCAGCAATGAACATGAACACATCAAGATAGCGATGAAAACAAACAAATTTTGCTCTTTTCATTTGTCATGCAGTCTTTGTGACTGTATAAATGAGATTTTGATTTTTTTTTAAAGACATTAAAAGTTCAATTCACCATTTCCTGAGCCACATCCTCTGGGACGTCTTTGTTGAGGTCAAAAGAAAACTCAATAGCTTCATTGTCTTTGTACTTCCCCTTGAGTTTCTTTATATCCTCAATTCTCAGCCACAACTTAATAGCCTCCATCTCTCCATCATCCTCTTCTGCCAACTCCACACGCACCCCAGTGTCCTCCTGGAAGAAGGCATGGTTCAGAAGGTCTTTGATTGAGTACCTAAAAAGAGGAGACAAGCAATGAGCAAATGTTTTCCTGGAGACCTTGACCAACTTCAACTTGTTAAATGTGCACTTTAAGTCAGAAACCTTTCATCCTTGTTCTGGCGAATACATCCCTCGATGATCTCCTTCACTTCAGGAATGGCCACCTTGTCGAAGCTGCCTGGCTTCACGCCCTACGGGAAACACAAAACCCTGAATGAGAATGGTTCTCCTTCTTATCTGACCTTTTCTTATTTTGGATACTACCCCACATCTTGTCTTTATTAGCTCATAGACCCTTAATCAGCACCACAAAAACATCTCTTATATTTCAGATGACTGAAATTATTGCAACCCTAAGCCAACTTTCTCTTTCAATTTTGTGTTTGAATGTACCTCAAATCTCACAGTACAAAGTGGAGGAGGTTGCTTCTAAGAAACATAATTTCAACACAAATCCGTTCAAACAATGGTAAAAGGAAGCTATGTGTTCTGCCTGGTGGCATTTAAAGATTGTAAAATGTCAAGTGATGAGAAAAGGAGGGCATAAGTCGGTGGAGGACGCTGATGAGAGGTGACGAATTGAACCACTAGCAACAGGAAACTGCCTGGTGCTACAGGAAAACGGATGACGATGAATTGAGAGAGCTGTACACCTGAGCTGAAATGACAAAATAGGAAGAACAACAGCCCATCTCTCCAAGGAATACTACTGTAAAAACAGAGGATGTCATACTGCCTAAATGTAGACTTAACAACACAATAGCACTTTGTTTCTCAAGTGAGGCAAGTGTGTTTGGTGCTCTGCAGTATGAGCTATTTGTGGCTCATTAAGAGAGCTAAGAACTCAATACTTTGCACTAGGGTAAATAAAAAATGCTCTGTTGAATCACGTAGCAGACTTCAGTGTTTGTGCTTTGCAGTTAATGGTAAACTGAAGGTATTGATAGAGATAGAGATTTCAAGGCACATTTTAGATAACAGTCTAGGAACAAGATCAACCTTTTTAACCCGAGACTTGCAATTACATGAATCATGGGTATGAATCATATCAGTGACTATGTATTTCAATAGTAAGCCAGTATGAACTGTATGAATAAGACTTAAAATATGTGTTTTTCTATGACAGTTACTGCCCTTCTGGCATCATCACAAGACTAAACCATTAGCCCTTAAGAAAACAGCAGGACTGTGCTTGTTCAGGGTCTTATCAATCCTCCACACCTAGTCTACATGTTTAACCATCACACTTCAACATAATCCAGAGGGAAAGAAGGAAAGTAAAAGAAAAACAGTATGGAGGTGAAGCAAAGGGGCTTGTTGGTGTAAATAACATGTTTTCTCTAGGAGGTTTTCTAAGTTTGTGGGTTCTTCAAACAGGGCAAAGGAAATCATCTGGGAGATACAGGAATACACCCAAGTTAAGAGGTGAAATACAATACTAGAAGATAGAAATGTAATATAAGCTTCATACAGAGGTGACAGCAGGAATATAAAATTATTCCAGAATGGGACACTAGCCTTCTTGGCACATAGGAAGAGGTGAAGGCAGGGCAGAGGGGTGACATGGATGGTTGAAAAGAAGACTTACGCTGGTAACTCTGCGGTAGATCTGTGCAGCATTCTGGCACTCTGAGTAAGGGTACTCTGAGGTGGCCATCTCCAGCATGCACATTCCAAAGGCATACACATCCACTGACTCGTCGTACTTCTCCTCATACATCTCAGGCGCCATGAACTCAGGGGTACCTTAAATCAAAACAACTATTCAGAACTCTCGAACTCCCTTACTGATTGAGTGGGGTTCTCACAACCCATTGCCCCTCTGCTCCTCTAACCCATGAGGGGTTGAGGAAGAGGAGGATGAGAAGAGTGACCAGCCTGTAGACATCTCCTGGAGTAGAACCTGTGAGGTGAAAGTTGGAAGAGAGAGAAAAAAGAAAAGGGGAAGGAAAGCAAAAAAGAGACAGAAAACAAAAAAGGAAGGAGAAGCTGGGCTCAGTTAGACTGCAGAGAAGAAGGCACGTGTTTGTCTGTGTAAGACCTTAACATGTTGCAATGTAAGAATATGACTGAGGTTACCAATGTGCAGACCACACTTGTTAGCCAAAATGAATGTTATTCACAACGTTCAAAAATTTGCTTTAAAATTAGGCACTTGAGAATAATACCCAGGTCAGAATACAGTGCAATTTGTTCAAAGGGATGCCAATGATCTCTGTAAGAGAAATAAGACTAGCTATGGAAATAACTTTTGTCAAGACCTTACCTTACAACAACATTAACATTGCCCTCTATAGTAGACTCACCTTTCGAAGTCTGACTTACCATCTCTTCTTGACCTGCAGGAGAAAACTGTTATGGTCAAGGCTGAGAGAAGCAGATCCCATAGCTAGTTACTGTGCTGAGCAGTGTGTCCCTGCACATCAGCCTTGTTCAGTTAATTGATGATTTTACCTTCAATATCAGGTCTTACGCAGAAAAACTGATTTGGTTATTTGAATGTAATTGTTTTTGATATTGATGTGTGTTACAGCACACTGTCAGACTTACCAGGCCCATAAAAGTTCATACTTACTCAATGACCAGCAGTACCCTATTCATTCCAAACAGCAGAATGGGGCACAGCTGAGGCTAGAGCCTACATTTTAAAAACATACCCAAGAATGTGAAAGTAAAAAAATAAAATAAAAACAAAACAAAAATCAAAGACAAAGGCTGACAGAGAGAAAGTGGGGAGAGCTCTCTGGACACAAAGATGGAGCAAAAAGATTCTGCGGTCCTGCAATATTTTAAAAGACAGTAAGAGACAAACACTAGGGAAAAAAAAAAAAAACCTGTAGAGGCAAACCCATAGAAAGAGATGTTAAACATTATAGGTGTAACTGGCAAACAGACCACATATTTCCAAACCACAGAACAAAGACCAGTCTAAGACAGAAGCAAAGGCCATACCTTTAGCCATGGCCAGGTTAGCCTGCAAGAAGGCATGACAACTATTATAATAATGATATTAATATTTAACAGTCGGAGAAATGTTAGGCGCTACTTACATTCAGTAGGTGCCTGGAAAAAAACCCTCTTTTTTTGGAGAAACATAGAACAGAACTATTCTGTACAATGACCAAACTTGATAAAAATACTGTGCGAGTTCAGAGAGCGAAAGCCTTGTGGTTATCTCCCTAAGATTACCACAGTGTTTGGCCTCCATTTGAGCTGTGGTTTGAGAGACAGCTGAAACGCTGTGGTCTGTTTTTGAACCACATCGTCAGAAAAACAAGTAAAAGGAAAATACCTTCTTTAAACATCATCATTTTCAATAGAAACAGTATATCAGGACCTCAGAAAAGGTACTGCCCTGCAGCAGGACAGGGACCAGGAGGTAGAAATGACTTTGGAGTCGTACCTATAACACTCTTGGCAAAGGATGCACGCTTGAGTGTGGCCAGTCCCAGGTCTCCTATCTTGACGGATCCTGTTGGGCCTGTGATGAAAATGTTGTCACACTTAAGGTCCCTGTGGATGATGGGGGGAGCCCGAGTATGAAGGAAGTGAAGCCCCTTGAGGATTTGTCTACACCAGCTCCGCAGCACTTTAATTTTCATCACTTTAAAACGCTTCAGATATCTAAAAGAAAACAGACCAGAATTTTCATACATCCTCTGTGCTACATTTTTCAAAGTATCAAAGATAACACTTAACAAATAAAGCTAGCAAATTTAGTGTTTCCTGCACAATTCTTAATAAAAGCAACTAAAAAGTGCTAATACTTTTTCTTTTGTATTCAATTACATATTCAAGTTATATTACATCATCCGTTTATTAAAAGTTAAACATATGTGGCACAGCCCTAGTGTATACTGTACATACAGTATGAGTCCTGCATTAATGTGTTTGTTAGCTCTACCAAGTTTGAGACTCACGTTTTGAGTGTGCCAGAAGTCATGAGTTCAGTGACCAGTACAATGCACTTCCTGCCTTTGGAGGGTCCCTCCCAGGAGTCGTAAAAACGGACAATGTTGGGATGCTGTAGTCCCTTTAACATCCCTGCTTCCTCCTTAAAGCGCTGTCGCTCTGTCTTTGACAACTTACGATCCTGCAGGGGACAAAAGGGAAATACTTAAAGATTTCACACAACACAGAGGGCAGGACTATTTATTGATGTATACAGAATAATTTAGAGCAATGAAAAAGTAATGTGCAAATATCTAGAATAATGAATATTATCAATATTAATGGCCAAATAAAATGTTTTTTCCCTAAGCAGCATCTGAATGCATCAATTTATGAGAAAAAAATATTTTTGAATCTATAGTCAAGTTGACATTCTAGGTTTGACAACCTGACATTTTCAACCTGACGTTTTCAATAGAAGGTTAACTAAAACAGTATGACAATATACAGTTCCTTCTGTAGACCCAAAATTGCTCATATGCTCTAACACAAGTGCACATAGAGATTGGGGCACAGGGATGTGGCCCTGTTTTCTCTGGCAAGGAACATATCTAGCCTTGTCCTAGATTCCAAGCAAACCAAAACGAGAAAAGAGCCACAGCAAAGATCAGTACAGACTGTTAGACAGACAAAAACAAACAGACAGACACACAGCACTCTAAAGTAGGTTTAAGTATGTATTATTAAATAAATAATAAATAATATATCAACATAACCAATATCAGTATACATTATACCATGTCATGTGCATACAGTGTGGTCCAAAAGTCTGGGACCACTTTCCCATTTATTTGAATATAAATATATAAAATATTCATCATATTTGGATTATTTATTAGGACTGTGATTCTGGCTTGATTCATTCTGTTAATTTACACTGTGTAGCATTATTGTCTGTATCAACAACGATAGTAGATAATGAATATTAATACTGATATATTACTCAGCCCTTCAGATACCAACTGTATCTGGTTTAAAGCTAACATTCTGCTCACCACGGCCTGTATTCTGAAAGAAAGATATCGACAGTCGACAAATGTCTGGCAGCTGATGCGTTTGTCAATGAATCATAGCAAAATGTATATAGATCTGATGGCACTCTGCCCAGTGGGGTTTAACATTCCATAAACTGACCAATGCATATATAAGGATTGGCAGAAATGCCTTTTGTAGGGTCTGTATATTAAGAAAAAAATCTGGAATGTGTACAACCACCCTTCTCAGGTTTCCTGAGTAATTCCTGGTGTGACCTACATTTACAACATGCATACAGACTATAGAGCAGCTAACCAATACCAGTTAGACAAGCCCAGTGAAACCCCGCAGCCAAAGACCTCCCTTGAAAACCCCAGAGACCTGGCTGCAGCCCAGGCTGTCCAGGAAATTCAGCCCACTGGAGCCCCATGGAGAGTGTTAGACTTTGTGTATGTGTCAGCACGAGATAGAAAACTTTCCAGTGATTGACATCACATGAAGAAAAATATACTTGAGACCACTGCAACCTCTGCTGGAGGTAATTTGGAGGTTTAAGGTTGAATGTTTGAAATGTCTGGGGCAACGTAGGGCAGACAAAATGAGAAGTTGAAGGGAAATGTGTAAACAATTAGGAGAAGGAGACGACACTGAGTCACGGAGCAATGTCAAGAAACAGAGGGTGAAGGAAGATAGGCAAGTAATGGAGGCTCCACCATGTACTTGGAACAACTGACCTACTTTCCACAGTATTTATCTAGTGGGGCAGTGGCTCCCCTTTGTCTTTCTGCACATCATGTGAAAATAGTCATGCAAAATATCCACTGCAGCAGTCACAGCCTCAGAATTCTTAGCCTAGGGTGTGCAGCACCCCAGCCCCCACACATACCAAACTACTGTATCAATGACAGCATTTCTACTGTAGGCTCACTGCCACTTTGATAACTCATTTAAAACAAGTCTTCCCTATAGTCCAAACCAGTTAAAACTACATTCTCCATAATGTGTAGGATAAAATTATTCACCTGCTTAACTGACATCTACTTCAATTTCTAGGAAGAAAACACTCAAGCAATTGGGAGTGTTAATTTGTGAAGACACATGCTAACACTGCTATGACCTAACAAAGCACATTCTTTGGGAAATCTACTTAACAGATGGCTGCATATTTTTGCTGTATGTAGTATAATGACAAGAAGCAAGCAGATTTAACTTGACAAAGACGACAAAAGTGATCAGAAAGTAGTATGTTTAGTTTGCACTTTCAAAGGCAGACTATTGCCATTTAATTGCCATTAAATTTAATTGACAATTACCATTTTAGTAAATACAAGATATCTAAATTTTAAGACGCCACCTCAGCAGACCTATCAGCTGAAGTGGCTGTGGCTTTCTTATCCCACCTCAGCTCTACTCAGTGTCCCCCATATTTAACATAATTTAGATTGCCTAGCTCAAAAACTTACCAAGATGATCACAATAACAACATCAAGTGTAAATCATTATTTCAAAACCTTTAGGTGCTTTTATAGAATCTGTGCCCATAATTTTCTACAGACAATGGTGCAGTCACATTCTGGATATCATTTTGAGGAAGAGGCTTTGAAAGTCTATAAATTAGGAAACCTAACCTGGCAGGCACTCGAAGGGCAGCAGCAGCTGCAGTTGAGCCACAGCATCTGACAAAGTGGGCATGAGTCATTTCACTAAAGAGCTGTGTTGCTACCACTGCCTCTGCAATATTATAACTCAGTTGTGAATACTGCCATCTCTGAATGTGATAAACTGATAGAAAGAGTACACGGAAACTAGAATTACCGCTTCGCAGTTGTATGATATGATTGAATGATATTGTGTTCACAAGGCGAAAACCGTCTTTTGTGAGGTCACCGTGACCTTTGACCTTTAACCACCAAAATCTTATCAGTTCAACCATTAGTCCAAGTGAATGTTTGTGCCAAATTTGAAGAAATTCCCTCAAGGCGTTACTGAGATATTGTATTCATGAGAATGGGATGGATGGATGGTCAGATGGACAGCCGGATGGAAAACTCGAAAACATAATACCCCCAGCTCTGTCTATCGCCGGTGAGGAGGCATAAAAAAAAGACTTTTTAATCAAGGTATTTAATTGTACTGGTTCATTATATCTCACTGCCGACAATAAGAATCAGGACATGCCTGTAATTGCGTTTCTAATAGACACAAAGCAATTCCTACCTCGGTGACAACAAGCAGGAGACTACTCTGCAGGAATCAAACTGTAAATCAATCAGAATACAATTACAAATCAACCAATCAGATATTGAAAACAAATTAAACAATATAATCTTTCATCAGTTTTCAGTAAAATTGTACTGTGACAATATGAACATCCTCCAAATGAATGGAAAAAAATGGGAAAAAATGTTTAACAGTAGAAGTATGTTCATTGTGCTATTTCATACATTTGCCATGCCATCAGAAAAATACTGCTATGAATATTATATTAGTTTCAACCATAGTCACCAATCCCCAATACTATCTAAACAACTTTATGACCTAAGGCGTTTCCATATAACATAAATCACAGCTAATGACAGTTAACTACAGTATCACCAAAGCATAGCAGAAAGTACTGCTTCTAGGCAAAGGCTATCATAAATAACCCAACAACCCTAAAAATAGATTGAGTGAAAAAAAAAAAAAGAAAAAAAAAAAGCCTGTGATCATGCCATGGGCTGGCTCTGTCAGGTCCCTGCTCTGAGGTTGACACTGAGGGCGAGATGGAGCCCTCTGGGTAACATTGGTTAAGATCTGGGTAACATCTGAAAACCAAGAAGCCATGTTTAATAGTGTTACTTAGTTAAAGCATTAAGTGCAGTATGTCTCTGTGGGAAGAAACCAAGACTCAGTGAGACATGGCAATGAGGTCAAATATCACTGTGACTGTTAGTCAAGCTGTCAGCAAACGACATGATGACGGATCCAGGCCATTTCCGATATGCCAGTATGTCCATTCAACTGATTTAATGGTGCAGAAAAGAAAACTTAATGCAAAAAAGCAGGGTCGAAGAAGGCACAAATAAAGTCAACATAATGAACCGTAAAAGCACATTGCTTGAAAATGCTTTGTTGATGACAGCCACTAAATGCTCACCTTTTGGTGAGAGTGATTTGGTTGATTTGTATGATTCAGAAGCTTCTATAAATAATTTTTTTTATGAGAGCACTTTTTCTGAAATCAGCCTACACTCATATATAAATACACAGATAATATATGTAAAGTGTATATGGTGTATTCCCACTATAGTCTATACATTCTTAGACACTTTTTATAGTTAATGAAAAACTGAGAAAGTATCAAGGCAGGGACAACATCTGTTTGTAAATTAAATAACGACAATAATAATGAGGGAAAAGTGGAAAACAAAAAGCTTAGGTTTCTTGTGATTTTGTAATTCACAAAACATAAAAAGTTCTGGTCCAACATCTTTACTACTCATGTCAACAATCTTAGACAAATTAGACTGCAAACCACTGAATGCCATACAGAAGCCTACTCCACAGTTTCACTGAGGAATGCTGACAATGCATTTAGGAATTTTACTGTACTAAATGTAACATTTCTTCCCAATTAGGTCATGTTTAACACAGAATTAAGCAATTTAAACTCAAAATCTTATGGTACACCCAAAGACTACTAATCACGAAGAGTAATTACAGATGAGTCACTGTTATACTACTTGGATACAGCATGTCACTCCCAGCGGATGCCATTAGCCAGCTGGACATGAAGCTCTCATAACTTCTACAGAATACCTTTGGTTCTCTTCCTCATCTTTCAACGTTTGGCTTCCGCCACTACTGGAGAGGAAAGAGGTGGGGAGGAAACGAGTGGAAGATGACATGGCTGAAGATGGATGAGTGAGCAGGAGAGGGGAGGCTCCTAAATTTATTCCTCTTTTTTTCTTCAACTTCCTCTCTGTGGTGACCTACTTATTGTTCAGACATGCCTGCAATGTGAGATCCGGAACAACAAATGTAGGGGGTTCATGGGTGGGTGAAAAATGGTGGACGCCTAGAAATTCTTAGACGATTGTGGACAGATGGCCTGTCAGACTGACTAAGCCAGGGCTATTTCATTTAAACTTTACACACTAAAGGTTTTAGCCATGATTGCAGCATAGCTTGAGGGAAGGCAAAGTGGATTGGTTGGTCTGTCAGTCAAACACTCTAGTCAGAGTGAAATATCTCTGCTACTACTGGAGTATTTGTCATGACATGTGGTACAAAAATTCCATTTGTTGAACACTTTGAAATTAATGTTGTTGTATAGTCCCTGAAAAATAATATAGTAAATAAAAAAAATAAATTAAAAACACTTCTTTGAACAACCCTAGGTAAAAATTTGCATTTTTTGTCCCAGCAGTGGTAGGGATCTGAGAATAGCACTGTTGGTTTTCTGGTGTATGATGAGCTTTACAGCCTCACAGGAATGCTAGTTTAGGTCTGGAATTTTTGCTATTAGAAGATTAAAGGATTTTAGGAGGGAAAACCTGTCAGACTGGTCAGCATTCAGGCACGGGTTCTACTGTTGATTCCAGCTAACAACAAATTCCCAGTGAACAAACAAGTACCAAGACTGATTAATTTCTGCATCACTGATTATAGCATTAACAGGAAACAAAACAAAAGTGTATTAATGGAATGAGCCACTAATCCTTTCTTTCATTGTTGGTCATCTTACAGTTTACAGTTTGTTCTGAATTTGAATTTTTACGTTTTAGGAAAATATGTGCATTTTTAATGCAACCATAGTATAAAAGTAGAAAATGGTCAATATACTTTTTTTACTGTCAAAAGCACCTAAATGTAAATGGCTGTAATTACATATTTGTTTGAAAAGACATTGAACAATTGAAACTAAACTCAAAACGTTTACAGAAATTAATGTATGCCTTTTTTAACACTATATTAAAAAAAATGTATATATATATGCCCTCAGGATGTGTGGGGAATGTAATGCCAGCACTTGATCATGGGACAGCTTTAACGCGCATGTATGAGGGGATTTCAGGTTTTGTGTAGTTGAACCGTTTCTCATACTGAAACTCTTTAGTTGACAGAGGAAGGAGAATGAGTGTCAGGTTACATGTTCATATTTCAGAACAGACCACAAGCATTAAACAAAGCTGTTCTCATTCAACTGTAAGAATTTCAATAAATCCCCCCTTTCCACTGGATCGCTCTCTCAATACAAGTAGTAACTGACAAAGACCCAGCTAAATCCTACAACAAGAGGAATCATTTTATACAAACCAACCAAACAAAGAGATGGGGTATGTCTTAGCTATGATTTTCACCTGCCTTTTCAAACTGGTCCACAGAAAGTCACCAGAGACCACAAGGATATTTTTCTGTCTGATAACATCAGACCAGTGATAACCAGTCAATAAATCTATTCATTATTCAAGAAACAAGAAATTGAAAATCATAAATCACTTTAGTCAACTGGCTCTGGTAAATTATGATTTCCACTTATCATTAGCTCACATGTACCCTATATAACAACATTCTCTCTTGCCATAAATAAAGTCAAATGTATACTAACAGGGGAGGTAAATATAAGCGACCAGGCATAGTAAAAACTATCAAAGAGCTTTCTATGCATGCTGCAGTAGTTGGCCAAAGTAAGTTGCTTTAAGATCAAAAGGAAGAAAAAAAAAAGACAAGAATGACTAAGTATACAACCTCAAGGTGTAATATTAACTGAAGGAGGTAGTAGTTGCTTGAAATTAAAAGAGTTAAGAAAAACAGAAAGGTAGGAAGTGGACTGATAGTTAAGAAACAGGCCTTGGCAGGCAAAGCCGGCCTGCTGCACTTCACACAGGAGATTCCTCTGTCAGGAATGTGACCCATTTTACATTCACACAGCATTCAGAGCAGAAATGCATTGAGCATGCGCATGATTCACTGTGTGAGGGGGGAGGGGCACGTGCCTCCGATCTTCACATTGTTCTGAAACCAGTGTGCATGTGTAGCTATAGCTGAATGTGCTGCTGTGTGAGGCCTGTGCCACTCATGACAGGGTGAAAGCGTGACAGTAAAAGCAAACAGTCATGTGGTGAATGAGGTCAAACTTTGCTATGGGCCATGTAGCTGCTTTACTGAACTGCGTACTGAATAGAGAGCAGAGCTACAATTTTTTCACCAGCATTTTAAAGAAAAATTCAAAGCAAAACGGTGGCATCTTTAATACTGTATTAAGATATAATAACAATGAAATGGATTCAAAAACAGAAATGATTTTAAGAAGAGAATTGAATTAGGTCAAAAATCTGATTTTGAGGAAAATCCCAGAAAAAATGTGTTTTTAAAAAGTAACTCAATTATAACTTCTGTTGCTGTATTTAGCCCTAGAAATTGTAAACAATAATAACTAATGGCATTTTAGAGTTTTACTGACTTTTACAGAATTTTAGGTGTTACATTTTCAAAAGGTGTAATAATAATCTAAATAATTAATCTACTTTTCCTGACAATAATTTCCCCAGTTATTACATAATTATTGTCATGATAATTCTGCATGTCTGGAAGACAGTTATCATAATTTATTTTAACTGGTATATAATGTCCTCTGCTGTTGTGAAAACAGGATACAGAAAATTAATATTATTACATGAATTCTGCACACTATGAGAGCAATGAGAAAAAAAGTCTACTTCAAAATCTAGTACAATCTAATTTCCTCTGTCTAATGTGTTAGATATTCCTTAATCAGTTATAAGCATTGAATATACAAGCCCTGACAGCTTCTGGTAATTTCCCAATGTCTTATGGGGAAGTAGACACTTTTAATTAAGACATTCAGTCTTAAGTGCAGTCATGCCAATCAGCATGGACTGAACTGTACCAAAAAATCTAAATTGGGAGTTTTTTGCTATGTTTTGCTGACAAATGCAATGTAAAACAATAAAAGGGAAATGCTAAGTATGTCTCTCAGAGGGAGAATGACAAGAGGCTGTAGCTCAGGTAACAGTGTGGAAGGATATTGTGTTAGCTCTACCCCACCTAGTAAAAGCAGGCCTAAACAAAGGAGATGACAACACTTGCCAGAGAATGCAACACTAAGGTAACTCAATTAAAGAACAAGAGTAACTAATGCCCTTGAAACTGCTAATATGTTGAGTCAGTGCACAAGATTAAAGTGAAAAAGGTATTGAAGTGACAGCAATAGCAATGAGGGAATATAAGTAATAAGAACAGTGGTTATCCCAATTTCATACCTGCAGCTCACACCAAGCCACCTCCACTGTGGTCTCAGTGTCCAAGCCCTTGTAGACAGTCTTGAAGGAGCCACGTCCAATTTCTATATCAAACTTTAAGAAACGCCCATCCGGTGATGTTCCTACTGCTTTGGTCTCTGCCTCTTCAATGTCATCCTGTACTTTTTTCTCAGCTTCTCTCTGCTCTGCCTCTGCTCGTGCCTTGGCAGAGTCCTTATCCTCTTCCTCCCCATCATCTTCATGATTTACCTTCACCTGAACAGTGCTTTCAGGTTCTGTTTGACTTGGCAATTCTCTTCCTAAGCCTGGTGTGGAGTGGGCTACTACCACCACTTCTCCATCACAGATATCTTGTACATTGGCTGGCTCCTGGTCTGAAGGCACTACATCCACATTGGCTATTTCTATATCTTTTCCTTCTTCTCCTCTTCCACTGTCAGCAGACTCCTGGTTTTGAGCTAAACTTGTATCAGTCGGCGGCAAATGAGCAGAAACAGCAGCTTGTTGTCGCTGGGGGACGGCTTCCCGTAGCTGCACCCGTTGAGGTGCAGGGATGGGGATCTTGCTGGGTAAAGGGAGAGCCAGTGCTGTGGCATTGGAATCACTGATGACACTGCGGCGCAAGAAACGGTGTTCAGGGTTACATCGATCTCGCTCCATGGTGTGATGCCGGCGTCTCACTTCTGTTGGCCGGCATTCACCCACCATTGAATCTGATCCAGAACTGGGGCCGTTTCCACTCTTCTGAGGGGGAGCCAGGAACTTCACCATTTTGTCGTCTGGCTTTTCCGACATCCCACCACCCTCACTTAGAGTTAGGGCGTACAATAACTGAAAAGTTAAAATAAGGATATTTCCATGTCCATCATACAGGCTTATATGAGCAATATCTATCTGTGCTTTAAAAAGAAAAAAGATAGAAAGGCCAACAACTTCTATCTCTGGCTGTCTTTTTTATTGCTCAAAGACGGTCTTTATAAATATAGTGCAGAGACTGGAGGTGTAAGATGGGAGGTGTTCTCTTGTAAATGGAAAAAGATTGAACACCACAGCAGAACACAGAGTGCTGATGTCGATACACAAGTCTCTTTAGGTCCACACCATCCATCCTGTAAGACCCAGGGTGTAGCCTCTATCAAGCATAAGGAATCACTGGTGAGGAACAAATGCTCACAGCCTGCAACAGGCACCAAACTTCCTACTGTAGGCAATGGTAGGATGGCCAGACACTTCAGATATGCCCAAGTCCAGTTTCACTGCAAGACAATAAAGAAAACAAAAGCTGCCTCAAATGTTTCAGAAAGTAACCAACATTATGTCAAATGTCAACAAGATTTGTAAGAAGCAAGTCTAAGTGTTCACAAATAGAATTTACAGTACACATAAAGTTTAATTACACTGCTTTACACATAAGCACAACTGACACACACCACATGCATTTATATTGTACTGCATTGAACCACCATCATTTTGTGATAAACTTTTGATAAAGCAAGATAAATCTCTCTTTAAAGTTCCCCTGCTTTGATACAATTTGCTGTCTTACCAAAGGACATGTCATATACCGTAGGGCACGTTTACCCTCACACTTGCTTCAGTGCAGGTCTTACTCAGTGTTATTGTATTTTTCAGCTATGCCCAATCGATACACCATTCAACTGGTTTATTTAGTAAGCATTAAAATTAACTATATTAAGTGTATAAGATAAATAAGTATTTAAGTATGCAATGCGTGACAAATCCCAAATGCATTCCATAGCCCATAGGAGTTACACACTAACCTCTAAATGCCTCTGACTTGTTAAAGAGCAGAAGCAATTGAGCACAGTTGACTGCTGATTCTTTCTCTGTCTCCAGTATAAACAAGAAATATATATAATTGCTATTTAAAAGGCTAATGAATATAGTCTGAACAAAAATTATGTCCAATATTGAAACAGCTCTGTACACTAAACGATAGACTGAACGATATTTTATCTTCTGCTGCAAAAGATCGGTGCAATTTAGTGTGATTATTTTTGCAATTGTTAAGAGGCTTGCAATGACAATCTTATTACTTATTAGTCATCTATACCCTGCCATGTTTGCAGCCATTACCAGCGTAGACAACTACAATGTCAAGACGAAACCTGGCAATGTTAGCGACAATAACATCCTGAAAAATAAAACAGACGACAGTTCAAATGAATTAAATTAGTATTTTAATTAACATAAACCTCGCCTTACGTACCTATATCTTCGTCGCTTTATAAGTGAAACAAGAGCCATTTGAAACGGCAACACCGAGCATACAAAGCAAGGAGGAGCAACGGCTCTTTGTTAGCCAGCTAACGAGCACAGCTAACACAGCGCTAGTTAGCTTGCGTTAGCTAATCCTCAACCAGTGAAACGTTAACCAACGATGAATTATTTCCCTGTCACGTCATTTATTTAAAATCATTCCGCCGTGTTTTTAGAAACAGCTTACACTTATTCCACGTAGCTACTTCGTACAGTCATTTGACGTATCTCTAAACGTTAGCAATAAGCGTTTACTGTATATTGACAACTTTACCGTATCCAAGTCCAGCTTCCATCCCTGACTGACCAACATTACAAGCCTTGCTAACACACCGGATACGATGTGACGCCGGTTGAAAAGCAACCAGGCAGTGACAAATAGCGCCAGTGCTACGCAGCTAGCTAATGTTAGCTAGGCGGGTCTTACTGTTGGCCTACGAGGCTAGACCCACCTCCTAGCTGCCCCCATTCAATTTGACGTTATTTGAGGGGTTAATAACACTGACGCTTCATTTGTTGTTACTACGCAATGTAAAATATACTTTGACAACCTGGTCCACGACGACTATTTCTAGCCGTCTGGTACACTCTCTACATTACATCTGTTAATGTTTGATAACGTTACACTCGTTAGCTGCTGTTCGTTGCTACGTCTGGCTTTGCTAATAGTTTTAGCATTGTAGCCCTTCACGACCTAGCTAGCGGCGCCGGGTGGCAGACAGCAACCTACCTCAGTATCGTATCCACAACACAGCCAACGGTCATCGGCGTTGAAATTGTTCACACAGCGTGAATCTGTCTTCGTATATATTAATGGGAACACATGTACATTATCCTTAAGTGTGAAGCGGGAACGTTACGCAGTTAGTGAATGTCAAAGTTAAGGTTTGTGGGCTCGCTTTCAGTTGCTACATATTAACGAAGAAACAGGTTTCTCCGAAAGCGCCTGCGCCAGTGAAGAATGACCTCATAACCATAACCATAACATACACACATCAATTTGAAGCACCTTCATGAAATTTTTACCTTTTTATCATTTAATCTGCCTGCATGTTTTATTTTATTGTATTTACTTATAATTTTGATGGCACCTTCCATTTCTTCAGTTTAACACGTCTGTTATGATAAATGGAAAATCGATGTTTTTTATTATTTAAATCAATACAGACAAAACACAGTTTTGACAAAACGTTTTAATTTGATCACACCATAAGTAGCTGTAAATAGGTTATGAGATGTGATCCCATTATTAAAACACAGAGAAGAATTGTTTATGAGCCATGACGTCTGCTCAATTTCCTTTATTTCGTGTACTGAAAAAAGAAAACAATCTGCAAGACCATTAGATTCTTTTGCAGCGATTATGTCGGTTTCACAGGTAAGCACTGCCCCCTGCTGGTATATGACATGGCATTTGTTTCCCCTATATAGTATTTCATCCAAAATGAAATGTTCACTGCTGAAGACAGTATATTTTCAGTGTCTAATTAATATTTTATTGTCAATTTCAGAGGAGGATACTCTAAACTGAATAGTAATAAACTACATTTTCAATAGTGCCTGCTTACTGAATGTAATTCTGAAACACTCCAGAGTTTGACCACAACTTTAACCTCTCCCATCATATTTACTCAAAGCAATGTATTTTTGTCAAAATGTTGGAAGGCCTGCTCCCTGCTACATCCTCGCACCGTAAATTCGTGGCCGCGCGTTTAAAATTCAAGCGTGGCGAGGAAGACCGCCGTGAACGCGCACAGGAGGCTTGACGTCACTGAGGCGCCCTGGCTCTCCTGAGCCGCTGGTACTGCTGGTAAAAAGATGGGAAAATCAGATAGACATCTATCGAGCAATTAACATAAAATGACCGTTTTTGCAGCAGATTTTCATCCACTTGACAGAGGATTCCTTGATGGCAGCGGTTTGAGCTCTACCAGACCACGAGAAAGGTAGTTTGTTTGGAGAGGTTTTCTCCACTGGCTATTGTGTTAGCGAGAAAAAATAGAGGTTCTGCTTGACCACATAAATTGGATGGACAAGCCTCCATATGTCACGTCGAGCTAACGCTAAATGTTATGTGTATTTGATATTTTAGCTCTTTCCTTGATATATAGTGGACTCACAGTTAGTTATGTGAAGCGCTGAATAAAGAAAACCGTAGCTTAAAATGAAAATCCGTTCAGTAGAGGAGGAGGAAAATGGATATGGTTTGATATGGGTGTCTCCAAAGCAGACCCTGTACGTTGTCGTAAAGATTTAGCAAAATGCTTCATTTCTAGTTTAATGTGTCACAATTTGACACCGCATGTAGTGGACTTATCACATCAAATATGTAGCTATCTATCTCAGAGGCTATTATTTCTATTTGTGTTCATTTTTACAAGCTGGAAGATTTTTTTCCCTTACAGTGTCCACCATGGACCAATCCCATTTGCCTCCCTTGCTAGTTTTAATCCATAGCGTCAGCACATTGAAAAAAGGATTCATTTATTCAAGATTTAGTCCTCGGGCAAAATGTGTGTACACACGTCTCACGCATAAAGACAACAATTTGGGGATAACACGTAGTTAAAGGTAGAAATGTCAGCCTTTACTGTTAGCCGGTATGTTAACGTAACGTTAGCTGCTAGCAAGGCCACGCAGACTACCTAGTTAAATGGCTGTGGTTGAAATTCAATTTAAAAACAAAATGCAAAACAGAGCACAAACCAGAATAGTCAGACACATTTCCGTACGCAAAAGATACGTGAAGTGTAACTCTTGTAACGTTACATACTAACATTTCGTCTCAAATGCTACTTACCAACAGGTACAACGTTACAGCATAACCTTTGAATAGGATAAACCTAAAATCTGTGGCTACAAAACTTTTCCACATCCGTCCTCAAGGAGATATGTAATAGGTCGATTAGTAAGGAATCTAGTAAAGGACCCTATCTGAGAAGAATGTTTGCTCTTGGAGATGACTTTATAGAGTTACATAACTGTCTGTTTAGCAGGAAGGAATCCAGTAAATACAGTTAAACCTAAGCACAGAGTAGGCATCTCTACTCATCTTCATGGTGCTAAATGTTAAAAAGTGAACTTGAAATTAGATGTACTATTGCTCATTTGCTGGAGATGGATGGAGACCTCTTCAATGACCCCCAGTGGACTCTAGACTGCATGATAAAACCACTGGGCTGTTTAAAATAGGGTTCTCAGAGTTTGATGATGATTAAGTTGGGTTTCGATAATACTTTGTCAATTTTGCATTTATCCAGTTGTCTTATTAATTTATAGCAGCTGCTTTATGTATGCTATTGGTATGCAATTTATAGGGTACAACTGTGTTTTCTTTGCAGGTTGGTGTCATAATTTAACACTGGCTAGCTCCTGTTGGAAGAGGGAAGTCTTTTTTATCATGAACATTGTGCCGACCGTCTCCAGTTGAAGCAGGGTCACCGCCACATTTTCACACAATTGCTGAAAGTTACAACCACAAAATCAGCAAGAATATAACAGACACTCAAGGTCATATTCAGTTTTGCAGTCAGCTCAATTCTTCTATTTCGCAGAAGATGTATGGTAGTGCCCGCTCTGTTGGCAGAGGGGATGCCAACCATAGTGGAGGAAGAGATGGAGGTGGCACTGGCAATCAGGGATCTGGCCGTTCTCCTCGCCTTCCCCGTTCTCCTCGGATGGGACACCGTCGCACCAACAGCACCGGAGGCAGTGGAGGGGGACCTGGAGGAGCAGGAGGCAAGACCCTTTCCATGGAGAACATCCAGTCCCTCAACGCTGCGTATGCCACCTCAGGCCCAATGTACCTGAGTGACAATGAGGTTGCTATGGCAGGGGACCACCTTCCCAAAAGTGGCGGGACTGTGACGACCATGGGTAGACAAAGGGTGACATATGGGTCGAGGGGCAGCAGCAGCGGAGTGGTGGCTGCTAGCACCCCCAACATCTCCACCTCAGTGCCTGCCAATGCTGTGTTGCCAGCAGGCATGATGGCGGGTGATGCTCTAGCTTTTGGGGACCACCACATGGCCTCCACTGTGCCCCATTCTCTGAGGCAGGCCAGAGACAATACCATACTTGACCTGCAAGCTCAACTTAAAGAGGTATTTTGATGATTTTTCTACCAGTTTCCAGATTTTCTCTATCAAAGATGTGGGAAATTTTGAGGCTAACTTGCCCAGTTTGACAGACCATATACCTGTATCCAGTATTTATGTGCTACTCCTTTATCCTGCTTTCTCAGGTTCTGCGTGAGAATGAGATGCTGCGGCGGGAAGTGGAAGTTAAAGAGAGCAAACTCAGTTCCTCCATGAATTCTATCAAGACCTTCTGGAGTCCAGAGTTGAAGAAGGAGCGAGCTCTCAGGAAAGATGAGGTTTCTAAGATCGCTGTCTGGAAGGAACAATACCGTGTGATTCAAGATGAAGCACAAGTGAGTGTTCCCATATATTTGTTTGAAGAGATTGCATAGATGAGTTTGTCTCAGAATTCCTGTTTCTGAGCTCATCAACTAATTTTTCTCTATTTGAACAGAATCATCAATCTGCCTGGGTCAGACATGTTGGACTGGAGAAATGCATTTCACAGTGTGTCAGCTTTAGTGCAAGCATGTTTCTCTCCCTCTTTCTTCTCTCTCTGCATAGGTTAGAGGCAGTTTTTGAACATCTAGTTAATCCTCTTATACGCAGCTATATGCTCATGCTTAATAGATGAAAGAGGCCATAAGTCTAATGGCTGCATTAGCATCTCTGTATGTTTCAGAAATTGCTGGATGTGGTGAACAGGATAAAAATGTGGAGAAATTGCAAATTTAACACTAGGTATATGTGCTGTATTTTAACATCTGCAGAAAATAAGAAATCAACTTAAGAATGATGTTAAGATGATCTTCAGTCATGGGTAAAAGTAATAAAGCACACTTGTGAACAGCACTTTTTATTTAGTATTTTAGTTATGTGCCTTTCAACAATATTGAAAAAAGTTCTTTTCTGGTGTATCATGTGTTTTGGACACAGGTGATGTACCATACATTGAAGTGGAAAAAAAACAAATACATGATTTGTTCTTCAACAGAAATCCATACCAAAACTACAAAATTCACTTTTTCTCATAGATTGAAATACAAATACATGTGCTGAGAGGAGACAGGGTTTAGATGGAAGAAGAACACTTCCAAGAGTGACAGTATCTGTGTACTATGTATGTCTGATTGCTTTTATAACATTACAAGATTTTATCAATTTCCTCTTTAATTTTAGCTTTTTTCTTTCTTTTTTTTTTCACAATCAAAATTAAGTATAGAACAGTAAACTGGACTTGTTATTGTACGTTGAATATGTGTTGCCATTCATCCAATTGGCTTCTTCATTTCCGATGTCAGGTGTGGAAACCCAGCACTTTCAAACACCTTGTATTTCCTATAATTTCTTCTGTGTCAGTTGCTCATCAGTCTGTCAGCCTGCACACATGTGTAGACACTGTATGCACACATTTAACAAGTGAATACATACTCACAAAATCTATTTTTAAAACCTGCTGTATGTTGTGGAAACTGTGTAAATTAGGTTTCAGTAATGAAGAGGAATAGTCTTTGTTTTGCTGTGATTCTTAATGGATGGGCTGACCTGTATAATTTGCTGTTTTCACTCCTGCTGAGTCACAGAATCACATTGTGGACTAATTCCCAGTAATGCCCGACTTGCGCAGGGCAAATTAGTGGGTGCTGTAATTTAAAGATGTCAGCCTCCACCTCCCACGCTGGCACACATGCCGCGGAAAGCATGGACACACACAGACACTCAAAAGGCATTTGATTAAGTATGGCTTCTGTTGAACTGCATGCACTCATTGAACATAGCTCCAACTGACTGTGCATACGTCCGCAGTTGTATGTTTACGTTCAAGCGTATGTGCAGTTTTGATACATTTCTGTGCTTGCTATGCTGATATGTTTGGCTGGCCACAGTGTTTCCAAATCTGTACTGCAAGGCATATTTCTCAGTCATCATCTGTGATAAGTGACTGCTATTACCTAGTGCGTGATAGTGTGAAATGGCTGTCATCTTCCTTTTCCTGTTAAAAAAGCTCAGATACTCGCCTAATAATCATCAGTTATTTCTTGTTAAATACTCCTTACCACATGGATTAAACATCACATTTATCATAGGATGTTGTGAAATACTAATGGTTTATCAGCTGATACACAGTAGTAGTGATGTTAGTGCAGCAGCAGAAGATTACATTGATAAGATGGGGAGAATAAATAAAAAGGAAATACGTATCACACACAGCATCTTTAACATTTTAACTTGTATACAGTTTGTCCAGTGGTGTGGATGCTCTGTAGCAGAGGTTTGGTTTTGTTTTGTTAGGAGCTGTGACTGACTGTTTAGATCAGTTAAGTAAGTGCATCACATCTCCTATGCTTTGTGCTCTCTCTCAAACACCTGACTGTTATCTCTCCTCAGGCAGAGAGTGAGAATATAGGAGGGGAAGGGAGAAGGTGTGTGTGCGCGCGCGTGTGTGTGTGTGTGTGTGTGTGTGTGTGTGTAACCGTGCTTGTTCGTGCATGCATCTGGCTGTGTGTGTGTTTGAGGGTGGATCGGTGCAGTCACAGCAGTGAGTCAGCCTTAGTCACGGGGTGGAGAAGGTGATGGAGAGGGAGGGTTAGTGAGAGGAGAGGTGAGAGTATTGGAGGGAAGAGATAGGGCGAGAGCAGGCAAGGTAGATGAATAGTGTGTGAGGAGGAGAGTAGTGTGTGTGCCGGTGGAGGGAGAACGAGAGAATGACAAAGGAAGGAAAGGGAGGGGGCTGGAGGAGGAGGACAGAGAGAAACGAAGGCAGACACTGACTTCTCTCTTTGTTCCGTCGTCTGAAAACGCTCACAGCTGGTTCAGACCAGAGTGTAACACAGCCTTGTGTTACTGTCTCTCAGCAACCCTGCCAAGTGTCCGTGGCGTCAGATGCCACAAACAATGCAATACTATACTGGGCTGATTGTGTTTCACCACTTGTATTTGTCTGGGCATGAAATGTAACACTGTCCACAAAGCCCGGCTATTGGGGGTGCATCTGTCAGGGCACTGTTACGTTTTCAGTCATGATTAGAGGCTGATTTTTAACAAGCTGTAACACAATATTATTCCGGGATCCATTATATAAACAAATACACAAACCCCTGTATCATTCAAATAATTAATATATTTCTTCACCACATCTACCCCTGTGTAAATAATTTTGTAATAAATGCGAGCAAACAGAAAGAAGAAGAAATTAATGTTAACAAATGTCTCTTATTTGTCTCTAGCATCTCCAGATGACTGTTCAGGCTCTCCAGGATGAGCTGAGGATCCAACGGGACCTGAACCAGCTGCTGCAGCAAGATCCCGCCAGCCAAGGCCGGGACCTGGCCCTGACATCTGAACCGACAGAGGAAAACTACCGGCGGCTACAGGCCGAGCATGAGAGGCAGGCCAAAGAGCTCTTCCTCCTAAGAAAGACCCTGGAGGAGATGGAACTGAGGATTGACACACAGAAGCAAACCCTGGGAGCCAGAGATGAATCCATTAAGAAACTTCTGGAGATGCTGCAGAGCAAAGGTAGTTTTGAGCTTCAGGAGAGTAGCAAAGCAACAGGTCTACAGGTTTTCTATTGGCCAATAGATTCTGCTTCCTTTTTTGGGGGGGGGGGGGTTAAACAGAGTTTGCTGGTCCTCCTGTTGACTTTATATAATACATTTCTCCCACAAACATTTTGGGTATCAATAGTTTTTGTTCTCAGACCATCACTTTAAGTGGATGTGGTTACTGCTTACTGTTCCCCCTCATCTCAACCTAAGGCATTTCCCCTGTTGTCCCAGTATGGGTTTCTTTTCTCCATAAACTGACCACAATGCATGCTTTAAAAACCCAAGCATGCTTCTGAGGCTGCAAACATTCAAGGATTCCATGAATAGGTGTCTCTCAGAATAATTGCATGTTATAGTCTTAGGGCCAAAAATACTCAGAATGTCATTGGAATATGCAGGACTATGAAGAAACCTAAAACCAATTTAAACCCCATGTCTTAAATAAATAGAATAGTAAATAAAATAAAAACACACTGACATAAATTAAATTCAGTATGCCATTTGGTTATTTGGTCTCAGCTCCCATCTTAGTCGGTGCAAAGTTAACCACATGGCTTATGATGCTCAAGTTGTTTGTTATAAAGACCTAAACTTTCAACTCCATGAACATGTTTTTTATGTACTTCATTGTCGTAACCAGGTTGCTATGTTTGTTTTGTCAGGGCCATCTGCAAAGGCATCAGAGGAGGATCAGGAACGGACCAGGAGACTGGCTGATGCAGAGATGCACAGGCATCACCTTGAGAGTTTACTGGACCAGAGAGACAGAGAGATTACTGCACTAAGAGAGGTAATGTCGAATACAACCATGGGGGATACGTATATAGCAGTCTGTTTCTATGGTTATGTTATTGCGGTTATGTTATTTTGTTTATTGACTGCTCAGAAACTTTACATAGATACTGTAGTTTATCAATACAAGCAACTTACAGTTTCTTTTGACCCAGCAGGAGCTGCACCGTCGGTATGAGGGAACCCCCGAGTCCACCAAAACTAAGGCTCTGCAGACTGTCATCGACATGAAAGTGAGGATTTAGATAGAGCGCTGTGTGTGGTGACATATGGGGTGTGTGCATGCTACATGAGTTAACTCCTCTTCATCACCCCCAGGATGCAAAAATCAACTCAATGGAGCGGAGCCTGAGGGACATGGAGGAGGAACTGCTGATGCTGAAATCCAATGGACTTCTTAGCTGTGAGGAACGTCAGGAGGAGATGAAGCAGATGGAGGTTTACCGCAGCCACACCAAATTCATGAAGAACAAGGTCAGAGATAATATGAGATTTAGTTTGACTGAACTGCTGTAATTCTGCATTACCTCACATATCTATCTATGTATCCCCATCTCTCCCTCTTCCTTGTTTTCCCCCTCTGACTTTTCTTTTTCAGATGGAGCAGGTGAAGCAGGACCTCTCCAGGAAGGACACTGAGCTGCTTGGTTTGCAGACCAAGCTGGAGACACTCACCAACCAGTTCTCAGACAGCAAGCAACACATTGAAGTCCTCAAGGAGTCTCTCACTGCCAAGGAGCAGCGAGCTGCTATCTTACAGACAGAGGTACAGCAGATACATATCTTTACACTTTATATGCCCAGTGGACTTACTGGAATAGCTATACAGCACTTTAAAGGGTATATACTTTGTGTAGTGAGTGTAGAGACTTTTTCCTCCTACTTTGGAATGATTGTACTACAAATAAAAGCACAGAAGTTATGCTAACATTTGTTAACATAAGTTTAATGTTAACAAAGTTTTACGGTTTTCTTTGCTTTTTCCCACTTTTTAAAAAAACATTTTTTTGAATTTGTGAGAAAGACACAGTTATGGTTTGTGGCAGTTGTAAATTGTCTGCCTTTTTCTGGCCAGGTTGATGCCTTGCGCCTGCGCTTGGAAGAAAAAGAGGCAACTTTGAATAAGAAGAGCAAGCAGATACAAGAAATGTCAGAAGAGAAGGGCACACTCAATGGGGAAATCCACGACCTCAAGGACATGCTGGAGGTTAAGGAGCGCAAAGTTAATGTGCTGCAGAAGAAGGTGATTTGGACTAAGAGCCATTTAAAAGATCGTGTGTTGAGTTTGTTGGGTAAAATGGCCACAAAGATACATCCATCGTGTCACAGCACGTGTCCTGTGGTTGTTGTTTATTTTGACTGATGGTTACTTGTGATTGCTCTGCAGATTGAGAACCTACAAGAGCAGCTCAGGGACAAGGAGAAGCAGATGAGCAGCCTGAAGGAGAGAGTAAAGTCTTTGCAGGCAGACACTTCCAACACTGACACTGCTCTCACCACACTTGAAGAATCTCTTGCAGAAAAGGTGAATTTATGTCTGCGCAAAATCTGACTGGTGCCTCAGCAAATTTGAGTTTGTACTTATTTATGTTCATTTGTAGCAATGCACATGTGTTGGTTATGTTTGTAAAGGAGGTTTGTTTCCTCTACCTCCACGTAGGAGCGCATCATTGAGCGTCTAAAGGAGCAGCGAGACAGAGACGACCGGGAGAAGACAGAGGAGCTTGACTGTAACAAGAAAGAACTGAAAGAGTTGAAGGAGAGACTGAGCTTACTGCAGGGAGACCTGTCAGACAGAGAGGTGAGAAACGGTTTCAAAAACACAAGTTCACAAACACAGGCAAACTCTTGTATACTGTGATTTTTTTTCTTTTTTTTTTTCTTTTTTTTTTTTTTTTCCATTAGTCCCACTTTTACGATGAGTCATGGATGCCAGTATTAGATTTAATGTATTTTCAGTCTCCTCAGTCCCATGCCCTGGTAGTTTGATAATCTGAAACAGGTTCATCTCTACTTTTATACTTATGCTGTGTATGTGGGTGTATGTATATGCAGACCTCACTGTTGGACCTGAAGGAGCATGCATCATCCTTGGCCTCCTCAGGGCTGAAGAAGGACTCAAAACTCAAGAGTCTGGAGATCGCTCTGGAGCAAAAGAGGGAGGAGTGCCTCAAACTGGAGAACCAGCTTAAGCGAGTAAGATGCTTTACATAGAACAATCAGCCAGGATGTGACAAGCTCAACAGAATACAATCCCACTTAGTTTTTATTAGTTTTCTGATGTCTGCCCGCTAACCCTGAAAGGGACTACAGCTGATTTCTAACCTGCATCTTGTCCTCTGTCAGGCTCAAAATGCAGCCCTGGAGGCTCAGGCTAACACTGAGCTGGCCGAGCGCATTAGGAACCTTGAGCAGGAAGTGGCCCGCCACAAAGAGGATTCTGGGAAAGCCCAGGCTGAAGTGGACCGCCTACTGGAGATTCTTCGGGAAATGGAGAATGAGAAGAATGACAAAGATAAAAAGATCAGTGAGCTGGAGAGGTGGGTGGAAACATGCATGTGAACTACACCTGAAAGATGTGGACTTCACTCTGCACTGTTTGCTCAAACTTTACCATTTTCTCTATTCAGTAGTTAATGAATGTTTGTCAGTTTTATGTGCTGGGGGTTTCTGATTGTTAACCCTGAAATAAGTATTTAGTCTTAAATGTTCACAATGTAGAGACTGTGTTGTGTCTCATAGAAATTCTGAGTCTTTTATGGACTGTTTTTTTTTTTTTTAATTGTTCGGCAGCTGAGCTTTCTGCTATCTGTTACCATCCCTGCTAGCTTGGATTTGTGACCCCTGTTCCGCTTAAGTGATGCAAATTTTCCTTCAGTGACTTCATGTCACCTTGGAGACCGTTGCCCCTGGCACACTAAATGGTGGATTTTAGTGTAATTCGGCCAACTGCCATTTGACATTTTAGCGGCATTGCTTTGAAAGCTGATGTGGTGAATGTTACAGCTACAGTAATTGGAATAAGCAAGCTGTCTTTCAAGTAGTGTTTCCATGACTCTTGTCTTATCCTTGTACGTGGTGAATTTTGTGACCTTGTAACATCAGATTTAAAGACACTAAATAATCATAGAGCTGATGTGTATGAGGGCTCCCCTCTTCCTCTCTTTTTTCTTCATATGTGCTCATCTTCCTGGTCTGAGTCTCTTTTTCTCTTTACTGCTTTCTTGTCTTTACAACGGAAATCTCTCACCCTACCAGTTTGGCCTCCAGGTTAGTATTTGCTCTTTTTCTCTCTCTCTCCCCCTGACATCGTTTTACTCTTTGTCTTCTTCTCACATTTCTCTTCCTTTGTTTCTCTTCACCTCTTGCCTCTCCTTAGTATGTGGTGCTGCAAGCAATTGCCTTATCCTGACATATTGAACTCTTTTTCTTTTGCCTTTCCCCTGCTCATGCTCATTTTTCCTCTTTCGCCTTTTTATTGTTCTCTTTCACCCTGAGTCAAATCTGAGATTGACTCTTTGCAGGGCTGTCAAATCTTGCCAAAGCAAGCCTATGAGGCTATGTTTGTGACTGTCGTGTGTTTTTAAAATAGATTTTGTTTGATGGAATTACATATCTGGATCCCTGTATTTAAAACTATTTATTTTTCACTTTTTCCCCAAATTAATTTTTCATTTGGAATGATAAATGTTACATTTATGTCAATTAGGGCCATAGACTGACTTGTACATGTACATAACTTCTAACTCCATCCATGCATCCCATGGTGTCCTTTTAGGCAGATGAAGGACCAGACGAAGAAGGTGGCGTCTCTTAAGCACAAGGAGCAGGTGGAGAAAAGCAGGAACGCTCGACTCATGGAGGAGGCTAGAAAGAGGGAGGACAATCTGTCTGAGACCTCCCAGCAGGTGAAGGTAAGGCTTGTGTGTGGATCGCTTGGACTGTATGTACCTTGCAAAAACATTTGCATTTTCTGGCACTGACCTCTTTCTGGTCCTGTCCCGAAGGACACTCTGCGTCAGAAGACGGAGCGTATAGAGGAGCTGGAGGAAGCCCTGAGAGAGAGCGTTCAGATCACTGCTGAGCGAGAGATGGTGCTTGCACAGGAGGAGGCTGCCAGGTCACTGCAGGAGAAACAGGTACACAAACCCCCCCGAAACACACACGCACGATCATGACAGAGCAATATTAATCAAGCCACAGCATCAGATCTACAATACATGCGTATCTCAACACGTCTATATACAGATATCAAAAACCTTCATATACTGAGATTCTTTCTCCCTCACCTTTTTGCTGCCATTGTGGTGTTTCTCATCCCCTCTTCACCTCCCTCCTCTCTTCTGGCCTCCTCCTCTTTCTCAGTTCTTTTATCTTTGCTTGTCGTTTTCTCTTGTTTTCTCTCTGCTACACACTGCCTCTCAGAAGCACTCACTCAAACCAATGCATGAGTCCAACCTCGCCCACTTTAAGTGGTCTAAGGTATGATCCAGTATGTGTGACCTCCATCAGTGAGCAACAACACTTACATGGGGTGGACACAATAACGGCAACACCTCTACAATTCATGCAGTCCCATGCAATAGCCCTTCCATAAACATGTTTGTGAAGTTTGGTCATTTTTGGGGCCTTTGAGTTTGATTGATGTTGGACTACATGTCTTTGCAAAGTGTTTCCCTTGTTTCCAGCCCATGTAAATTTAATGTTATTTTGTTTACCTGTTGTTTGCTTATGAAACATGCTCATTAATTGGTTTGTTCATATGCCAAATAGCCAATAACATTGATCATTTGGGGATGAATTATTCACTCTCATTCAGTTACCTGTGATGAAAGTATGTATTGATATGGAATAGAGGAACTCTTGTCCTTTTTTAAGTAAATAACAGGTAAATGAAATTTAGTGCTGTAATTTAAAGGTACTTGTTTTATAGTTGACCCCTATTCCTTCCCAAAAGCCCACATGAATCCTGCCCCTGCCTCTTTATTAGAGCAGTTTATATTGGCAAATCCTTAAAGTCTTTTCTTGAAAAAAGCCCCCTGTTTTCACTGATGGATTTAGATCATCTGTTCTTACTGTATTCATGATTGAATTGTTTGTGTATGTGTGTGTGTTCCCAGATGGAGGAGCTACTGGGGGCCATGGAGAAGGTGAAGCAGGAGCTGGAGTCTATGAGGGCCAAGCTGGCCTCCACCCAGCAGTCTCTGTGTGAGAAAGAGGCACACCTCACAACCCTGCGAGCTGAGCGCAGGAAACACCTGGAGGAGGTGCTGGAGATGAAGTAAGACATGTGTGCGCGCACACACACACACACACACACACACAGTTGGATGGAATATACCCTAGATTATTGATTGCTGCCTTCATCATGTAAAATGTCATCCAATTCTGGCCTTCTCCAGCTGGCAGGATGATTTTGTGCAATGAATTATAAATGATGATTGAGCTATTTACTTGTGGTAAAATGCCATATTGTTTCATCCCTACCTTACAGGCAGGAGGCGCTGTTGGCTGCTATCAGCGAAAAGGATGCTAACATCGCCCTTCTGGAGTTGTCCTCCTCTAAGAAGAAGAAGACCCAGGATGAAGTGGCTCTGCTGAAGCGGGAGAAAGACAGACTGGTACAACAGCTGAAGCAGCAGGTAAGGGAGGGGTCTTCTGCAATCCACTGAGGGGGAATACACGACTAAGACGTCACATCAGTTCAAGCCTAACTATGATTAAACGCCTTCATGTTATTTCTGTTTCTCTCTCCTGCATGTCGCACACATGATGTGTTCACCAGTGAAGAACAGAGTACAGGGATAGAGTGCCCAGCTAGAGGAAATTTTGGAAAGAAGTGTTACTTTCCACAGTAGTTTATGTAACCAGCAGGCACACTGCACAATTACATGCCAGATACCAGTAAAATATGTATAGACCCATATGATTATCTGACTTCTTGTACTGCTGGACACTGGCTACTTGGCTATAACCACACCCCCAGATTTCTGAATATGGTAAAATGTTATTATAAAAGATGCAAACGCTGACCAAAACTACAAAAATAATTTGTCATCACGTCAATTTCCTGCTCTTTCTTCCCTCTCTTCTTCATGTCAGAGAAGTGTTTGTTTTAATCCTCACTGTCTTTAATTTACAGACTCAGAACAGGATGAAGCTGATGGCAGACAACTATGAGGATGACCATCTGAAGACTGCCCCTGACCAGACGAATCACAAACCCTCTCCAGATCAGGTAGCTTACCTTAACCACCAATTAGCTGGATTATGTTTTTTATTTCATGCTTAACAGCTTCTCTAAAATTTCTGCAACTGATTGGTTAACAAGGTAATGTCTGTTGTAACAAGGCACAGAACTGATTCATGCTCTCTGAAGGGAATTACAATGAAATGAAATGTCTATAAACGCACTAACCAAATGTTCCTTTCTAATGCTGCGATTGGCTCTACCATGTGGCTAACAGGATGATGAGGAGGGTATTTGGGCGTAGCCAACCTTTTGCCCTCCCCCTCTCTCTCTCTCTCAGCCATTTTGTTCAGAAGGGTGAGCTCGTGTGAAAAGCCAGACCTGTCGCACCTTTCTTCATCGTTGCTCTGCGGCACGTTTACTTGTCTTCCATTCATTTGTGGTTTTCTTTTCGTCTCGTGTCATTCCTCTTTTCTCACTGTTGATGGTCATTGTCATCGTTATTTTGTCGTTCTGTGAGAGCAGTTCTCACCACTCATCCCGTGCTTTAACACTGGTCATGGTATTGCCTTTTAGTGGCTTAAGGGATAGGGATCAGTGGTGTGTGTGTTCTGTGTGTGATTGCATGCACAAGCTAAGAGGATGAGATGGTTTTGATTCTGGCTCAGTCTCATCACCTCAAATTAAAGCATCTTAGCTTTGCATGCCAATGCTCTAACACTAATGAATGGCTGCTCACATTTTGACTCACATGAACAGGTGTCGCACTGTACAACATAATCAGAGGTAGAGTAAGTAACTTTCTTGAGCTGCACATACATAAATAACATGCATACATATGCTAATAATGTACCTGAGAAGGTTGGCTCTAATGTGAGATGGTGATGCGTTCATAAGCATGCATGCAGTTGATGATGCTCTGTTTTTCTCTCAAGAAACTAAACTTTTTCTGTTGTTGTCATGCAAATGTTGTCTTGTGCTTGGGTCTGTCATTGTTTTCAACCATTGAAATGGGAGCTTAACTCCCCTTTTGTTATTGCGTAGTCTGAAGAAAATAATTTTTTTCTTATCCTTTCCTTCTATCCCTCACCCCATTGTCTCATGCTCTCTGCCCCTCCCTGCGTGCCTGCAGATGATACCCCCTCTTCTAGCCCTGTCCCAGAACCGCAGTAAGCTCAAGCTCTACATCGCCCACCTGACAGACCTCTGCCATGACCGGGACCCCAGCATCCTCAGCCAGCTCACGCCACCCTCTCACTACCACCAAAGCGACCCTGAAGACTGGGAGGAGGAGCTCCAGAAGATGAGTGTCGAACAGGTAGTGGAGGAACTCTCAGTTGCTCTCAAGTAGTGATTCTTGTGTATGGGGTTTTCCGATGTAGCTATGTGCCATTTCAAACAAACAGATGTAAATATCCCCAAAATATGCTTTACTTTTTTTTTTTTTTTTGAAACCTTGCAGAAATTTGTTGATGGTTGGATTAAAATGCATTTAAAAAGAAACTAATTCATGCTCTGTTCCCTCCAGTTGGAGCGGGAGTTGGAGGTGTGTGAGAAGGAGAGCGGAGAGCTGCAGGAGTACGCCAACTCTGTTCTCCAGCAGATCGCAGACTACTGCCCTGATATCCTGGAGCAGGTTGTCAATGCTCTGGAGGAGTCGTGCTGACAGCTCTGACCTCAGACACAACCTGGCTGACTACTGGTCTTCACATAACCTGTAGCTGAGCCCACGTGCCCCTACCTCCACCCAATGAGGCTCCAGGAAAGAAGGGAGTTATGAAGGAAGGAAGAAAGCGGGGGCATTATCTCAACCCACTGAGCTCTAATTCTTTGTTCCCCTCATCCACCCTGGAACAAACTTTCATGACCCCTGAGTGCTTTCCTGTCTCATGTGTCAGGCCTGCAAAAATCGAATTAGGGATGTTCACAAAGTCTGTCAAAATGCTGTTAAATATGTCACTTGGGGCAAATATCAGATTACTCACTTCAAACCGAGGCCTGCTCATTTAATGATGGCCACGGCAGATGGTGCAGTCGCAGTAAGAAGAGAAAAACTAATGTGCACACCTAGACATTTGTCAGGCGGGCAACAGCATGCTGGGGGTTAGTTAGAAATGAAATGTTTTACTCTTTTGCATTTGTGAACACACCAAATTTGATTTTTGCTTGTAGGATACTTGCAAAAACATCATTGCACACCTGTAAGTCTGGGACAGGTGCGTTGGGAGAGAAAAGATTTCAGACGAAAGAAGCAAACTTCCGCACAAAGTCTTGGAGTATACTGCCAACCTTCCTCTCCCTAGACGGGGTCATTCACAGCAGGAATTGCCAAATCAAGCACAGTTACCTCACCCACTTCTATCTCAGTCTTTTACCCCTTAGATTCCTCTCACAAATGTTGTAAGTTTATAGGGGTAAATTTATTCTTCACATGGGGCAGGAAAGCACTTTTTGCCTTGGAGAACTGGGGAGCTGCTACATCTAGAGGGGAGCAGAGAGGAGCTGAGTTCAGTGTGTAAATCACGGAGCCATGTGGATGCTTGTTTTGTGTTTTAGTCAGTGTTCTCTAAGCACTGGGTTGGAACCCAGTCACTAGTTAGAATACAGCTGCTGGTGGTCAGTCACCACTTTTTAACCAAATAAATGCAGCATGTTCTCCAAATGTTTCCTCTCCGAGCTGCGGGTCTGTCCATGTAGCAAGGATTAGGTTGTAGGTACATTTTACCGTGTCATCTGTGGCTGGGTCATTGGCATGGGAGGGGGAACAAGG
This sequence comes from Seriola dumerili, assembly GCF_002260705.1. Classification (NCBI taxonomy): domain Eukaryota; kingdom Metazoa; phylum Chordata; class Actinopteri; order Carangiformes; family Carangidae; genus Seriola; species Seriola dumerili. Next base: position 4,800,598 of record NW_019174474.1, on the reverse strand, counting down.
CCTGACCTTTGACACAGATCAAAGATCAGAATTTAGTTACACTAAGTTTTCAACAGACGAGAGAGAGGAGAAAAAAAAAGCTTTTTATTCTTGGTGACGTATTAATTTTTAGATGGTTTTGCACACAACGTCCACTTGTTTATGAGGTATGCAATGTTTCTTTTGAGAACGTTCTAGTGGCCTTGGAGCATGCACAGAAATCAGTACTGGACCTAAAAGCAGGGATATTTATTCCTCTGTAATATTGGTGCTAAGGCATGATGTAGGGAATTTTCGATCTGATCCACTGATCATTCAGTCTAATCCAAAGTTTCTATAGATGTTACTTAAAGCCCACCTGCTCTTTTAGTTTGCAGACTGAATCATTGAAGAATACAAGCGATGCCCCTTTTTCTTGTGTTTTTCAGATCACTTACAAATGCAAGTGATGCCTCCTTTATTGTATTTTTTGAAATCTTCAGGGCTGAGGTTTTTAATTACTAAGTGCATCTACATTTACATTTACTTACAAATGAAAGTCACTTTTCAGCAGATTTTGACTTTTTAGATGAGTTTGTAAATAACGTGATATTTAACACGTGCAGTGACTGAATAAAGGTAATTAAGTGGAAGGTGTTGTGCATTCTTTAAAAAAAAAAAAAATCAGAAAAGTTACAAGCAGTGCAGTTGTCTTTTGTGTCCAATTTTGTCTTCAGGACAAAATGTGTGTGTGTGACAGTACTGCCATAACTTGCAGAAAGTCATGTTCTATAGAGATATATATATAAATATCATACATATATATAAAAATGTTTACTGTATGGATATGCATTGAATGTTTGCACAGAATCTTGAAGAGCGAGCTGCTCTGAACAAAAAGACCGTTGAGTTAGTATCCTCAGAAGAAACTGAGGAAAGAAGTGTCAAAAAAAAAAAAAAACAACAACTTTTGTGTCAAAATAATGTGTGAACTACAAATGTTTTCAAACCGTGACTGTGTGATGGGAGAGTACTTTTCTTGCATTTATTTCTAATTGTCATTTTTTTTATATATATTTTCACCACATGGTGATGTAAATGTATTATCCTGAGATTCCAGTGTTGTTGTCTTTTTTTTTGTTTGTTTTTTTGTTTGTTTGTTTTGTTCTTCTTACCTGTTCTGTCATGGTTGATGTCAAAGGCAGATTGAGCCTGATGGATAAAAGGAAATAAGTCTGCAACCATCGTGGCCCCCCTGCTGTTATAAGAGGAACATAATGTTACAGAACAAACAGTTGAACACTGCGTAGGTATATGTCTAAAAATAGATGAAGTTTTCTAACAAACTTCAGAGGTGTGGTTGATTTACAGATACATTTGGGTGGGTGGATTTTCAAAGTGGACTAATAGCATGTCATACTGAAAACATAACACACTTCTGGTTTTGGAGGATGTTTGATGCTTGTTTTTGTACTTCTCATCTGTCAAACCTCTCTGAGCGACGGTTCATTTCTTTTCATTCCTAACCCCTTTACTTTTCACCACTGGGTTCAGAGAAAGAAGAAGGCATTTTTTAAGTGTTTTATTTCCCTTACTTTGGCCTGTGTGTCCCTGCCCTTGCCTTAATGTCTTGTCATCTCTTTTTCTCGACTCCTTATTGAGGAACACAGAGCTGATTAAGGGGCTTCTGTCAAGTTCATGATATTAGTTTCTTTTCTTTTGCATTTGTACAAGAAATGTACTGCCTTCTGTCTCTTCGTGTTAAGAATCAAACTGTGTAAAAAGAAAGCAAAATAGACATGTTTGTCAGTTATTTGGATTTTGTATGTATGTAAATAAATAAATTATAAGCCTTGGTTTCTTGTTTAAGCTTCTTTTTTTTTTTCCCAAATTACAAAAATGAAGACAGCACTTATAAGCTCCACCCAAATGTGTGAAAGCTTGATTTGTTCTTTTAAAGACATTATACCAAAAGGTATAATCTGACTCTTAAGTGGTGTTGGTATTTAAACCCATGTTTATCCTGTGCAAATACTTAAGCTCTTCCAGGAAGACCATTAGTAATCGTGGAATTGAAATTCTACATTGATTAATTGACCATAGACCTGCATATTTGCTATGTAAATATATTATTTAACCCCTGAGAGGCCACTGTCATCTATACCCCTGGAGCTGATAGTCAGTATTCACACGTATCAAACCTTTACAGACTTGCATTTCATCTGCCTTTAGTGTAAATGTGAGTAAAAGAAAGAGCAAGAGTTCAAAATCCTATATGAGGAATATAAAATCATTTTGTTACAAATTTATGCAATTTAATTAATTCAAGTGATTGTTGTTTGTTCGCAAAAAATAATTTTGGATCAAATCAGATGAAAACGAGACAATCTCATCACAAGGTTCATTTAGTAGCTGTTCTGGAGCTTTCACATAATCTTCCTGAGGAGATAGCTCATCCAGTTGTCATGGGTTTGGAAATGTAGAACAGAACAGCAACTAAATGGTGAAAATGTTATTTCAGCTGACAAGAATATGAACTTCCAGTCTCAGGATGAAAACATATTTGGAAAATGGAACATGAACACTGTGCTTGATGTTTTGCCCATTTGTTCGTATATCATCCAACCATGTCAGTGCAATGAACTGTGGGTTGTTTCCTCAAGCGATGAAAGCAGGATTGCTGACCTCAGAGAGGTGTGTATACAGGGCCCAAAATGTTTGAGGCAGAAACCTTAAAGCTCTCATCAGTATTATAGTCAGAGCTGTGAGTCCTCACAAACTGAATGAGAACATGCATTATAGTGCGAGTAAGGAGACACTGGGGTCTTACTCAGGGATAACTAAGCAGGGTACATACTTGCCAAATACAGCTTTGAACCCAGGTGCTGAGATACAGTGGTGTATTATCTGAAGTTTTTAGTGCCAGCAGGATTTAATTGGTACCTCTCTGTGTAAATGCATTTTTCTACAGTATACCTTTTTTCATTCATAACGACTCAAACATTATCCAATGTTTTAATATCAGTTTGTTAAATGTGTATGAGGTGTGAATTCACCTCAGCTGCACAAGCTGGTAAAATATGAGGTATTGATAATTGGTATTACCAGCTGTAAAGTGATTAAGGATGATTATCCCAAGCTTAATTACATAATTCACTCTAGATTTCATTTAGCGGCAGCTTTATCTAAAATAGTACGCTTTAAAAAAAAAAAAGAAAAAAAAAAGAAACTCATCCAATTATCTTGTGCAGCATACACGTAAGAACTTGGCTTTGATATTTCAAAATGGTACATTGAACTGCACAAACCTGACAGACATAAGGTTATTATCGCAACTCAAATAATAGTTGGTAAAACTGTTACAAATAACACAAAAATTTGACAAGATTGAAACATATTTGCCATCTTTATTCATAAATATCACTACTGTATGAATATAAAACAATCTTAAATTACTGCTTTTTTTAAACAAATACTCTGACACTATCATTGGAAGCTCCTCAGGAGAAAAACCACTGATGAACAGTTTAAGGTATTGCATATAGCCTTTGCAGCTGTTAATTACTACGCCTTACTGTAGTCTTGTTGATAAACCTTTGACAGAGTAGCATACTGGAACATCTGATACATACTTATTTCCTCAGGAATATGAAACATAGCCAACTATACATAGGTAAACAAAGACAGACAGGAGTGATCCACCCACTTCAATTTGAAGTACAATTTTGTCAACAACACTCATTCATTACAAAAAATATTGGTTACACAAGTAAAAAATACATCAGCCAAAAAAAACATTCTATCAAAACTTCAATCCAAGGTACTCCAGACTTTTTGTTAAGAGTTAAAATGCCTACCTATTATTCTGCAATGAGATTTTTTTTTTAAATATCAAAATCTCCATTGGTGTGTGAGTCACAAAAATATGCAAAGTAATCTAGTATTCAGCGATAGTAGGCACTCCTGTGTTTGATGGGTGAGGTAGCTAGATAGTAAGAACTGTACACTGGCTGAGATTTAACAATGCACCTCAAAAGGAGAGCACAAAACTGAAACAAAGTCAGAGTAAGAGTGGATATTGCAGCGGAGGTGAACAATATTCCAGTGATCAATGCTGAGCCCCTCTCCTTGTTTTTAGTCACAGTATAGAAGGTAAAATTAAGAAACCGAGCACTGTACACAATGAAACACATGTATACTAAATGGGAGGGCTTTCACCTCACTCTCTCACTCTCAGTCATCTGCCACAGTCCCAGGTTTAACACTTTAAGGCACGGGAGCTGTGTTATCCTCTCCAGACCTCTCTTGGTGATCTTAGTACAACCGTACAGATCAATTCCTGTCAGCTGGGTCAGGTGGTCGGCTATCAACTCCAACCCTTTGTCTGTGATTCTCACACACTGTCCAATGTTCAGAGTCTTGAGTTCATGCATCTGGCGTACCATCCTGTTAATGCCATCATCACTGATATGGCATGAACAAAGAGAGAGGGACTTGAGCTGATACAAGCCCTGGGCGATGTATGCCAGGCTCTGGTCCCCGATCTTATCACAGAAAGAGACATCAAGTCCAGACAGCCGGAGGGAGCCCATGGCCAGATGCATTATCCCTGTGTCACTGATGTTATCACAGGACCGCAGATTCAGGCTGCACAGGTGGGTCATATGTGACAGGTGGATCATCCCTGCATCCGATATCCCTCCACAGAAGCTGAGGTTGAGCACTTTAAGCTTGTTTAGGCCCTTTGACACATGTTTGAGAGAAAGATCAGTCAGCTTCTGGCAGTCCTGCAAGGTTAACTTCTCCAGAGACAGGCAGCCCTCCGCAGCACTGCGGGTCATGCCAGACAGGTGACCGATGCCCACATCGGACACATGCCTGCAACTGCGCAGGTTAAGGCTCTTGAGTCTGTGCAAGCCCCAGGCAATGAGCAACAGGCCTGTGTTTGTGATATTGCTGCATCCCCCAAGTTCAAGCACCTCCAAGTTTTTGAGGTACTGGGCAATCCTGCCCAGGCTGGAGTCTGTGATCTGTTTACATAGACTGAGGTTCAGTACCCGCAGTGATGGGATGTCCTGCACAAAGGCATGTCCGAGTCCGTTGTCTGTGAGGTTGAAGCACCCACACAGGTTAAGGCTTTCGATGTGCGGCATCCCTTGAATCACATAGCTCAGACTTCGCCTCAGGCTGAGAATCTGAACTTTCTTGATCCCTCTGGTCTGCAGACTGGGGAACAGAGACGGGTTAGCCCGCCGCAGATGGAGCTTGGCTTCCACCCCCCTCCACACCGACTTGTGGTAGGACGCGTCTCTCCAGGCCGCGCACACTTGGGCTACTCTTCCTTTGTCTTTAACGTCCAGATAACTGAAAATAATGGCCAGGATCTCAGGGAAAAGGCACGATATATGTGTCTCCATTTCAAACATGGCTGCAGGTTGACTGCTTACAGCAGCAGAGGTTGCTTGTGGGCGACAATACTGTCGTAGTTAGCTCGCCGAAACTCTCCTGCAGAAGTTGTTGGCTGGCTCGGCGACGCTAGCTTATGTCAGCTAGCATACGGACAGGATAACTATAGCCAGTTAGCTTTGCGCGCAACGTATCAAAAATCCACCCATCTCACAGGAGAGAGGCTTACTATTAAACTCAATAAAATGATGGTACAAATGAACTACTAACGGCCAGTTCTTGGGTTGACAACGTGGACGCAGATGCAGGAAACTCCGAAAGGCAGTCTATTTACCTAGCGAGCTAGGCTAACGCTATTAGCTAACGTCGGCGTAGCGTTAGCATTAGCTGTCTAAACTTGTGAGCTTCAAAGACGAACAACGTCCTCGTCCAGTCTTTCCAAAACAATTTATTCTTCACTCCACCTCATCGCAGAGCGTATCCAGGAACTTTTCTGTTCGTAGAAACTTTCAGCTACAGAGCTGTTTCCTCGTACAAAGGTGACTGCCAGGCTCCTTTACCTTCAGAGGCATTTCCAGCAGCGTCGGAGCATCCCGGATCTCCACTAATGAATAAACCGACTCTGGTGGCTCAAAGCCGGTTCAGACACTGACCAGCGGCTCCTACTGGAAGTAGTAAGTATCGTTACTGTTGTTACTGGCTCCATAATACAATTCTAATACAACTATCAATGACAACATTTGGCTGCATTAAAAATATAGAATTAAGTACTTCAGGTGCAAATTAGAACAATAAAGTGTGTTTATTGTCTGATTCATGTTACAAAGCCACCTGTTTACGGTTACAAACAAACTGTAAACAGGTCAAATATGAATGTGATTAAGTTACTGTATTGGAGGAAAGTACTAAAGAGATAGTAGCTGCATATGTGATTTCCTAAAACCTGAAACATTACCATTAATTTATTGTTAGAATATAATGAACATATAATCAATATTTAACCAGTTCAGTGGGCAAAAAGTTCTCAGACCACTACATTATTAGTCTTTTTAAAATCAAAACACAATGCTGATAGGCTTTTTCAGTTCACTTTATAACCTACTTATAAAGCTGAGAAGAGAGATGTTTGTATTAGTGTTTGTTCCCTTTTGGGGAGACTTGAAAAAGATTCTCAAAGAGATGCCTCTCTGAATATTTGTATCCTTTGTGCTAACTTACCTTGAAACCAACCACTTTTGTTCCAAATTGCTTGATGTTTTACCCCACAAAATAAAGCAAAACAAAAGCAACAGGATGAACAAAAAAATAAAGACTGTTTAGTGTGTTTAATATAACTGTCTCTGTTGACTGTTAACGAATAACAAATGATAAGTAATAATAAGTGTGTAAATAATAATAATAAGTGGACTGACATACAAAGCCAGGCATACAGGAAATTATTTTTAGCTATGTGTTTATGTTACAATTCCTAAGCATAACATTTTTCTTTTTTAATTTGGGGTGAAAATTCATCAGTTTTGTGAGTTTCCACAGCCCTACACTGTGAGAGGATTTCCGGTGACTGCTTAATACTCCCAAGTGTTGAGAATATTAACAGAAAATGTTATTTGATTAATATATGTATTGATCACACATAGTATACACACAGTATGTTATTTTGGAACTAATGTGTCATTGATTGACCCCTAATATAATGTAGTTATACCATCTTGACATGAAAAAAAAGTCCCCTCTAGAATTAAGTTGCATCATGCAAAAGATATGCAGCATAAATATTTTAGAGCAGTAATGTCTCTGCAGAAAACTATGTGCTCAATATTTTGCCCTGATTTAGAACAAGGATCATATATTTATTGTTGGGAGTTTTTCACGGACCACTGGCAAAGAGAGAGGCTGCCTCATCCTCCAGATGCAGCTGAGAACAGTCTCTGTGAATCCTTATTCTAAAAATACTAATATACTCACACGTCCAGCATCAACCCAGAGAGAGACACTTTTGTTCAGAGGACTCTGCTGTGTCACCCGCCTCCCTCTTGAGTGCTACTTGGTGGAATTGTCTTTAACCTGGCAGGATGCCTACAGTTACCGCAGTGAGACATTCACTGACCTGGTCAACTCTGGCCGCTGGGAGGACACACAGGGTGTGCTTTGCAGTGATTGTTAATGGTTCAGTGTGGATGAGACAAGAGAGGCAGAGTGTCACTGGGTCTTGTATACTCACACAAAGCATTAGACTGGTTACACACAAACAGTTATAAGAGATAAACAAATGGGGTTACACAATAATAACAACTCAATTGTGCACAAGAAAATACATTACATTGTTTCTGAAGAATAAATAGGAAAAAACAGGTTTAAAGTCAAATGTTGGCTGTGAAAAAAAAAATCTAACTTTGCAACGAATATTACTTCTATAACGTTTATAATTCTTTCTTTGTTAAGAGGGTGTCTGTTTGTTTATGTGTGTTTAAACTTCCATGTCATGTGTCTGGCACCACCAACGAGAAGTTAATGTTAACTTCAGGGGCACTGCTAGAAATCCTGGGCCCCCTGACAACAGCTCTCTCGGGGCCCTGATACAATAAATATCTACAATTCCTGACATGTTTCAGGTCTGCTGTGCAGCTCTGAGCCTCTGAATTATTCTCCACCACAGAGCTCACCCAACCTTCACCAGCTATCGTACAACTAGTAGGTCTCTACAGCTTTTCATTTTGCAAGGGCTCAAACAGGCAGAAACTGCACGACAGTGGAAACCACAGAGCCAGAAACCATCCAGAATTTTGATAGGAATAACATACCAAACTGAATATAAATGTAGAACATTCTCCAGTATTCAAATGAGGAAGAAGTCTATAAAAAACTACAGCCACTAAGTTCAAAATGCTGCGACTAGGGAAAATAAATCACATTACCCCCCTGCTTAAGACACTGCACTGGCGGCCTGTACCTTTTAGAATTGATTTTAAAGTTCTTTTACTTATTTATAAAGCTTTAAATGGCCTTGCTCCTCCGTATATCAGAGATTGTCTTTCATTTTATGTTCCGCCTAGATCACTAAGGTATTCCAATGCCCAATGTTCCTTATCTGTCCCATAGAAATACTGCTTTTTGTTTTTAAGCCCCTAAACTGTGGAACTCACTGCCTCTGGATATTGGAACAGAAGCTATAGGCATTTTCAAAAAGAAATCAAAGATTCCTCTTTGTAATCTGTCTTTTTAATTTGTAGTAATGTTAATACAGAGTAATGTTATAGCTTTTGCTTCAGTTTTAAACTTCTTATCATCGGGTTTTATCACTTTTATCCGTTGTGTTTATTTTATTCTATTGACTTTTATTATGACATTTATTTATCATTTTACCGTTTTATTGTAGTAGATTTTTAATTTCTAATCTTTTTTTGGGTGTGTTGTTTTAATCTTGCTCCGTGAAGCACTTACATAAATAAAGTGGAGTTGAGTTTAGTTGAGTTGGGAAGGGGACTCCAGCACAAGTATAAATGATATGACAATGGTGAGAAAGTAAATAATGATCATGTTTTCACCACTTTATACTGTATACATACAGTATCTACTACTGCTGTAGAAACTAAATGAAGGAAATGACCACCTGAAGAAAAATGAATCAGGGTTATTTGAAATTTAGACCATATATATTATGCACTATTTAAATTGCCAAACATGTAACGCGATAAACATCCAAGTATCAATTGCTGCATCTGTTTTAGTTTGTATAAGAGGAGCCAAAGTTCCATTTAGTCATTGTGTGATACCACATACAGTATCTATAATGATGTGGTGTCAGGCATCATTTACTTGAATTTCTGCCACTGAAGGAAATGAGCCCTTTTCCTGCCATTATCAACTCCTGTCAAAGTGCCCTGGAGGAGAGCACCAAGCCCCATCGAAACTACAGCAGAGATGTTGAGTACAAGATAATAGTCGTAAAACAGAATGATCTGAGATATTTGTTTATTCCTTTATTGGTCCCACAGTGTGGAAATTTGCATTCTGGTGTGTTTAGATGACAATGTTTAAAATTTAAAAAGGCAAAATATATGACACTCTCAAAACTCAAAGTGCTTACAATGGTATTTAAGACCACATGGAGATGGAGAAAGGGAACTAGACTGGTCACTGCTTGCTCTTGGAAAACTGAAGGCAAATATGAAACTATTACCTCTGTGTAAGAAGGGCCAGTCAGATCAAAAACATCCAAGATTATATTTGTCCACCAAATTTGGAATTTACTTCACCCTCATTATTTTCTGTGCAACAGCTCTAGCTGACACTGAGACAGTACATAGGAGACAGATCAATCAAAGCTGTGTGGGTGGTCCGGGCCAGAGGTGGGCCTCTATGGACATGCAGTGATTTAATGGTCAGAGTTAAAAGTCCGGTGTTATTTTACCATTTGGGGGAGTACAACATTTAGTTATAATTCACACGCCCCCTTGGTAAATCAAAGTATCATTTTGAAATAATTTTTATGGCATGAAACAAAGGCTGTGAACCCATGATGCTGTTAAATATCTGGGGGAAAATGCTGGTTTCCTCCAATTTTGACAGTCAAGTGACATGAGCTTAGTATATCGTTTTACAGTATTAGGATATTTATTTATTATTTTAATCAACTTTTGGAGGGGGGTGTATAGCAGGTCTCTCAATTGACAATTTTCACTTGTTTTAAATGTTTAGAATTTATTGTTACCTCCAGTCTTATTTTTCATTTTTGTCTTTTATTTGCTGCACCTGCCTGAAATGCTTGTCAGCGTAAAGACTTAAGCTGTGACAAACAGTACTTTGACTTACTGTGGTGCATGTGACTCAAAATTTTCTCTTTCTATACCTGAAATAAAAGCAGACTTAGGGGAGACGCAGTGAGTGTCTTGGCCCTGGTCAATCTGCCAGATTTTTTGACAACTGGCAGACAGTAAGTTCTCTCTGTTGTGGAGAGGACAATAACTATTCATTTCCTTATGTTGGATTTATCGCTGTTCAGCTCTGTGATCTCAGGTCCACATCTGGCCAGTAGAGGGCAGCGCTGATCTAACAAACCAATCGATAAAATCAAAAAGAGCTCTCTACACACAGATTATTACCATTTCAAACAAATCCTTTGCATATAACAGAATCAGTCGGTCAAACAAAGAATTGTAAGTATGTGCTTTGCAAAGGGAAGAAACGTGAACTACAGGGTCTGAAACATTTGATGGAGGCGGATCACACAGACATAAGGGCAGAGAGATAGAGGCGGGAGACGGTTTGGTATAGATGGGGAGGAAAATAAGCTAAAGACAGGGGGAGAGAAAGTGAGGGATAGTGATTCCCCTCTCGGCCTCCCCTGTGGCTGGACTTGTCTCTGCTAATGACCCTGTCTGCTGGCTCACACAGACAGATGGTGAATTAACTCCAATTAGCCCACTCTCACCAGATCTCCTCTGACAGTTCGACACACACACACAGACACACACACACACACACACACACACACACACACACACACACACACACAGACAAGACAAACTAGAGGTAACTTGGAAACCCTCCAGCTGTTTACATTTGTTTATTCTAAATTAGTTGAAAAGTATAAAAGAGCAATTTCTGTTTCAGCACTTATTTGAAATAGGAACATCTAAACTCATGTGATAATAATAGTGTAATTTTAACATAAACATTTTATATTTTATGGTTTATGTCATTTGAAGGGAAATTGATGCAGATATGTTTTAGAAACATTTGCAGAATAGTAGTACATATTGTCATTGTGGTAACATATGCACTGTTTCTCACACACACACACACACACACACACACACACACACACACACACACACACACACACACACACACACACACCGGAAGAGACAGTCACTACTGTGTGACTGTGACCTCCTGTCATTGTTTTCAGAGTTGGTGAGGTGTGACCAGTCATCATTCATACAGTGCACATTCTCTGAGTGACTGAACTCACATGACATGTCAAACAGAGCATAGTGTGTGTTGTGTCTCCACAGAGCTGTGTGTCAGTATAATTGTCACTCACAGGACACGTATGCTTTTTATAATTTATCACACTGAGGAGAATATGTCTCTGACAGGACAGGGATGATGCTCAGTGTGTGTGTGTGTGTGTGTGTGTGTGTGTATTTAACAGGTGTTGTCCCTGCTGCTAAAAGGACTCCATCTGGGAGTTTGCCCAGGCGGTCCTTCGTGACCTCTGACCGTGTCCGTAAACAGGGTCAGCAGGTGCTGAATGCAGGACAAAGGTCAGGAGGTCAGCTACTATGTGGCTGGACACGATGACATTATCGAACACTGAGGGGAAATAAACACTGGTAATGCAGTAGCATGGCAGTCCACAAGCCTTTCTATTTCTACGAAGTGTGTATGTACTCGCTGAATGTGCTAGTGAACGTTTGTGAGTAAAACTGAGTGTGTGTGTGTGTGTGTGTGTGTGTGTGTGTGTGTGTGTGTGTGTGTGTGTGTGTGTGTTTTTGAGCAGAGTGGAGTAATCCCTTTAAATCTCTTTAGCTGTTCTGATCCATGCTTCAGAGCATGGGGGCAGTATGGACGGCAGCTGTCTGTGAAGGATGTGTGACCCAGGCAGCGCAGAGGACACTGAGGGAGTCAGTCGTAACACTGCCTGACCTCTGACCTCAGCCCAGAGGAGGTCACACACACTGTTTACTGTAGAGTGTGGATTAAACAAGACCTCCCATAACTCAATCCCTCCAACCCTCTCCTGTCTATTTGTGTGTGTGTGTGTGTGTGTGTGTGTGTGTGTGTGTGTGTGTGTGTGTGTGTGTGTGAGTGTGTGTGTGTGTAGTCCTGCTGACGGTATGACGCTGAAGTGAAAAGACAAGTGTCACCAAACCATTATGTCGAGAGAGAGAGAAGGAGAGCTACAGAGAGAGGGAGAGAGAGAGAGAGAGAGAGAGAGAGAGAGAGAGAGAGATAGTTAAGAAGAGACAAATGTGACAAATGAGAAGCGATGAGCGAGATGTGGGTTGAGATGTAGAGGCGTTGACGTGTGTGTATGACTGACAGAGCAAAAAAAAAAGAAAAAAGAAAGAGAGGGAAGATGAAGATAGAGGCACAAAGGATGGAAGGAATGAATTAAGGCAATATGCAGAGGAGTGAAAAAAAGAAGACTGTGATCAGTCAAATCCTGAGCTGTAAGATGAAGGTCTTGACTCAAACGAAGATTCTGTTTATTTTTCATATAGTTTGGGTCTTGTTCTTATAGATTAGGCTTTTCTGTTAGATAAAATAACATTGTGCTTACCAAAGTAACAGCTGAGATCCAGAAGTATAGTGACATTGCTACAACGAAGACCAATGGTGCAAGGAATGAGCAGATATATAGTTAAACAGATTGTAAACAAGCCAACGGTTTTGACAGAAGGTGGGAAAAAAAACAGGTGAATGGAAAAGAGATCTGGATAATGTGGGCTCTAATAACACTAAGCTGAGGATGGTCATATCTGTGGAAGAAAAAATAGCTGAGATATTTTGCACAGGAAATGACAAAGAACAACACAGTGACATAAAGAAAGAGAATAATACGACAGGTTCTCTAGAGCTGGCGAGGAATATAATTTCCCCTGGAGTCAACATTACACAGGATACTACAGAGAGGCGGTTGAGGGGAGAGGGAAACAAAAGAAAAGAGCAACATTTTCAGAGGACAAGACAGTGGATTCTGCTGAGAAAACAATAATGGTCAGAAAAATGAGTAGCATCTTGCCTTTTTCTTGACCTTCAGCCATTAATTTTTTAAAAAAAAAAAGCAACCTTTTTTCTTATTTTTAGCCATTGCCCCATGTTCCTATATCTCAACAGTCAGCTCGGTGAGCACAGTGTTATTATGACCAATAGTTATAATGGCCAACGTGGAAAAATAAGACCCAAGTTTAACACACCACAAGTATCACTTAAAACATGTGTGTTAGTTCAGTACCTACAGCTGGGGTCAGTGTTTCCCAGCGTGCTCTGGATCAATGTACTGTATGCCAGTGGGATGGAACGCTTCATTAACCACTTTTTCCTGTAGCGCGCCGCAGCTCAGTAACATGCTGCCACCTTACAAACATACAGAAAAATGGGCTTGAAGACAGGCAGTGACACATATGCAAATACACACACAAACACACACTCAGTCATCATGGCTCCTTTTCCTCTCCTCCCTCAGCGTGTTGCTCAGCTTGTGAACTCTCAGTTACAACACAGAGCCTTGTTTTTTTTATGCTGCATAAATTGATGTGTTCCTGTAATTTTTTTTTTTTCCCCAATGCATCTCTGCTCTACTGTGTATTTCACCAACACTGCACCGTTGTTGCTGCTGTTGTAGTGTGCTTTATATGTGCTAAGCTCCCCCCCCCCCCCCCCCCCCCCCCCCCCTCTCCTCCTCTCTCCTCATTTGCTTCCCTCCGGGGCTGATGTGATTTAAGGCTGTGCTTGAAGAATGAAGACTGGGCTGTTATCTGCCTGTTATTGATGCGAGCCGTAACTCTCACTGTCCACACTCCATAGGCAGACGGAAAGAGAGACAGAGGACTGCTGGTCTAGATAGATGGGTGGATGGAAGAAAAGAAACAGTGGAGAGATAACGGCGGCAGATTGATGGCTTTCCCTGTAAGGTTCAGACTTCAGACTGTGTTTGTTTTTCACAGTCATGTAAAAACAACAGTGTGCATGTTATAAAAATGTAGAGATTTGAGTTCTCCTACTATTTCCCCTCACCCTGCAGCTCTCCCCTCTCTTTTTCTTCCACCCTCCCTCCTCTTTCCTTCCTATTTCCTCTGCTTTCACCCCCTCCCGGTACTACTCTCCCCTCTTTCCATCTGTACATTATGTAGATGTCAATAATTTAGCACAAGATTCAAGAATTCAGTGCTTAACAACAAGTTACGATCTTCGCTATAAAAGCCATAAAATATGCATTTGTGAATAAAATATGATTCTGTCTCTTTCAAAGCAGCTGAAACCTGTCAGGATTGCCATTTGTTTTCTGACAGTATCGCAGTGAAGTGACAGTTCAAAAGCGGGGGTTTGTCTTTATCTTGGCAGGTTTTCAATCTTTGCTCTATTTCTGCACACCGCAGAGCATTATTTTGTATCCATTGTTTTGTAGACCGTCTTTCATCTCCAGGGCTTTGTTGTTTTCTCACTCTCTTGCCGTCTCTCGCTCTCTCCCCCTCTTACATCGTGACTTCTTCTCTTTTTTTCCCTTCTCTTTTACAGTTTCATCTTGTATGGTACAGTAACAGTAGCACTGGGCTCGAAGCTCATAAACAGCTAACACATCCCACTCTAACTGCCCCTCCAATCACCTGCCTCATAAAAACCACCCAGCTCTAAACACACTGGCACTTCCCTCTCCTGCTTCCTATTTCTCCTGCAATCCTCCCTCCCTCTGCCTTTCCACCCCTTTCCTCCCTCCTTCTGCTCACACCTCCCTCCTCCTCCCCCTTTACCCCCACAGGCCTGGAGATCGTTTCTTTGTTCCTGACATCTGTTTTGTTGGGTGATTAATTGAGATGAGCATGTGGGGTGAAGGCCTGTAGAGGGGGAGCTCAGACCCCCCAGGTAATGTGCATGTGTGTGTGTGGACGTGTGTTAAGGTGTGAGAGCATGCGACCGAGTGTGTGTACTTGTGTGTGTGTGTATGTGTGTGTGTGTTGGCAGCGGAGCTACAATAATCCTTGATTTGGTTAGTTAGTGCAGACTGCCAGGATTTCCCTCAAGAGCCATGCAATATGAAACATTTGAAAATCTGTTATCTTGATAAAATGTTTTAAAACTGCTTGGCTTCAACGGAAAATCTCCTCTGTCTTTTCTCAGTGTTTTAAATCAGCAGTGTAAGATGTTAAGTGACAACTGACTGACAAGTGACAACACACCAGTATGCCAGATATCCCAGAAGGCAGAGCCGTGATTTGCAGGAAATCATGATACAATATAACCACCCGTATGCATCACTCTAACACATCTGTCTAAAATTTACAGTAAATGAGATGTAGGCCTATGCTGACAAACAGAAATAATTACAAATGACTAATCTGTCTATTAACACACTGGAGATGGACACACAGTATCTTCACAATGATAATTTAAAAAAGAAATAAAAGACACCAAAATATATATAAAGATGGTGCACGTTTTGACACACATATCAGGTTTTGTTATCAACCCTAATCAGTACAACACATGGCTGGTTACACACCGTGTTTACTTCTATCTTCTTTAAAATATTAATAGGGATACATTACCACAATGGTGATAGCCATATTATTTAAAGCAATTATGAACAACACCAATAGTTATGGAAGCCCAAAGCCCAGCTGTTATATCATCTCTCACATTGTAGGTCGACATAGATGAAGAGCTTAAAGGCAATAGAGACAATTGTTGGGAAAATGACACAGGGAAACCCCCCCCCCCCCCCCCCCCCCCCCCCCACACACACACACACACACACACACACACACAAACACACACAGGTGTTTCTCAATTAATCAATAAGTGGTTTGGTCAGAAAACAAACAAAAAAAATGCTCAAAACCCAAAGATTTTCAAGTCACTATCACATAAAGTAGAAACAAGCATCAAATAGTCACATTTGAGAAGCTGGAACCAGGAAATGTTTGGCATTCTTTCTTCAAAGTGGTTGCAGATTAATTTTTTCAGGAGATCAAGTAATTGCTTCAGCTCTAGTAATTATATGACTGAAGTTCTGTACTTTTATTTGGTGAAGAAGGCCTTATAGGATAAAGTTCAAAGCTCTGGAAAAAAGCCAGTGAGTGAACTTTGAGTTTAAAATGTTTTATCACTGTAATAATAATAGCGCCTCACAATGAAACTTCTAACTTAAATATCTTTATGAGTAATGCAAAACATATTCCTCTATTCATTTTTCCGTTAGTAAGGATTCATCTATGCACATTACAAGTGTGACCACAAAGTATCACACATGAAATTCATCAGTGACAAATACTGTATATTTAGCAACAAGCGCATGTTGCTCCTTCCAAATTAGACATCAGTATGGCCTGTTCCCCTTGCTCTTCTTGTGCCTCTTTGTCCGCTCACTTCCTCCTGATGCTCTTCAGAAGAATTAGATCTGAGAGAAAGATGTGTTACAGAAGTGGTGTCCTTTTTAAGAAAATACATTTCATGTACAAGAAACCAGAGGGAAAGATTTAAGGCTCAGTCGGTGTCTGAGGTAATGATTTATGATCCTTTGAGGTCAGAAAGCATCAGAAGGGACAGAAGCAGGTTTAGAGGTCATAGAGCCAGGTCAGAGGTCAGAGGTCATCTTAGTGGTCAGGCCAGGGCAGGGAAATATGCTGAGAGAAGTTCAAAACTCTCCTGGGGAGCTCTGCTGATGTGATCCTGCCTGTGGGAGGGAATGTTTCCCGGGGGAGCGTAATCAAAGTGGCACCGCGGATGGTGGCACGGAGAGGGTGGGACCTGACTGACCCACTAGAGTTGTAGGGCGGAGGAGGAGATACATACAGAGATAATCACTAGATATTACCATCTGGGCAGACAGAGCGGGGCCAAACAAAGGCAACACATATCTGTCCTACACACAGACACACACACACACACACACACACACACACACACACACACACAAGACCAATGTCACAGCAGCAGGCTAATTTCCCACTCAAGTGTGCTGTTATACTTGCAAATGGACAGATGGACAAGATAGATAGATAGATAGATAGATAGATAGATAGATAGATAGATAGATAGATAGATAGATAGATAGATAGATAGAACATCATTAAGTTGTATAATCTTGAGGACATATGTCCAGTCAGTCTCTATTGCCTTGATTTTGTCCATTCCTTTTTTAATCTGTCTCTTGAGAGTTAGGTTATGGAAGTCCAATGCTAAATCATCAGAGAAGCATATCTTTAGTGTCTCAGTAAGGTGTTGGGCCACCACGAGCCGCTTTAGGTGTTCAACTGGACTGAGATCTGATGACGGCGAAGGCCATAGCACAGGATTCACATCATTTCTCATATTCATAAAACCATTCAGTGATCACTCATGCCCTGTGGGGATGCATTCATTTTCACTGATTTATTCAGATTTCTGTCTTTTCTTTTAAGATAGATAGATAGATAGATAGATAGATAGATAGACAAGCTGGTGCACATGACATATCTATCTATGTATATAAACACCAATAGAAACACACACACACACACACACACACACACACACACACACACAGTCACAAGACCGAATGTCACAGCAGCAGGCTAATTTCCCACTCAGTATGTGTGTCGCTGTGCTCTGCTCATACTTGCAAATGGACAGGGGCAGATGGACAGGGGAAAGAGAGAGAGAGAGAGAGGGAGCGTTTGGAGGTGGAGAAGTACAGTGAAGCCCTGTGGCTCAGGCCCATTAACAGTCGTGATTTATGCGGCTCTGCATGCTGTGGTGGGCCAACATCGGCCTGGTCTGCGTGTGTGTGTGTGCTGATTCAGGGCTTCGGTCGGCCACACTCTGATAATACACATCTATGTGAGCATGCATGAATGGCGTGTTTAGGATAGCTTCGTGGCCAGACAGGCACCAGACAGCCTGAGTCCAGAGTTTAGCTTGAGGACTGAGAGGAGATTTTTTTTTTTTTTTTTTTTTGGGGGGGGGACTTCCTTCCCATTTCATGCTCATTTGCCTGCCCACATATGGAGCCTGACAGCATCACTCGTATGCCAGCACTCACCACATAGTCAAAGACACACAGACCAAGCCGGTCTAAATCTCCCAAACCTCAATAAGCTTGCAGTTTAGGGTGTTATTACTGAACGTCTGAGGCTGTGTCATAAGTTTGGCTTAGAGGAGACAATTCTGTGATGGTGCTGCCTTCTGGATCATTTGTAAGTGTTTCTATAACAGACTAATATAACAGGGGTGTGGATTCGGTTTCATGTCCCAGAAATTCTTACTTATTTTTCTCTCTCTCTCTCTCTCTCTCTCTCTCTCTCTCTTGAGGTCACAGTGAACCCGTCAGTGTCCAATTAAATCCCGGATGGTGTGGAAGACACCCAGAAGCTGATGAAGAGGGGGAGAGGAGGAATGATGAGAAGGATCGGTTGAAAGAGGCGTCCTCGGGTTTCTCAATACAATATGTGCATAATGACTTCTGCTGACAATTAACTTTGATGCAAGCCCAAACCCCTCCACCCTTCACCCTCCACCCTCCAAATCCCACCATCCATCCCCTCATCTCCCCACCACTTTATCCTCGGGTCTACCCATCCTTGATTCACCGCCTTTTAATCTTTTCGTTCCTCTCTGCGATGATGCCCGTCCTCTGTCGTCTCTTTAAATCTCTTTTCTGAAACTGCCCGAGTGACTTCAGGAATGACAAATATATTTACCGTTCCTCTCGTCATGTACACACACACACACACACACACTGGATTGGCACCCCCACATCCCACCCCCTTCCTATGTGACGGGATAACCAGAGTGACTGGGTAATGAGGGCTCACTCACTTTGCGGGTCACGACCCCACTGCGAGGGCTTGATGCATGGGGAGGAAGGAGGAACTGTCGTTGGGGTGGGTGGGGGGGTGGGCGCGGTGGCTAGAGCAAAACAAGAGCGGAAAGGCAAGAAGTAGGATAACAGCAAGATGGCCAGGAGGCTATATTTCCTCTCTC
>NW_019174474.1:4781141-4781520 GCF_002260705.1 Seriola dumerili | reverse complement strand
CCTCATTTCTCTCTCTTTATTTGTCATCTTCTCTGTGTTCCTTGTCAGCAGTTAGAGCGCTGCATAGACACAGGGGAGAGAAGGGGGAAGTAGCAGAGAGAGAAAATGTTTAAGTGCTGATGGCAGCCCCTGGTTGCTGCTGGGACCAGGGTGTCAGCTCTTATTCTGCCACAGCATGCATCTGACAGGCAAATGATAGAGAAAGAGGCAGGGAGGAGAAGAAAAGAGAGGAGGAGGGAGGTGGGGTGGGGGTAGNCCCACCCCCTTCCTATGTGAGTGGATACAGAGTGACTGGGTAATGAGGCTCACTCACTTGGGGTCACGACCCCACTGGGGCTGAGATGGGGAGGAAGGAGGACTGGGGTGGGGGTGGGGGGGT
>NW_019174474.1:4663589-4781116 GCF_002260705.1 Seriola dumerili | reverse complement strand
GGGTGGGGTGGGGTGGGGTGGGGTGGGGGTTGCTTCTTCCAGTGTCTGTTTTGAAGACAGAGCAAGAGCTCCAATAAGGAAACGGGAGGTGCTGTGGGAAGGTTGGAGCTGTTGTTTTACACTGACCACATCACTAAACCTTCTCCCTCCTCCACCCCCCTCCATCACTGTTTGCTGATAGATTGAGTTATACTGCTCCCTCGGTGACAGGCATTCCCTCACGTTTCCACGGCAATAAGGTCAGAGGTGGACGCTCGTTATTGGCTGTTGTCTGTAATCATCACAGATCATGCTGTGTGTTTGTTGCCCCTCCTCCTCTTCCTCCTCCTCCTCCTCCTCTCTCAACCTTGCTGACCCTGCTCCGCGCAGCAGAGCGTGACCCCCGGAGGCCAAAGGGTCTCGACTGTTTCGACCCGGAGGTCAGGGGTGTTTACAGAGTGTTGGCGTTTGTGTTTGTATGTGTAAAATGGAGTGTGCATGTAGCATCTTGGGCTGATAATACAGGAAAGGAGATGAATAAGAGTTACATCTGTTTCAGAACCAGTCGCAAGAAACTGACAACAAAACAAAACAAAACAAAACAAAACAGGAAGCATAATTTTCTGACAATTATCCTCTCCCATATCACACACACACACACACACACACACACACACACACACACACACACACATGCGCGCCAATACTCCCCTCGTTCCCTTATCAACCACACAACCACCTCTCCATCCTCTTTGCTGTTTCCTCACTATTCTTTATCTCCTCTCCCCAGTCTGCCCCCACTGTCAGTTTGTGGTCGGCTGATGTTTCACAACTGGTCTCACAGCTGTTGATCTGTGTGTGTGTGTGTGTGTGTGTGTGTTTGTGTGTGTGTGTCTGTGCGTGTACATGAGTGAGGGTCTGCCTGTTGGCTTGCAAGGCTAATGCGCGTCCTTGTGTTTGTGAATGTAAGTGTCTATATGTGTCTGTGTGCATGTGTGCATTGTATTGTATACAGTGTATCCTACAGCAATCTCTCTTCATTGATTCAGCGGTGACAGACGGGGTTATAGATAGCTTTTTGAGAACCTCACGATCAATCTTATCACCAGCAAAGCTTCCTCCTCACAGCTCACAGAGGAGAGAGGTAAAAAAAAAAAAAGAGGAGAAGGAAGATAAAAAAAATGAAGAAGAGGAGGAAAACAGAAATAGAGAGGAAATGGGGAGAGGGGGTGAGATAACTGAGACAGGAAAATATAGCATTAATTTTAATAACATGCCTGTGTCCATCTACATTCTTATACTTGTGTATGAGTGATGAAGCAGACACTGTGTAAGCTATGAGGTTGCACGCACCACATGTGCGTGAGAGAGGAAGTGACAGAGAGAAATGAAGGATACTGTGCAGAGATGGAGACAGTGATAGACGGCCCAGGTTCCTCCAGGCTGCCATGGACACACAGACTGAAACCAAAAGCGGCACAAAGCCGGCCCAAAGCGGCACCATTGACATTATACCACCAACGAGCAGAACACCACAGAACCACCTCAAATAACTGCTCCTAATGGCAGATCATTCCCCTGTGATGCAGCTCGGTTTGATGCTGTGTGTGTGGGCTGTGGTGTCTGGCTCTAACGTGGCTGTGATAGAACTAGGTCTCAGTGACAGTAGACGGGACGTTAGCTCGCCAAGAGTGGACAGTAATTGATGGAAAGCCCGGCTAACGTGATGTGTCAGACATATGAGGCCTGTCTAATCAATGGGAGCATGTGACCGGTTTTGGGGCAGTGTGTGTGCTCACATTTGTGTGTGTGAATGATACAGTTATGCTGGTCACATCATGGTATGCACCAGCGTGTCTGAGATCCAAAGCAGCAGACTGTGTTTTTTTTTTTTCTTCTTTTTTTTTTGAGGACTGGAGGCTGAAAAAGAGGAGAGGAGGAAAGAGAGGAGAGGAAAAGGAGATCTGAATGAAGCAGATGCTTAAGGGCAGGTTTCAACCCTCCCTCCCTGCTCTAAACACACACACACACACACGCATGCACACTCACGCACACACACACACACAGACACACACACACACACACACACACACACACACACACACACACACACACACACACACACACACACACACACACTTCTTCCTCTCCTTCACTCTCTCTCCCATGATGAATCAGCTGTCACTCAGGCACCAGTCCAATCTACTGATAATGAGAACTGCATCAACACCCTCTTTCCTCTCTTCCTCCCTCTTTCTCTTTCTCTCAGTCTCTTTTTACTCTATCTCTCACACACACACGCACACACACACACAGACAAATCATCCTTCCTCCTCTCTTCATATTTCACACACACACAGGCACGTGTGCGCACCACACTCTCATAAACTCATTCATCTCTCCCTCACTCATCCGTCTTATGATTCTCCTCCCCTCTTTTTTTCTTCCTCCCACCCTCCCTCTTTTCTCTCCATGCTTCCCTCCCTCCTCCCTCCTCCTCTCTCCTCCTCCTCCTCCTCCTCCTCCTCCTCCTCTGGGCACGCTGAGCTGAGCAGTCAGTGGTGGGACTGAGGCAAAGGAGGGAGGATAAAGCAAGAATAGAGACAGAAAAGAGAACAGAGGCAGAGAAAAACAGATCATTATACAGCAAACGAGCAAGAGGCCGCTGAATGAATAACAAGGAAGGGATTACAAAGCGCAGGACTAAAATAAGGAGAGGACGCCAGCTGAAGACTCTACTCTCTCTCTTCTCTTTCTCTCACTCCACACTCTCTATCCTTCCTGTCACCCTCCCAACTCTCTCAGAGGCTCTCCCTCCCTGACGATCTCCTCAGTAAGAGATGGCATGAGCACACTGTCACCCATCCTCAGCTTGTGGAGTATTTTCCCCCCTCTCTGTCACTCTTTCTGTGTCTCTCTCTTTCTTCCTCCTCCTCCTCCTTCTCTTCTTCTCTGGGTTTCTCCGATCCATCCACCTGTCTTTTTTCTCTGTACGGGTTCAGTCCAGAGGGTGAAGAGGAGGGGAGGGAGGTAGACAGACAGCTGACCTCTCGCCTCCTCCCTCCTCGCACCCGCAGGGCCCAGAGAGAGAGAGAGAGAGAGAGAGAGGGAGAGAGAAAGAGAGCCGGAGGAGGGAGCCGTCTGATGACTTACACCAACAACGAGCTCCTTAACCTGGCTGACCACAGCCCGATCCCCCTGCCCACCCCCTCCCTGCTTCCTGTAACCCAGACTCTTCTTCTCTGAGACAGTGAAGGAGTGATCCAGGACCATGTTTGGATTAAAGACTCCACACTTCTACCTCCCAGGTAGGACCATTTTTATTTGGTATTTAATTTTTTTATGTGGACAGGTCTGTGCTGGTATTCCTTCCTTCTGTCAAACTGTATCAAACTGTATCAAACTGTACACTGGACACATGGCTGCAGAGTGAATTTCCTTTTCATTCAATCATTCTTTCAAGGCAGAATTAATGACTTGAGAGATTACATGTGCTTATTATATTGCTCCAAAGATTCGCTGCATGCCTTTAGTTGTGTGTTTTCTTTTTGCCAGTTTTCTGAAGGTTATATCTACAATGTGGATATTTTCTATAATGTTGACCACAGTGTCTCTGTACGCACCTGGATTTTCTATTGTTTTACTAGTTTTCTAGCAAAACAATAATTAATTGCTTGTTTATTTTAAAATGTATTAATTAATGCAGTGGACAAAAATGACAAAACACAATTAGAATGAATGGAACTGAACTGAAACGATTAGCTGTTCTAATTAAAATGAATAGGTAACTCTTTTCATAAGCAATTATTTAAGTAATTTTTGGGAAAAATGCAAAAACTATCATGAAATATTTTATCTTAATACATGAACTTAAGCATTTTTTTAAACTGTTTTCTGACATTTTTGTACCAAATAATTAATTGATTAATCAAGAACATAATTGACAGTTTAATAAATAATTTTTTTAAAAGTTAGACGCAGCCTTAAAATGAAATAACTGTAGGATGTCATGATAAATGTTGGTCTGTAACAGCTGCATGTTTGATTGTAACTCTGTGGTTTATCTTTCCTTTGCTGTGGGGCTTTTGCTGCTTCCAGTTAGCTAAACAGCATGAACGTCTATTGTCTGCAGTTGTGCGATATGCTCGAGAGTGCGGCCGGTGTCATTGTGGAGACAGGTGTGAGGTTACCTGAGAAAGGTGCTTAAACATGCCTGATGGCTGGATGACAGAACGACGCTGAAAAGAGAAAGGAGGAGGGGGGAGGAGGACGGTCGGTGAAAAGGCAGTGTGAGGAAGAGAGTTAGGAGGAAAGGGAGGGTGTGTAAATGTTGATGTAAAAAGTAAAGGAAACTATATGAACAGTAATGTTTGAAACACAACAGCTTGCTTGAAGGCAGACCTTCACAACGTGTCTTTCCCCTGACCCCTAACCATGATCTCCAACCTTTTAGTTGTCTGGGCCAGACTGTGGTCAATGATTAAAAACCCTGCTGTGGCAAAAGGTGAAAAGAGAGCGAGAGCGAGAGACGGGGTGAGAGGCAGGGAGGGGGGCAGTAGGGGGGGTTGATGGAGGGAATTAGAGGGCGGAGGGCAGATTAAACAATGTTCTTTGCCTTGTGAATCTTTCATGCTGGTTTTTGAATTATACATCTGCTTTCATAAATGATTGAATGAGAGTGATTATGTGGTGCCATGTCATTGTTTGTATATCTCTCTGTGTGTTTGTGCGTGTGTGCGTGTGTGTGTGTGTGTGTAGTGTTCTCTATCTATGTGTGCATGTCAACGAGAGAGGAAGAAGAAAATCTCTTCAGGAAGCAACAACCCCCCCCCCCCCCCTCTCATCCCTCCCTCCTCTCCACTCTCGCTTTCATCTTCTTTTTTTCAGATTCCTGGGTCTCGCCTAATGTCTGTGTAGTGTGTGCACTTTTGAGCGTCTGTGTCTGCGTGCGTGACGGTGTGCGTGTGTGTTTGTGTGTGTGAACTTGACTGTGTTATTGTGCATGTGTGTAAATGGTTTCTTGTTATTGCTGGCACCTTTATGTATATATGTGTGTGTGTGTGTGTGTGTGTGTGTGTGTATGTGTGTGCACCTGTCTGAGCTGTGTGCATTTATATGGGTATGTTTTCATGTGTGTGTGTTTGTCTGTGCATGTGTGCATGTGTGTGTGTTTGTCTGTGCATGTGTGTGTGTGTGTGTGTGTGTGTGTGTGTGTGTGTGTGCGTGTGTGTGTGCTCTCATCATTCACACACTGGAAGATGCCCCAGCCCCCCTCCTGGTCCTAACTGCCGTTGCTGTGGAGACTGTCAGCCACACACTTGCTCCTCAATGATCATTTGACAATGTAGGGGGTGAGGGGTAAAGAAGGATGTCTGTGTGTGTGTGTGTGTGTGTGTGTGTGTGTGTGTCTGTGCAGTGTGGAGCGATTACTGTGTGATTAGTCAGGGTAGGAGTGGAGCAGAGTAAGGATGAGAGAGGAATGGAGATTAGAAGCAACAATAGAAAATCAGGTTAATGATACATGAAAATCTTTCATAAAACCATAAACTGGAGGAGAAAAAAGTGTGAGATAGAAGACATGACAGTGAGAGAGAGGATGTGCGTGTGTGTGTGTGTGCGCGTGTGTGTGTGTGCGTGTGTGTGTGTGTGTGTGTATGTGCTACATTCACACGTTGTTACCCAGAGCATACCATGACCTTAACATTGTATCATAAGGAAAAGAAAGTGGCATTTTGCTTTCTCCCACTCCCTAGACCCCCTGGTGATATGTGCCACACACATTACTGCAGTTTACAGTTTTCCGTCAGTCGATCACAATCCAAATGTCTTTCCAAAAACTGTTTTAAAAAAAAAAAAAAAAATCAAATTACATTCCCAGCAGAAGGAGCATCAAGGTTTCTGGGAGTTTGCAAATCATGGAATAAACAAAACCATCTTTTATCATATTTAAAGGATAAGGTTGGTGATATTCTATATTCTCCTTATTGCCAACAAATCCCATGAAAAGACCACAACCAACAGTGTGTTAGTCTCTCAATACGTTTCAGTTTCTTTACTCTCTCTACGGTTCTCAGGCTTAAACCCATTTGTTACATCTGAAAATGTAAGTCTATGTAAAAACGATTCACACATATAAATGAACTATTCTGTAGATTTGACCTCATAATGAAGGAAGGGATATGTTATTCACTAAAACAGTGTGGCTTACTGATGTGTAACAATGGAGCTCTCTGGCACAGAGGAATAAGCTACCTCAGGCTTTGGCTACACAGACAATACTTGTAACAGTTCATTTTTGGTTTCGGTCTTTTAATGGGATTTGTTGACAATGAAAAAAAATAAAGAACATCACCAGATTTATCCTTCAATATTACTTGCAGTAGCCCCGTGGGCTGAGATAATTAATCTCCAGTTCTTACAGTATCACCAGGTCAAACCTAGCTGAAATGTCTCCATGAAAAATGGACACACACTCTGTGACATTTGTGTTTCATTTGTCCATGTATTCATTCACTCACGTGCACACACACACACACATTCTCCGCGGCGAGTCGAAAGGGTGAGAAAGCCAGGTTGTTGACGTGTGTATTAGCCTGCCATATTTATTGGCTGCTGTGGTATTTTCGGGGGTTGGGTAGCTCTGTTCGACTTGACCTCTGCATTGATTTCCATGATACGTGTTAGAGCTACAAGGACACTGTGGCTTGTGATTTATGGCAGATGTCACATGAATGCACACACAAACACACACAGTACAACACACACACTTCTCACTCAGCCTCAGGCTCCTGTACTGTCAGTGTGGCATTTGATAACTTCACTCCAAATATTTTTCATGCATTACGCAGCAGCAGCAGCAGCAGCAGCAGCAGCAGCTCTGCACACAAATAAATACTTATTTAATGTTTGTGAATGTTGTGGTAGCGAGTGAAACTGTCCTTCATCCAGAGTGCTACTGAAGCGCCACTGAGCAAAATGGAGGACGACAAAATAGGAGTTCAGAACAGCAGAAAATAATTGATTTAAACAAAAAAAAATCAAAACATAGCTCAAGTTCAGTGCAAACTTACTTCAAACTGTGTTTAAATATTGATGATATCCAGCATGGCTAGTTGTTTTGTGGTACAGACAGACTAAAACTGGTCCTGAGAGCCTGTAATGATAGATTGAGGATGCCTTGGTGGTGGATCAGTATCCCTTAATTTGACTCTCATGCCTCCCAATGCTCTCTCCTTTTTTTCTGCTTCCCTCTCATTTCTTTCCTCCTTGTTTTTCATTTTACCTTGGTTATGATGCTAGGTGGGCTCTGTGCTGTAAGTGAGACCAGAATTCTATCTCTGCTTTCGAGTCTTTATTTTAAGTGGGACACAAGACGTTGTGTGTAACTAAAATATATACATATGTTTATGTTTTAGTGGGTGGAGAAGCTGCTGGCACGCACACACGTGAGGGTGTTTTGGCTACATTTCTATTCTGTATATATGTGTGTGAGAGTCTTTGTGCATTCATGTAGGAGGCTGAGATGGGTGCTGCCTCAAAGGAAGCTGCTGTCAGGCTCTCCTTTGCTGTTAATTGTGTGTGTATACGTGTGTGTGTGTGTGCGTGTGTGTGTGTGTGTGTGTGTGTGTCTCTATCTTTGTGTGCAAGTGTGTGTGCGTGTTTGTGCTCACTAGCGTGTGCTGATGAAAACAGGGTCGCAGAGCTCCACCTCAAGGGCACTGTTATTAATGAGATGAATAAAAGACCATGACAACGGCTTGATAACACAGAGGAGATAAAAACCACACACAATTACAAACACACAAACATCATATGGGAACCGGGCGATTTTCTATGGCCAAGAAAAAAAAAAACAAGAATAAAAGTGCAAAAACAACCATAATCTATTTTTTATGTTTTCTATCCCCCAGAGACGGTGAAAATAAACCCAGAGAAAGGGTGTAAAAGAAAAGGAATGAATAAAACAACGTGTTTGGTAATGTCTCAACCAGAAAACAAACAAGTGAGCAAGGAAGCAAGCCATCCTAATTGGTCAAAGAGCTGGTGTCACTAATGAGCTCTTAATTAACAGAGGACTCACTTAAAGCACATGTAGACACAGCAACAGCAACACACACACACACACACACACACACACACACACACACACACACACACACACACACACACACACACACAGGAAAACATTTCTGCTCTGTGATGTTTACATTCATTTAGAGCAAGCAGAAAGCTTTGATGTGAGATCTAACATGCAAGCATACAATCACACAGAGAACACACACACACACACACACACACACACACACACAGGCAGAGGCGTGCACATGCAGTCTGCCATGCTCACTGAGCTGAGGAGATTGGGATAAATGCCAACAGATTTTGACCCGAGGTGATAACGACAACTCCTGGTAGCTCAGTCACACACAAACACACATGCGCGCACATAGACATGACATGCACATGCTCAAAGCGCACACATACACCAACGCGCAGGGTAAAACTGTAATAAGCAGCTCGGTGTATGATAACGAGCAGATGGCAGGAGGATTAGCCAAATGAAAATACAGCAGCTAAAATTTGCCAGCATTAATATCTTTTACAGGGAGGTGGACTCCTTAACAAGCACACATACACACACTGGCAAACACATATACATCTGCAGGACTGAGTGAAACAGAGAGAGAGGGAGAGAGAGAGAGGGAGAGAGAGGGAGAGTAGTCAAATACTGAGTCCTCTGCCCCTGCTGGTCCTGCACCATCTGCATGTTCATGAACCATGTCAAAACATAATTGATTGAATGTGTCAGAGTGTATGTGTGTTTGTGTGTGGGAGGGGCCTCTACTCTGGGCAAGAGAGCTGGTTAGCAGCAGTTGGATGGCAGTTACTATCAGACAGGGCATGTATGCTTTATAATGCAGATGTTTGTTTGCACATGCCTCGCTCGTGAGGTGCCACAGTGCTCCAGCCGAGAGGGATATGGTCCTCTCACGCACACTCACACAGACACACACGCACACACTCAATGATGTCGCTTCACTGAAGAGCCTGTTGATTACCCATGGGGCATGGCTCTGTGTGCCACCTGGCCGCACCATGTTAGCAGGTTCTCAGTGAACTTTCACATTTGACTACACACACACACACACACACACACACACACACACACACACACACACACACACACACACACACACACACACACACACATTTTTCTTAAAACAAGCAGGCACCGCAAATATAGCTTACTTCTTGTGGTATGTAGCCATACCACAAGCCCATGGGTAATCAGATATTTTCCAAAGTCTACTGACTTTTTAAGATATTCGCTCTGGAGATCTCTACTTTGCTGTTGGTGCTTGTAAAATTCAAGAGAAAAAATATTCTAGTCACTCTGGATGATCCACTGACCTCACTTTGTCAATGATTTTGCAAAAAATTAAGTTTCAATCTGTACCAAGTTATACGAGTACAATAATTATCAGGTATGTACCTAGGCATCTTTTCTTTGATATTCATCCTATTGGTGCAATTCTAAAATACTGAGACGAGATTTATTGTGGGAAGTATAGATACTTGAGCTATCTATTAACCCACCCTATGCATAGACCAGATTTGGGAGAAAGCAGTTTTAGTGAAAACCACTGAGAGTGAGTTCTTATTATCCAGAGTAATCATAACAATGTTTCTGGAAAGACAAACTGCTTGTGCAAGCTGACCCTTAAATTCAGATAAATTCAATTTGGGATTCATTCAAACTTTGTGTAATGCAGATCGCAGCGTGCAGCTTATGAAGGGACTTATGCAGACAGGCTGGTATCTGACATTTAGACTTTTTGTTGAAAGAAAGTGGCACAAAGAAAAACATTAAATATGATAACAAATCAGGAAAATGTCAAATATGTCCCACATTCTATTGCACACATATGTACCTTCTGACACACACATCAACAGTGCACACACACATATACACACGTGCACACACACACACACACACACACACACACACACACTGTTACAGGGCACGTGTTTGCTCATGTGTGATCTCTCACCACCTTGTTCTGCCTCTGACTGTATTTGCATAATCTGCATAATGATGCTGGCTTTAATTGCCCACGCCCAGGTAAGGGATCATGTGGTTAAGTGGGAGATCATAATTATGTAAATAATTGGCCTGACCACAGCAAGCTGCTACTCTCTGCCACCCATCTGGAGGGAGAGGAGGACGAGGAACATTACGAAAAAGTGACAGAGAGAGAGAGAGAGAGAGAGGACAGGGATGAAGGAGAGGAAGAGGTGAGAAAATGAGGTGATAGAGAAGGATAAGAGGGGAGGAGTGAGAGAGAAAGGAGAGACAGAGGGATGAAGGAATGAGGACAGTTTGAGAGGAAGGTGGAGGAAAGAACATATGGTGAAAGTGATGGCTGAGAGGATGAGGAGGAGGAGAATTAGAAAGAAAGAGGAAATGTAAAGAGCAAAAAGCATGAAAGAGAGCTATGTGTGATTGTCTGCATGTTTAATCTGCTGAAGAGTTCACCCACAAGTTCCTGATCTCTTCCGTTTTCATGTAATGCTTGATTTAGTTTCCTCTTTTAAGTTCGTCCCCATGAGACAGCTCTATCTTCAGCTATAGAAAAACCCAAACACACACTTCAAAATGAAGAAAGGACCTGCCGCACATCAAATAGTCAGCTCTAGACAAAATTTAAAAGACAAGTCTAGCGATATTCTTTATTTCTTGATTGTTGAAAAACCAACAATAATTTGATCCTATGGTATTGCCTTTGTAGCCAAGGCCTGTATGTGTCTTATTCCTTTGTGAAGCATGCATGTGCATTTTGCACATGCATGCTTCACTGGGCTCACGTCTCCATCAGGTAAACAGATCACAGATGTGATAGAGAGGAGTTCAGTCATATGATTACAAGCTACACATTACACACATGTGAAATAGCCGGAAATTTAAAAAAGATCACATTACACATGTAATTCAGGAAACAGCCTTATGCAGCCTTATGCTAAAATCATTTGAATTCATCCCCCACAAATTAACACTCAATAATAACAAAGCAAAAACAGAATTTTAGAATTTTTTGCAAATTCATTAAAAAGGAAAATCTGAAATCACATTGACATAATTATTCAGACACTTTGCTATGACACTTGAAAGTTAGCTCAGGTGCCTCTCATTCCTCTTCATCATCTCTGAGATGTTTCGTCACCTTGATTGGAGCACACCTGTGGTCAATTCAATTTATTGGACATGATTTGGAAAGACATGCACCTGTCTGTATCAGGTCTCACAGTTGACAATGCATATCAGAGCAAAAACCAAACAATGAGGAGGAAGGAACTGCCTGCAGAGTTCAGACACAGGACTGTGTCGAGGCACAGATCTGGGGAAGGCTACAAAAAGATTGCTCCATTGAAGGTTCACAAGAGGACAGTGTCCTCCATGACTTATAAAAGGAAGAAGTCTGAACAACCAGGACTCTTCTGAGAGCTGGTTGCCCAGCCAAAATGAGTAATCGAGGAAGAAGGGCCTTGCTAAGACCAAGAACCACTCTGGTCACTCTGGCTGAGCTCCAGAGATCATGTGTGGAGACGACAGAAACTTCCAGAAGGACAACCATCACTGCAGCACTCCACCGAGACAAAGCCTATCCTTAGTGAAAGTTTTAAAAAAAACAAACAGCAAAAGCACACACAGACTGTGAGAAACAAGATTCTCTGGTTTGATGAAACCAAGATGGAACTGTTTTGCCTCAATTTTAAACATCTTGTCCGGAGGAAACCAGACACTACTTGTCACCTGCCCAATACCATCCCAGCGGTGAAGCATGTTGGTGGCAGCACCGTGCTGTGGGTGTGTTTTTCAGCAGCTGGAACAAGGAGACTGGTCAGGGTTGAAGCAAAGCTCGGCAGAGCACAGTACAGAGAGATCCTTAATGAAATCCCTGGTCCAGAGCAATCAGGACCTCAGACTGGGCCAAAGATTTACCTTCCAACAGGACAATGACCATAAGCACACAGCCAAGATTACGCAGGAGTGGCTCAGGGACAACTCTGTGAATGTCCTTCAGCCAGAGCCCTGACTTGAACCCAATCGAACATCTGTGGAGAGACCTGGAAAATGGCTGTTCACTGACAGTCCCCATCCAACCCGACAGAGCCTGAGAGGATCTGCAGAGAAGAACGGCAGAAAATCCTCCAAATTAAAGCTTGTGGTGTCACACACAGAGTCGAGGCTGTAATCGCTGGCAAAGGTGCTTCAACTAAGTACTGAGTAAAATCTCTAAGTGCTTATGTCAATGCGATATTTCAGTTTTTCCATTTCAATAAATCTGTAAAAATGTCTAAAATTCAGTTTTCACTTTGTCATTATGGCATATTGAATGTAGACCAAAAAACAATACATTTAAATGATTTTAGCATAAGGCTGCAACATAACAAAATGTGAAAAAAGTGAAGGGGTCTCAAAACTTTGTAAATGCACTGTAATACATATCTGATCTCATCCAAACACTACACATATAAACCATATTAGGTTTAAAAGAAAACAAATAGATAAAGATAAAGTAACAACATAAAAAAGATTTAAAAATCCAAAAATTTACATTTCAAAAGACTTAACATAGAATTTCATAAACTGAGCATACTCCGTCATATGAGCAAAAGCTCCAGTAGAGCTACTGAATGGATTTTGAGCTATAGGTTTTTTGGTCAGCTGCTGTTTCCAAGATAAAATCTTTAAAATATTACATTTACACAAATTTCAAGACAAATGAGCGAACTACATATGATTAGCATCAGCATTAATATTTGCATTATTAGAATTGTGAGAACCTTACATTGACAACATTTATTCTTAATTCTTATTCTTAAAAATACCTCACCAATAACCTTAAATTTCACCCCCAGTCTTAACTCCCCAAAATGCCCCCTGTAAAGACACCAGATCCTGTGTCTTTATTCTGGAATATTATGGAAGTATAGTGGTACAGAAACACACACATGTGCACACACGCAAGTACACGTACGTACACACACGCCTGCCACTGTATCCGCTGCACAGATGGTAAAGGCAGCAGCCCCTTTACACAGACAAAGGGAAGGTAATTCTCTCTGCAGGACGTGAACAGAGCTGGAGCTGGAAAGGAGCAGCACACATCAACACTCCCCTCCCTGTTTCCTCGTCTCAGCCTCCGGCCAACAAACAACACAGGAGTAAACTGACAATGTGAGCGCTTGTGTTTGTGTGCATGAAATGCGTGTGTCTGTGCACGCTGCTGAAATAGGCTTGAGGAGGAGAGACAGGAAAAATAAGAGAAGAGGAGAGAGAGGGAGAAAATGAGAGAGAGATAAAATGAAAAAGAGAGGGAGAGTGCAGAGAGGGAGGAGGTAATAAACAGGATTAGTGCTTATCTTTACAGCACTGTGTGTGTGTGTGTGTGTGTGTGTGTGTGTGTGTGTGTGTGTGTGTGTGTGTGTGTGTGCGTGTGTGCGTGCGTGTGCACGTGAATGTGTGTGTGTTTTGCCTGAGGACAGAGTGACTGACTCCAGCATTACCTTTGCCAATGTGTCTCCATCCCCAGGTAGGCCTATCTCCTCTCTCTGGACTCCCTCTGCTTTATGTGTGCTTGTACACAATGTACTTTATGTGTGTACAAGTCTGAGTGTATGTGTGTGTGTGTACTTGCACTTACCTATATAGTTACTCTGGCTATGGTCTGTGCACTTTGAGGGTGTGTGTACAAGTGAGAGTAAATACATATGCACTCAGTGTGTGTGTTTAGTGATACAGTAGTGAATCTGTTCTGCTTTGTGTGTGTGTGTGTGTGTGTGTGTTTCTGCACACTGTTTTGCATGGTGATTGTGAGCACACAACTGTACAGTATGTGTGTGTGTGCAGCTGACTGAGGATAAAGAGTGTACTCACCTCCTTGTTGCCTTTGCAGTTTGTCTGAATTGCCAATATTGCTACAGAGTGTGTGTATCTACATGTACGTCTGTGTGTGTCTGTGTGTGTTTGTGTAAATGCTCAGAAGGTGGGTGCAGTTGCCATTATAATACTTGTCCAGCCACGTAGCACCATTGTTTGTGACAGTGTTTCTGTTTGTAATCTCCTACCTGACCAGAGCTAACAGGCTGCTACAGCGTCTCACTTTCACTGGATGGGGAAGGAGGAATACATTTAAATAATCAGGGGTTTGGGTTCATGGCTGATATTATGCCTCGCTGCTTTTGTAAATGAGCATCTGTGTGTGTGTGTGTGTGTGTGTGTGTGTGTTTATTCGCGAGCAAGCGCATCTGTTTTCAAAGACATCTGTGGATGTCTTGGTGGATTGTTCTTGTAGCAGTTTCCCCAGCTCTATACTCTTCTACACTAGATAAGATGAATAGACGGAGAGCAAGAAAGAGAGCAGGAGACGGAGACAAACCATGCATGTGCTTGTGCGTTTGTGCATATAAATGTGTGTATGCTTGGGTGTGTGATGGATAGAGGGCTTTATGAGAGAGGAATAGGCTAATGACCAGGTCTCCAGAGGCAGTAAGATTCCTGGAGCTATTACTGCCGGAGTTCATAATGGCCTCTGTGCTTGGCCTCTTTTACACGCTACTTAATGGGGGATCCAACAGTCCACTGCCAAGTATAACCCACCCAGAGAATACACACCGCTGTGCGCTTTGACCCCAACACTGTGCACAAACACACACAAAAACACACAAAGCAGCACATGTTCAATCAGAAGCTTCTTTCATGCACCTGCAGTTGTACACACACCAGCTCATGTGTACATTTGTCTCTCCCTCTCTCTCTCTTTCTCTCTCTCACACACACACACACACACACACACACACGCTATACAACCTGTATAGGTCACAAAGGATGGAGGTGAGACACCCACCTCAGAGAAAACTGAGAGTGTCTGCCTGCAGCACACAGCCAAACCATAAATCATGTCAGGCTACACACACACACACACACACACACACACACACACACACACACACACAGAATTGTTGTTCGCTCCCCCTCTTTTCTCTTGTGTAGGTTTGAGTACAAGAGAGAGGGATTTGGGGATTATAGAGGAGCCTCACTTTTTTCTTTTCTTCTTCGTTGCTTCCTTCAGTACTTGTTGTTTCCATAGAGAGAAAAGTAGGGAAGTAGGGGGCCACTAATCTGTGTGCATGAGTGTGTGTGTGTGTGTGTGTGTGTGTGTGTGTGTGTGCGTGTGTGTGTGTGTGTGTGCATGAATGTACAAATGTGTGTCTATTAGGGTGTATGCATACCAGTTTGTGTTTATGCATGCTTGTGTGTGTGCTTCTTTCATCACTGAATGGATCTCAGGGAAAGACTTGAAGGAGACAGTCTATTCATTGAGGAAAACATCAACGCTGTTTGGTGTTACTGTGCGTCTGGCATCTTAGAAATGGAGGAGTAGAAGAGGGAGGAGAGGCAGGAGAGGGGGAGACATAAAAAGTGAGCGGGGAGAGGAGGATGGACAAGGTAGAAATCTGCACTCGGATGCGCAAATCAATGCAAAACAGCTGTTAAATAGCTGCAAAGTGGAGCAGCTGCTTGGGAGATGAGGAGAGAGGGATCGGGAGATGAAGGGATGTATGATCAAGAAACAGACAGGGAGACAGAGAGAGAGAGAGAGCGAGAGAGAGGGGGGCCCAGGGGAGATACTGAAATATTAGACTAAATGAAGCAGGCTGAGTGAGCTTATAGCACATGATGACAGATGAATATTAATAAACATGTTTGTTACTTGAAACTCCATACAGTATGTTTGTGACTCCAGTAAATATCATAAATATCATGAATTAATTATGAGTATTTTCACCTTACGTAACTCGTGCTATTATTTGAAGTAGAATGTCAGATAAACACTCAAGATCTGATCAGAAATTATATAAATAGTAAATGCATTAAAAGTAAAACATACATGTTATGGATGTGGTTCTTTAACAACCAAATTTAAAGGATCTTTATCTAAAAGATTTTCTCAGTTCTACTGTTCTACTTATAGCAGTATTACTGTTATTATTAATATGAGTTAAATTGGCCTGTGTATTTATACAGTGTGAGTGTACAGTGAAGCAGCAGGAGGAGCTGACTGGAACAGATCTGATTGTCTCCAGTGGACAGTAAACATGTCCAGGCTTTGAGGTATCAGCAGTCTGGGGCCACATCTTCCTTCTCTCCATCCCTCAATCTCTCCAGGGAGCATCAGTGGAGCAGGTGCTCGCCCTCCTTCTCCTCCCCTCCCCTCCTCCTCTGATACCCCGCCTCTCTCTCTCTGTCTCTCTCTCTCTCTCTCTCTCTCTCTCTCTCTCTCTCCCTGAGGACAGTTAACGTGTTGTCCTTCTCCCTTCCACATCTGCTATCAGGGGGTGGGGGGTGATCACACAGTAGTCAGTATCGCTGCCCACAGACCGGCTGCTATTCATCTTCATAAGGATGCGCAAAAATTGTGGATTCTCTTTTCTTTGGTGAGGCGGTAAGTTTTCTGTTTTCTGATACAAAATGTCTCTACTGCTACTGTACTACTGCCTTTAAAGTTAACATGGGTTTGAAATTATCACTGAATTATTATCGTCTGTGGTCCTGAGCGGTGACTTTACCTTTAATGACCCCATGGTTTCCATTTTTAAAAACATACGATATTTTGTCTATGTGAGGGCTTTACTTTGTCTGTAGTTTTCAACAGTGACTCGCCTGATATGTTCTTCTGTGTTATGGCTGCGATAGTTTTAGATAGTTACATTTCTGGACATCTGGTCTACCTCAAACCGACTGTAAGAAGTAAGAGGAGGAAGTAAAATTATATTTTTAATCGAGACTATTTTTAGATAAACTGCAGATGACTCAGTGTGCCGTGTGTGATTCAATCAGTCGATAATATGTGATCAGACAAACTGGTTGAGCTTGACGATTGGAGGAGGAAACAGCTTCTGGTTCCCACTTTCAAAATAAAGTGTCGTTAACGCGTGACACGGTAACTTACAACTGGAGCAAAAGTATTATTGCAAGGAAAGTTCAAGCACAGGTAAATCCCTTGTCTTCTTTTCCACAGCAAATGATGCATCCTCAAGCAAATCTTCATGTAGGCAGCATTGCATGCTCTTATTTTTAAGTTAGACTTCCCCAACTTCCTGTTTTCGTCTAGTTCACAGCGCGCGTCTTGACGCAGCTGCAGGAGGTGAGGTTTGGAAAGGTGTTTGTGGTTCCTTGTTGTGTTATCTTTCTTGTCAAACCTGTCGGTGATCAAACAGGGTTGCTGTTTGCTCCTAATAAACTTAACGGACTGGAAGACAGACCTGAAACGCTGTGGTGTGTCACCCAGTTTCGCTGAGATGGTTTGTTAAACAGCACCCATGGGAGTTAGAGGAGTCGCTCTTTAATCCGGGACCTTTAACAGCGGCTGTATTGTTTGGCTGAGATAGATGCCGCTGGGCGCATTAGCAGCAGTCAAGCGGATCACGTCGCTTTTGTGTGTGTACACAGCCCGCAGGTGGAGTTCAACACACACACACACACACACACACACACACACACACACACACGCACGCACACATACTCTCCATGCGCCATGTGTTGTTCCTGACCTGCCGTAGACCAGCTGCTCAGCAGGGGTTATTGAGTAAACCTCCAATCTCTTTAATTACCTCCTTCTCATATAGATGCTGTAAACCCAGACTCCACCGCTCAGATCACCTCAGGGTCTATTTCTTCAAAATCTTTAAAGTATGTTGTATTTGTTGGTCAGTGAATTGTTAGAATTGCAGTAAAAATGACCACCATATAACGTGGTTTTTGATAGTCCACTCAGTATGTAAATATCTGATACTATTTACCCCCTGTATTTTTCAGTATTGTTAGAGTTGAAACTTTTATGAAATAGCAAAAAACATTTTCAATTTCCAACCTGTCAAATATGAGGATTTCCTGTTTTTTTATATCACTGTAAATATAATATATGTCGACCTGGACTTAGTTTTAGACCATTGTTTGGACAAAACAAGACATACTGAGGAGGTCCAACAATTAATCGATTGATCAAGAAAACAGTCCATTCTTGACATTGGAAGCCACAGTTGAGTAAACACTCTCACCACAAGCTCCATTTAGAGCTTTGGGTCATATTACATCTTCATCAGCAGATGAAATTATCATGGAGCTGTAGATGTTCACTTTATGGATGTTTTGTCCACATTGGCTGAAAAGTGGAGGTTCATTTTCAACCTTGAAACAACAGCTGAGGAAACTATCCTGACAAAAGAACCATCTACATCCTTTAAAAAATAATTATCACATTAATTGACATAATATTCAGGTTGAACAGCCCTAAAAGTATATCAATAATGGAAATAATCATTAGTTGCTGCCCTACTGAAGATGTACACATGCTATAGAATTTATCTAAACAGCATCATCTGCACCTTTCACATATTGAAAAAAAATAGGGTGGAGGAGCTGAATGAGTCTAGCATGGAAGCACAAAGTAAATTACATTATTACAGCCGTAACAGACTCAAACAAACAAAAATACCAGACATACAACTGACAGCCAAACGGCACATATTCAAGTTGACACACAGGACAGAGGTGATGACAGTAATAAATAAATCAACCACCAGGCTGTTTTCCTATCCCTTTGGTCTCATCTAAACAGTGATAATATACAAAGAAATAATCCATGAAATTTGAAAACCTAATTTTCTCTCTAGCTCTGATTTGCTGACCCAGATTGTACTTTAAATATCTCATTCAACATTAACATCCTTGTTTACGACAGTGATTGTTGTTTTGCAGGTAGCACACACCTCAATTACACCCTGCACTTTATACTTATCCAACACCTGCCTGACAGGCCAGTCTGTTGTATCTTTATGCACCTTTGTGCAATGAGAGTGTGTCTGTGTGTGTTCTCCCCCCTCGTGTTTGTTCAGATGGTTGAGGTCTAGCCGCCGCGGTGTCGACACCTGGTGAGCAGAGGCGGCCTCGGGCCAGAGGAGGAGGAACTGTGGCTGTCAACTGTCTGACACGACCCTCTGTATACACCTCTACCAATGCTGAACACACACACACACACTCATCAAATAAAAACCTGCGTGCAGGAGTCAGACGCAGCCAGGCGCCGAAAACAAACTGAGACAGAGTAAGATTGGTTTGCCTCAGATTGTTTTATCTTTTTGCATCATGTCCTTATCAGAGAGAGGCGAGACTGAGCCACACGTTGCAGAAGAGATCGATGACACAGAGGGGAAAGCAGAAATGTAGCCGACGTGATGGGAGAGGCTGTCGAGTGAGTGGTAGGAGACTGTAAAAGAGATAGTGAGGAGATGACAAGGCAAAGAAACGGCAACACAGACAGATAGAGAGAAGTGTAAGGGGTCCCAAAACAGCTGCTATTTATATTTTCTGCTTTCTGTATCTGACAGACAGTGACAAGATGCTCGTAGACAAGTACACTGATTAGAGAAATGGAGAAGGGGTCACTGAAAGAGAAAAAGTGCCCTGCAGCCAGGAGGAGGGGGGAGTAAAGGCCTGAGTTTGAGAAGAGAAGAGAAGAGAAGAGAAGAGAAGAGAAGAGCTTTTCCAGTGTAGCCATCCCGTCTTTGCTGACAGGCCACATTTCTGCTCTAAGCTGTAGCAGTGATAATTTATAGACCTTTCACTAACATCTCGACTCTGTTATGATTGCACAGTAAACATGGCTCTGCTCTGGCGGACGCACTGTTTAATATAAGACTGAGTAATGACCGCTACATTAACCATCCTTTCTGCATTGTTTCTTTTCCTGCTGTATGCTGCTAACTCTCTGCTGCAGCGTGTCTTCGGATGTGCTTCCTGTTTGTTTGTTTTTTGCTTGAGGTGTTGGTTATTACAGTATGTGGTTTTTCTGCTCCATTTATCCCAGGACCATAAATGCATGCTGGCTGTTTGGTCTCTAGGAGTCACATGCATATGTTTTGTGACGCACAATGCCTGAATCCTGAGTCAGCTAATTGTGTATGTGTCTATATTTGCAACTATTTACACAGACTGCTCCCGTATGTGTGTTTTTGATGATGTCATTGTTCTGTCTTATGTCATTTTACCGACGTTAATGTTAATTTGCGGGCCTATTCCTGTGTCCGTGAATGTGCGAGAGTGGGAGAGTGTGTTCGTTGTTTATGGATTGTAAGGAAGTGTTAAGTGTTTCAGTGCGAGCTGCAGAGTCACTGGAGCTAGTAAAGCCATTTAGCAGCCCCTGGAGTAACCCTGGAGACTGCTGTGTTGACGCCACTCTGACTGCTATTACAGACAAGTTTAAGAGGCTGTAAAACATTTGGCTACTTTTTCTCTCTCTCTCTTTCTCTCTCTCTCTCTCTCTCTCTCTCTCTCTCTCTCTCTCTCTCGCTCCCTGTGTATGTGTGTGTGTGAGTGCGTTCTTGTCAGAGGAATTTGAAAAAGTCTGCCAGCTATTGTAACAGCAACAGTAGCTGTTCTTGTGATTAGTATCAGCTGTAGGAGCCAAAGTAATAGTGTCTTAAAACTTAAATAGAGCATATTTTTGTGTTACTTGTTGTTAAGTCACTGTGTGTGTGTGTGTGTGTGTGTGTGTGTGTGTGTGTGTGTGTGTGTATGTGTGCATTCTCATTATTGGTCTAATGTTAGGTAACTGTAAACACAAATGAGGATAGTTAATTTAATCTCTAAGTGTTAACATGGTAGCCGACACAGGAACACACACACTCAGACATGTCAATGTGATGAGGGTTAATGAGTAGGTAGTGTGTTACAACCTCTTCTTCCAACCTAATCACTCATCCCTGCTCTTGCTCTCTGAAACACACACACACACACACACACACACACACACACACACACACACACACACACACACACACACACACACACACACACACACACACACACACACAAAGTGCTTTTTTTAATGAGCTGATAGGGCAGGGCAGGCCCCCCCTGCTGTCCTCACAGTCCCCCTGTAGTGAGTGTTTGTTTTTGTGTGTCGGAGAGAGAGGGAGAGAGTGAAAGTGAAGGGGGAGACAAAAAAAGTGTTAAAGACACAGGCCTCAACATGTCCTATGTCACTTACTTCATGCTGAGCAGAGTGTGATTGTGTATGTAGTGTGTGTGTGTGTGTGTGTGCGTGTGTATGTGTGTGTGTGTGTGTGTGTGTGTGTGTGTGTTTGTATATGGGTGAATGGAACCACACCCGGATGTAATTTCCATTTTGACAAAGCTGGGAGTAGTTGCACTTGTGATGTTGTGATGCTTATTTTTACCCAGCATAGCAGTGCGGAGCGCAATGAAATTTCATACAGACAGCAATGGCTCACACAGGGTTAATCATAACGACTTTGGTGATCAACTCACTTTCAGGACTCATGGCAGGATACATTAAAAATAATGACTAAAAGCTGGTGACCTCACTTAAAATTTATGCTAACATGCATATGGATAGCTGTTGCATGTTAGCACATTTCTAACTTACTGTATGAATGTTAATGCTAACATGCATATCAAAACATGCCCTCTGTAAATAGCATAATGTTGCCTGCGTTAAACTCACAGCTGAGC
Source organism: Seriola dumerili (assembly GCF_002260705.1). NCBI lineage: Eukaryota > Metazoa > Chordata > Actinopteri > Carangiformes > Carangidae > Seriola > Seriola dumerili. The sequence goes on along the minus strand of NW_019174474.1, from coordinate 4,759,542 downwards.
TCAAATACACTGAGGTTGACAGTGGAGTTTTGAGCATGAAGGTATGTTCAGATTTGATCTAAATATTGTATGTACTGTAAATATTTAATTTTGAGTGTTTTTGTGCTCTGTGTAAATTCACCCCTAGCTGCGAATGTACCAATTGGCTGTAATGGTTAGCTAGCTAGCAACCTATATGCTGATGGTGTGTAAGCGAAGATTGGCTGTGTGTGTGTGTGTGTATGTTTGAAGCTCTGACTGGTCTCAAAACTAATAAGGGACTGCAATTTTGTTATTTAGCTGATCTTCAGTTCTTCCTCGTGGTTCAGTTCAGTTACATAAACTTCTGCTTAAGTTGAAACATGTCCAACATTTTCAATTTTCGTTTTCATTCTATTGATTTTCTATGTAGTTGTACCACCTCAGTCTGAATACAAACGGAGCTGTAGTTTGATGTTAATGCTTATGCTAAATCTTAGCGTTTTTGTAGCAAATTTAATTTTAGGTTAGTCTATCTGTAGTAATGTTTGCTGTAATTCAGTATGTTGACTTGTTTGTAACATAACAGTAAAAATGTTAGCATACATTCAGCTGAAAGCACAGTTAAACTCCATGAAGCTAAAAACTTAAACAGGAGAAAGTGAAATCTGACGCCCTGGAGAGTCCATCAAAATGGTAACTGTGCATATACATATTTGTTTTGCTTCAGTAGTCTATTGATATGACTTGCAAAGTTGTCTCTTCATTTTTACAGTTTTCTGATGTCTTATGAACATTATAGTCTCATGGGGCTGGAGTCATGTAGATGTGTTTACTCATTCAGTCATAATTTTTTTTTTTAATTCCTAAAGGGAGTTAAATGTCTTAATTTGTCTTTAGGGTGAAAGGGTGAAAGGTCACTGTCAGACCCACCCCCAACCCCAGTGAACTCACCCCTGTCCCCAAAGCAGACAGAGCTGACTTGCAGTAAGACAGAGTGATGGATGGAGGGTTAACACTAGCCTCTGCCACAACACACACACACACACACACACACACACACACACACACACACACACACACACATTCTCAGAGCTTAAACCACACACCCAACCTCCCCGTCATCCCCCTAAACCCCCCTCCTTCTACTCACTCCCCCACCCCAACCACCACCGCCACTGCCACCCTCCCAGGACTGAGAGCCAAAAGGAGGAAAGATGAAGAATGAAGACAGAAAAAACGACAGAGAGCACAGTTTGAGAGAGAGAGAAGGGGCAGCTAAGGAGAGAAAATGGAAAGATAAAAAGAGTGACACAGAAGAGAGGAGGTAGGATGGAGAGGGTGGTAGATGGAGAGGGAGGGGAAGGGGAAGGAGGAGGAGGAGGGGGCGGAGGATGGAGAGGAGGAGGAGGAGGGGGGGTGGGGTGGGGGGAGTGGATAGAAAAGAGGTCACGTGACCACGTAGCAGCTGCAAGGCTGAGAGGGAGAGAGAGAAAGAGTCTCACAGAGGAGCAGAAAGACGACGAGCAGGAGGAGAACAGTGAGTGGGAGGGTGAGTGTGTCTGTTTGCATGTCTGAATTATGTGCACATGCATATGTTAGTATGTTTGTGTTTGTCTTTGTGTGTGTGAATGACATGGATAAATATCAGAGGAAGAGCCTGTAAAAAAAGATTGTAGAAAGAAGGAAGAAAGAAAGCAAGAAACAGAGAGGAGATTATGTGTGTTGGCTTTTGTTAAATAAGCTCCAGTATGCTGAGATAAACGAGAGAGAGGGGGAGAGAGAGAGAGAGAGAGGGAGAGAGAAACGGGAAGGAAAGAGTGAGTGAATAGAGAGGAGGGAGGGAGAGAAAGAGTCGATAGAAACTGTCTTATCATCGCTCCCTGGACTGCTGGGCTCAGCAGAGACAGAGATATAGACGCACACTCACACAGCCTGTCAGGATCTGAGCTTTTACTCTCTTCATCTTTCCCTTTCTGTCTGTCAGTTTCAATTTCAATTTGCTTTATTGACAAGACATGCAAATATATAAGTGAAGCCAAAGAAATAAAGAAAAACAGAGAGTAAAGAAAAGAAATTATGACTACAATAGAAACAAGATAATAAGAAAAGAACATCTTGTGTACACTGTAATCTTCTAATGTATGAAGACAGTCATGTCAGAAGCTGAATGCATGTTAATTGTATACATAACACATGTTATATATCTCATCCAGTGCAGTTAGATGTAGATTGGCAGCTTATCTGTTATTTGTCTGTGTTCTTTTGCAGTAGCTGGTAACAAACTGAGGAGAGGAAGCTTTTTCATCAGCTGGCAGGCTGTAAAACCTGGAATTTCAAACTTTGATATTTAGCTCATAATGAGTTTTATATTTTAGGCATATGCAGAGGACGTGTGTGCAGGTGGCAGTGGTTGTGGATGTGTATCTCTGATGGTTAAGATGATTTCATGTAGAAACCTCTGTCCATCTCCACTTCATGTACCCTTACTTTGAAAATTGGCTTTTGTTAATTTTCTCTCCCTTTCCTCACTGTTTCCTTCATATACCTTCTTCTCTCACTCTGTCGCTCTACAGCTCCCTCTGCATGTTTGTGCTCACGTGTGTGAAGATGGCAGGTATCTGCGCTGACATCTTGTAAATATGAGATTTATTACACTTTGAGCTAACAAACTCTGAGATCTGACTTTCCTTTATTCTTCCGATTCTTCAGAATCATCCATGTGATGAGCAGAACATTGAATAATGGTGTTCAATGTGCATATATGAATTTTTCATGAGTGTGTCCACTGCTTTGGCTGTTTGTTTGTTCCTCCTGTGGTAAATGTGTGTGTATGTATGCTTGAAAGGTAGTTGTGTGTGTGTGTGTGCGTCGTGGTGGTAATGAGATCATTGCTGTAGCAGGCAGGGGGGCTGCTGGCTAATTCCAGCTGTAATTAACATTAGTGGGTCAGTAAGAGGGTAGAGGGTGAAGACAAAGGTTACTCCAACCATGTTTGCTCCAAGTGTGTCCACTGCTCAGTAGATCGATAGGTGTTAGTTGTGTCTGTGGCTGTGCGTATTTATTTGTGTGTGTAGATGCATGTATTTGTGAGGGTGTAAAAATACCTAATAATGTTTACGTGTAGACACGCCCGAGGTCTTAAGATGTGTTGACTGGCTCCCTTGAGGAAATGGACATGTGTGCACTCATGTGTGTGATTTGCTATTAGGGTCACCGCTCTATTTGACACAGCTCTACTCCCTCCACTCTGTCTCTAGTGGAGCTGACCCACGCTTATACACTCACAATGATGTCCAGACACAAAGGGAGGAACACACACACACACACACACACACACACACACACACACACACACACACACACACACACACTTGTCCAATATCTTTGACTACTTGTGTATGACAAGTTTGACTCATTCAAGATAAATGAGATGCCAGCTGTGTTCACAAACTGACGCTTTTTCATACAAACCAATTCAAAGCAGAAACATAATTTTTGGACAACAGCAGGTAATCAAATGCATTAGTTGACAAAGGCCTCATACACCTCTGCAAACTGAATTGTCCATGTTTTATTTAGAGATATCAAATAATAACATCTTTCTTCCCACTCTCCTCAGGTATGAACCATGACTCCAATAAATCATCATCATTAGGAATGATCTCCACGGCAACTCGCACCACGGCTACTGTCAGTCCCCTCAGCCCGCTAACCAATGGGAACGCAGTTGCCCAGTCTGCAAACTCGGGATTCGCTGCTGCTCTTCGTAAACTGGCCAAACAGGCTGAGGATCCCAGAGGTGAGCGGTGATCTAACTTAAAAAAACCCAGAGCTCCAGTGGCTCCCCGCCCTGGAGAGGTAACATAGTCCTGAACACACACACGCACATACATACACACACACACGTTCAGAGGACTCTTCTTTGTTGGTCAAACCCAAAAAACAACCACCTCCACTACTGCTGCCAGGTTTGTTCAGTCTCCTTTAATATATCTGTATATTTAATAATTTCTGTCACCTCTAAACCAAGAAACTGAACTGTGAAAACAAAATAAAAGGAATAGTTCAACATTCTAGGAAATACACTTATTCCGTTTCTCTGCTGAGAAAAGACAATAAGCTTCTGCATCTGTCATAAATGTAACTGATTATTTAGAGATACTGAGAGATGGATTTTGTCACAATATTTTCCCATCTTTTATGCTAGCTTATGCTAACCAGCTCCTGGTTGTATCTTCATATTTACCATACAGACATGAGAGTGGTATCAATCTTCTCATCTAACCTTCCTCCAAAAAGCAAAATGTCAGATTATTCATTTAAGATGTTAACAAGTTATTAATGACTTTAAATTGGACACACTTTTGCAACACAGTGCCAGTAGATCACTTCGCTGACTGAGGTTATGTTTTGTGGATTAATGTAAAATGTTTTAGCGCCTGGTAGCTCTTTGGTTGTGTATGTGTGTGTGTGTGTGTGTGTGTGTGTGTGTGTGTGTGTTTGTGTGTGTCCTCGCTCAGCTTGTTGGTGTCCTAATGAAGGTGTTGGATAAGAGCTGACCCATTCTGACCTCTTCCTCTCTGTCTCTTCCTTCATCCGTTTCCATTCATCTCCTAATAACGAGAATCTAATTACAGCCAATTATAACAAGCTCTCTCTCTCTCCCTGTCCCCAACTCTCTATCACCATCTCTTGCTCTCTGCCTGCAGCTCTTTCTCTTCTTCTCCCACCTTCTCTCCACCTCATTATTTCCTCCTTCTTGCAGTCTCTGAATGTGTTTGTGTTTCTGTGAGTGTATACTGATTAGTGAGTGTTACAGTAATAGAGTAATGGTGGAGTGAATGTTAAGGACAACACACATGTTCTCTCTCTTTGTCACATTTAACACCTCCCCTTGCACTGCGTCACACCCAGGCCTTTTTTTTTAACACTTTCATTTATGACATCCTTCTTTCGTTCTCTATATATCTGGGTTTTTTTTTTATCCTTCATTAGTGTGCACACATACATACTTGTCACATACTTTTATCTTGTACCCTTGTCCTCATCTCTTGTACCTCCTGTATCTTTTTACACTTTCCTTTATTTCTGTCACATTTCACCAGAACACGTTTCATCAAGATGATTGAATCACTTTTTACCTCTTCACAGGCCAGCACACTGACAAAAAAAGTTGATTTTTCCTTTTGTGTACCATCTGTATTATGTCACAGGGGGATTGTTTGATCCTGAAATCTTTTTAATCTGATAAGCCGTCTGATAGCTGCAGTTTATTCTCGACTCTGCCGCTGTCATTCACCCCCTCTCCCCTCCCCAGGTTCGACCCTCAGCGGTGAGTCGTCTCCAGTCTCCTCCCCGGCCACCAGCCACAGCTCGCCAGTCACCACTCCAAAGCGGGGTTCTTTAGGGCCCCTCCTGGGTCAGAGCAGGGGCCACGGTGTCCCCAGCACCCCTCCGGTAGTCACCATTGCCCCCACAAAGACCAGCAACGGCCTGTGGAGGGCCGACGGACGACAGGTAAGAGATGATGTTTATCAAACTGTCATGCCTGCTGGTGTTCCAGACAAGTTTGAGACAAGACATCTGCTGTTCTCTCTGTGTATCAGTACTTCCTGTTCCCTTGTCTTGCTGGTTTGTATTTTTTCATCTCTCTTTTTCTCTCTCTCTCTCTTGCTCTCCTGTGCTCTCTCTCGGCACAGATGAGTCGTCTGTCTCTTTTTGTCTCCCTTATTCGTCCTGCCGCTGCTCCCTCCATTAAAGAAATGGTCCCAGTGCTTCTCAACATCAAACTGTCAAAACCAGCCATCCCTCTGTGTCTCTCTTTCTTTCCCCCTTCCTCTCTTTCTCTTTCTTGTCTCATACTTTTATTTTCATGCTTTCACCCTTCTTCCTCGCTCCTTCTTCCTCTCACTAATCAGTCCATGTCTTTTTCAGCAACACATGAGGGGTTTGTAAAGAAACACTGGAGGCTGCAGAGACTGGCACCTATTGTGTTCAGCTTCCTGCAGTGTGTGTGTGTGAGTGCTCATATGTATGTGTGTGTGTGTGTGTGTGTACTTGACCCTTCACCACAAAAGGCTTAGGATGTGAAGAGGGACCTGTGTATGTGTGTGTGTGCGTCTGTGGATGTGTTTGCTTGTGGGTGTGTGAGTGAATTTAAGCTGGGGCGAGGAACCAGGCCCCTCACACAATGCAGGGGTTAGCCCCCACAGTAGCCACTTCCCCCTGGATCAGAGCTGCCTTTCTCCCCCTTCACAAAGACCACTCTGTGGCTCTGCCTGCCTGGGGCTCCCATTCAGACATTCAGAGAAAGAAGGAGGGAGGGAGGCAGGAAAATAGAGAATAGGATGTTAAGAAAGGAGGGGAGGGAATGTAAGAATGACCAGGAGAGCGACAGAGAGAGGAGTGAGGGCTCTAAAAGTTTGTCTAAATTCAGTATTTGTCCTTTTCTGTATGCAGCTTGTCCTAGACCGGAGAAAGACAAGACAGGATGATTTAAGCTGAAGAAACAGACTGTTTGTGTGTGTTTATTGCTGCATCTGTGAAGGCTGTTGGCTGTCTGCGGGGTCAGAGGTCAAAGAATGTGTTGGCTGTTCTCCAGACCCCTCGTGCATTGCCTCCCCTTCTCATTTTGAAACAGTGTAGATTGCTGAGTGATAGAGAGAAAGAGAGCAATATGGCTCATCACGGGTTTGAATCTGCTTTCCATGAGTGACACATTCAAAACTAGTCAAACATATTCAAAGCACAGATATTTCACTGCAAGTCAAGGGTTGTACAGAGCTAAGGTAGCAGATGGGGTTTTGCTGGGAGAGGTCATTTGTTTGTCGGTTGTCCATGGTCTGTCTGACTTTGTATTGTACTTGTATTGTGGTCTGCTACTGTAGCAACAACATTTGACACATAGGTGTGCATAAATGTATGTGTCTTCTTCTCATTAACATGCTGTAGGCCTAGTCAAAAGTTTCCTGGCAGCTATTTCTTCTTTATCCTGGAAAAATCAATGTCCACAAAGATTTTCTCCACTACTTGGTCCCAGTGTCACAATAAAAGACAATGTTTTGTTTTTTTGCCATGCTAGCATTGTGGCTCTATGATGTCAGGCTGTCAGTCTGCTGGTCAGTTGAACAGTCGGTGTGTCCTGACCAAAATATTTCAGCAACTATTGGATGAGTCGTCATTAAATTTGAACAGACATCTATGGTGTCCAGTAGATGAATCCTAATGATTTTTGTGATTCTCTGACTTTTCACTTGTGCTATCATCAGGTCGAAAATGTCATTTCTCCAGTGTAGTACAGATTTGGTTTATGAACAAATACCTGCAAAACAAATGACATTCACATCAGCTTAGCTGTGTTTGTGCTTAGTGATAATTAGTAAATATCAAAATGCAAACACGTTTAACTAAGATGATGTACCTGCTAAACATCAGCATGTTAACATTGCCATTGGGAGCATGTTAGCATGCTGTCATTAGCATGTAACTCAAAGCACCATTAGCATCACAGAGCTGCTAGCGTGGCTGTAGACTCTTAGTCATATTTAACATTATCTTTTAGCTTTTTGCCTCTTTAGTTGAAATTTTTAGAGACAGGATTGTATAATGACACATGACATATTGAGTGAACTGGGACAAATGCGCTTGTTACAGAAGCATAATGCATTCACTTGAGAGAAAAATGTTTGCCCCTTTTTCCTGAACAAGATTATTATCTCAGAATTCTGAGATAATAAAAACATGGCAAACATTCACTCGAGTGTATTATACTTCTCTACTTCTCTACCTTGGCAGTAGTGGCACTATTAACTGTATATTTATATGCAAGTTTGGGGGAAATTTAAATTTGTAATTTGGGTTTTTTTTCTATTACTATGTTTGTCATGGTGGTGATTTGAGGGTTGGAATTTTACTATAAGGAATCAAGGATCAAATGCAATGTTGTAGCGACCAAATCCAATGAGGGAGAAGCTCTTAGAGAGAGAGAGTGAGTGATGAAGGAGGAGAGCAGTGGGTCTGATATTAGGATCATCTTTCCGCTTTGATCTTGACCTGTTATGACATATCAGACCCACTTTTCCACCGCTGAGCTTCTGGGTGCAGCTTGGGGGGGGTTTTACCCAGTCACTCATTTTCATTTCCATTTCCTCTTTTCCTGAACTTTTTTTCTGCTCAGTTTCAGTCTAACACACATTCTAACCCCACAGATATACATAGTAATGTCTGCTCTCACACTGTCTGTCTCCCTGCTAGGTTGAGCCTGGTGTTCAGGGAATCAGTCGGGAGAGGGTGGGTGCTGAGAACAGCCAGCAACAGCAGGATAAGAGGACTCCGCCCATCCCTTCACCTCACCCACTGGCTCACCCCTTTGGCCTCACCCCTAGCTCCATCATGCAAGATCCCAGAATACAGAGCCTTAGGTAACGCACACTCGTAGTTGGACTGTATTTGCATGAGGGTAAAGAAACATTTTATTTGATTATAAACCCTCAAACTCCTTCGTACAGAGCATGTCTGAAGTCAGATGAAGTATGTTTGGCTTAAATGTATAGTATGAGAGCCAATGTGACACATAAAACTGTGTCATGTTTCCACAGTTTGCCTGGGCAGATGCACCCTGTGATTCCTTCAGGTGCCGTCCCAGAGGAATACCTGAGAGCACTCCGGCCCTTCGCCACCTCAGACGACCTTCGATTGACCTCTTTACCCCTGAGCCTTGATCCTGCTGCTGCTGCTGCCCATGCTGCAGCTGCTGCTGCTTACTATCATCCTGCCTACCTGCACCACCCTCTGTCCTTACCAAGGTAACAATACCCCTTTAAACTCTTCAGTCCCATGAGACCTTGACAAACCCATGTTATTTTACGCACCAAGGTGACACTGCCTATTCTACCATTCTTTTACAATCCTAAACACAATGACACAACATAGATTACACTGAACCCATCACCTTACAGATACTCTTACCACCCTACCTGTGATATCCCAAGTTAAGAAGATTACTTAGTCACAGAACATGTTAAAACAGTTACCAGGGGCAAGGACACATTATTTGAACTTCACAGTTCATACACATGGAAATACAAAGCATTTTAATAAGACAGTAGGGAGGCTTAAAGAAGCATAAACTACAATCTTTAAAATCCTAAATAATCAAAAAAGCGGTTTAAACGTTTATTAAACAATCAAAATGGTCATATACTGGTATCAAGTGTGTGTGTTCTCAAAATTAGAAAAAGCATGTTTTAAAACAATTCATAGTTTTATTGAAAGCAGTGGTGAGAGGTTCGTTATACTGTTTGTCCACAGAGGATCAGTTGGTGTGTTCATGTCCATGCTTCTGAAAATCAGGAGTACTCCTGTAAATACCCCATTCACTCCAACTAATCTGCTAACCTGTATTTTTCTTTCAGATTTCAAGCTATAAAACCTACTTTAATACTTTCATACACTCACATCGTCCTTTCACCTTCACTGTGATGTTACCTTTATATATCAGATAATCTTCCACTTCCATATCTGGCCTGTGCAGATATGCAGTAGTGTGACTGGTTTGCCTCTGTGTGCCTGTCATAGGATGGAGGAGTCTCTGTGTCTTTCTGCGCTGCGGTCACAGTTCTACTCTGTGCCTGCAGGGGGCACCTTCCCTCCTCTACACCCCTCTGCCCTCCACTTGCACCTGCCTGGAGGCCGCTACCCTGGAGAACTAAACCACACAGCACTGGCTGAGAGGTAACATACACACACACACACACACACACACACACACACACACACACACACATAAACACACATACACACACACACACACTTCTTTCTTTCTTACGTTCTTTCTTTCTTTCTTTCTTTCTTCCTTTCTTCTCCCTCTGTCTGTAGGGCTGTGTAATGTATCTCTGTAGGGTAGGCACGGGTTACTGAGTGTGTGATATTTTTAGCACACACCCCACAGTGCCTCCTATACACTCATCACACACACTGCCCTTCACACACACACACACACACACATATACACACACACTGCACACCCATACACATGCATATGCAAGCCACTGCATACATAAAAACTCAAACATGCACATAAGGAAGTCTTTTTTACTCCCTCTCTCTCTCTCTCTCTCTCTCTCTCTCTCGCTTGCTCGCTCGCTCTGTTTTCTTTGAGTACTTTGAGTTCCTTCCTCACTTTCACAATACACATTGTTTCCCTGTGGCATAAAGCACAGGGAAATGTTTGTTTTTGAAATGGATGGTATTTATCATCTGCTTCTATAATGGCTCCTGCATATCTTGTAGGTTTGTTTGTGTGCAATTGATTGCTGGTGAATGTGCTCTGCTTTGTGTGTGTATGCGTGTGTGTGTCCTTTTCCTGTGGATACCTATTAAGTGTTCATCTGCTCTTGCTCAGTCATGCTGTGTATGGATTATTTTCCTCATGGTAAGTGGAGAGCGTGTGTGCATATTTGTGTGTGTTTCTGTGAGTGTGTGTATGTTGGAGCAGAAATGTTTGTGTGAGGTTCACCAGTGTGTGGTTAATATCTGCCTCATGTTGGGTGTTGCATCTCTCACCTTCTCCCCCTGCGTGTGTGTGTCTGTTGTGTATGTGTGCATCCTTGTCAACCTCCCCCACAGGCTACAGATGGAGAATGAGCTCCGCCAGCGAGAGAGAGAGCAAGAGCGTGAACGAGAGAAAGAAAGGGAGCGCGAGGCAGAGCTGGAACGAGAGCGGGAGAGGGAGAGGGAGAGAGAGAGGGAGGAGGAGAGGGAGAGAGAGCGGGAGAGAGAGCTGGACAGACAGAAGGAGAAGCAGAGGGAGAGGCAGCAGCAGATGGTCCGAGCGGCGGAGAGCCACTACCTGGCTGAGCTGCAGGCTCGGAGGGCGCCACCGGAGGACAGGGCCAGGCCAGGGGAGAGGCTGACCCCAAACAGACTGGGTACCTACACACGAACATGCGCACACCCACCACACACATGCACTCATGTATGTCTGCACAGACGCAAGCAAAAACACAACCACATACTCAGAGTTGAAAAAAACGCTTATAATCCTTTTCTCACTAACGAAGTCCCTGGTCTCCACCTGGTTAACTAAATACATTATTCTGAGCACAGATAAGAGATTGTTACTCGTTGAAAATTACATGAGAATGCCATTTAAGAAGTTTTGATCCTAAGTAGTTACATTTTTTGAATAGCCAAATATATTGATATCTACTGGGCAGATGGCCATCAAATTTGGTATGGATACTTATAGCCCCCAAAGGACAATGATTTTCTAGACCCCTTGACCTTCCTCATGTGCACCACCATGCCAAATTTTCCATTTGTATACAAAAATATCAGCATATAATAGGCATAAAATTAGCACAAGCATGCTCCCCAGAGGATGAATCCTCTGAATTTTATTCTCTCCATGAGTTTTAATGGGGCTTCAGCATCAGGTCTTAAGTTCAACTCTGCACACAAGATATCTTGTGATCTCATGCAAAGTAGAGTCTTTGCTGAAATTTGCAGAACACAGTCAAGTTCCTTAAATATTGAACACTTCTGGTTACAATGACCCCGTGACCTTTACTGTAGAGGGTCAGTGTAGGAAGAATACATGACTACTATATGACATGGTTGATAATAGATAATATGCCGTTTGCTTCGTCTTGGATGCTTTTCCTTGTGTCAGATTTGCACTCAAAATGTATTTATGTATAAATGAATCAAGACAAGACAGTGTTTGTAGCACAGCAGTAAATGTGCTTCTTTCACATCTGTTACTACTTTCTACAAAGTAGTACTTTGAAACTTTATGATGATTCACGATGCTTCACTTTTCTCCACTTTCACACATTAAACAAATATAGATTACAAATAAATATACAAAATATATGCATTGAAATTTAATGAAATACAATTATTTTTATTTTTAAACAACCTATACAGCACTAAATGCACATATTTTTAACCTTTTAGTTAGAATTGTATTGGTGATCCATCGGATTTTCCACCCTGTCAAAAAGTGTTAAGTATGGGAATGATGTCTGAATAAATCTCTGGATATTACAGAAAAGATTTTTTGCTGTTCATCCAAATATCTACACAAACATATTAGTATTGACATAACACGTTCAACAACTAATTTTATGGTTTCTGTATTTATGTTTCAGATAAACCCAAGGATTCAGAGCATCCAGGTTTCCCAGCACCTAAACCTCTGCCCCTGCAGGCTGGCCTTCACTCTTCCAGGGGCTCTATCCCACACCCAATGCCCAGCCTGGTGCCTTCTCACCTGGGGAAGCATCATGCTGCTGCTCTGGCAGCCGCCATGATGACTCAAAGGGCCAGCGAGGAGGCGTGGTTAGCACGGCAACGAGGACAAGGGCAGGAGAGGGAGGGTCCGCTGGAGCTGGGCCTCAGGTCACCAGGGAAAGGGGTGGATCAAAGGAGAGACATTTACAGGTGAGAATGCCAAATAAACTAGCTTCACAAAATGGTTTGTTTTCCTTCTGTGATGTCACACAGTTTAGGTGGACTGTGAGTCTAAATGGAACTGTATATGGCTTTCTATTTTCCTAAACAGAACCAATTCAATCCATCACAACCCAGGCAGCAAAGATGTACCCCCTTGCCTCGGTGCCCCACCTCCTCTTATCTCCCCTAAAGGTCCCCATCATACTCCTGCTGCTCCAACTACACTGTGGAACCCAGCTTCCCTTGTTGACACACCTACAGACTCCCGCAGAAAACTCAACCCTCCTACACCACCAAGTCGACCGCCTCCGGGACTGACGAGAAACGACAGACCCTCGCTAAGCTGGGGGGAGAAGCTGGAAGAAGGAGGCAGGAGGAGGGCAGAAGGCCCAGAGAGGTACCCCTCACTGAGGGCGGCTAGTTTACAGGAGTCCTGGAACAGGACTGAGCAGGACAGAGCCATTCAGAGTCTCTACCACCGGCATCACATCAATAACCTCCACCAGAGATCCTGCGTACCTCTGTCGATCCCCAGCACTGACCTGGGGGGACTGTGCCGGGAGGCCTCTCCGTCTCCGGTGAGGGAGCGACAGAGTCAGGCGCCCGACAGCATGCTGGTGTATGACGAGGTTCTCCAGCAGCACCGTCGGCTGCTCAGCAAGCTTGACCTGGAGGAGAAGAGAAGGAAGGAGGCCAGAGAGGGAGGTGAGCAGGATGATAGAGGAGGATAAAGGGGAGGGAGTTTTTTAGCAGGAGGGGGAAGTGGTAGGCAGAGGAGATGACTACAGGGAATGATTGCTTTTTTTGATGAAAGATAATTTCAGTCTTGCTCTGCTCTTGCCAGGTTATTACTATGACCTGGATGAGTCGTATGATGAGAGTGACGAGGAGGAAGTGAAAGCCCATTTGAGGAGAGTGACAGAACAGCCGCCACTCAAACTGGACACGTCCTCTGAGGTGCATAAATATAGGTTCACATACACATTCATCACAGGTTTGAAGTTTGAACACTTTTGTTGATATATATGATATTCACCTGCCCAAATTCCTCTTCCTAAAGAAAGTGGATTTGCTACGTGTGTGTGGTCTGACCACGCTGGCCCATCGCGATGAGCTTCTGGCACAGAAGAGGAGGAAGAGGAGGAGGATGATGAGAGAGCGCAGCCTCTCTCCGCCGGCCGTGCGGGGCAAGAGAAAGGCCTCTTCACCTTCAACACCTACAAATCCCTTAAGTACCCCATACTCTGCCGAGCAGATGGACTGCACCCCCGAACTGGAGGAGAAAAAAGACTTCCTCCTTATGTTCAACCTCTCCCATGTCAGCCCACAGCAGAGGAGAGGTAATAACCTGTTCAGCATCCACACACATCCTACGTGTTACTCTGCTCTGTGCACAGTTGTTCTGGTGATTCCCTGTGGAAAAATACAACATTCAGTTTCTCTCAGTTTTGCTTTTTTACCAAGGATGTAGGAGCAGTGAGGAGAAAATAAAGTTAGGAGAATTCTGGAGGTTGTAGCAGGGTTTTCTACTTTCTCCAGCAAGGGTAGATTTTAATCTACAGTCTGTCAAAGTATACAATAAGTTAAGAATGTATGAATTCCTTTGAAAAAAGTTATTAAACTAATACATTTTTTATGTAAAAATGTAGACATTCACATTTTAAAAATAGGCAAAATTAAATATTTAGATAGATTTTGTTAGGTTTGGAATAATTTTGTACCGCATGCATATATACATACGGTACGAGGGAGAGTTTCTCTACTACATGTTACTGATACAGTAACTCTGCAACAAACACTATCCTCTGTAAAGACTGTGTTTGCAATGTTGAACTGTTGAGCTGTACTCAAGGCTCATTAGTTCCCATTCCTTATTTTTAAAAAGCTGTGAATTTGCTGTGTTTACTTGGTTTTTGCCATTTATTATTTATTATTAATCTGATAAATAAAATTCACAATACAGAAATCCAGGCAAAAATCTGATTTAAAATACAGTTAACAGTGAATATTTACTGTTGTTGAAATTTTTTTACTTGCTTAGAGGGACACTGGCGCATAATCAGCACCTCATTTGCACTGCTTTTCAATTTTTCTCTCCATTTTCTGTTACAGGAAGCAATCAGCATAACAAGAGAATGTAGTTTTCTGTAAACTTCAGTGTTCAGCTTTTGGATGAATAGGGGAGATAAAATCTGGGTTAAAATCTGTATACACCAATCTGCTCCAAACCAGTTGATACTTTTTAGGCGAAAACTGGTACAAACTGAAAGTGAGTCTGTGGTGCTCTTGCAATCGACATTACCCTCAGATCATCCATTTGCTGACCTTTTTCCTTCAGCTCCTGGTGCCAGTCAATTTTTTAAATCCTCCTATTTTCAAATATGAATGACAGCTGTTCTCATTCTGTCTTTTTCTCTGTAGATAAGGAGAGGACAGAGGAGCTGCTGAGGGCCATTCAGAGGAAGACTGTGACGTTAGACACTCTCAGATATAATCCTTTACCTCCGTGTAGCAGTCCTCCTGCTCCCGCAACTGGTAAGACACACACAGACAGAGAGGCAACTACACACACACACACACACACACACACACATTTATGTATAAAGCTGTGGAAAAACTCCTTCTCATGATCTGTGCACATTTGTTTTTAGGTGACTCCTCCTCAGCCCCTCTGCCGTGTCAATCAAATGGACATCTGTACCCAGACTCTCCCAGCCCTTCACCTCCTTACTTACATAAACCTAAGCACCTCCATAATGACACATTCAAACCCTCCATGGACTCGCAGGTGGCCCGTGTTCCTCCACCCTTGGCCTCTCAATGTGAAAAGGTTGAATTCATGGAGGCTCAGCCAAACAGGAAGCTCCAGGGGCTCCAGAACGGCGTTGTTGTTTCGCCTCAGAAAAAGGAGCTCAATCTGGTGCAGAATGGAAGGAATCGACCCTGGGAGAGATTCACACCTGAGGCCTTTGCTCAGCACTTCCACCAGGCTGTGCTGAAGTCCACACACAACACACTGCAGAACAAAGGTTAGCCTCTCACTCCCATAGGTGCATGGCTATTAGGTTTGATTATGAATTGTAAAATGACAATGGTCTGCCATCTGGTGGTGTTTACGTGAACTACCCTAAAATCTCTAATGGTGTACATTCAGTGTGTTGGCTCCTTGTGAGGTGCTGCAAAGACTGACTTTACCCTTTTGTCTCACTCCTTTCCTCTAAGGAATCTCAAATTGTGTCCCTGAAGCTGGCGTGAAGGCTGAGCACTCGTTGGCTCACAACATCTCTCACCCGAAACATTCAAATCTTAACCATGCCCCTCAGCATGCACACATCAACGGCAATCACTTCCATTCTCCGGTGGTCAGGCGGGACACTGCAGCACCACGAGAAAACCTGTCTGATGAGGACGAGGAAGAATCTGGGCAGGAGGATGAGGATGAGGAGGAGGAGGAGGAGGAGGAAGCGGAAGAAGCTCCAAGGAAGTGGCAGGGTATTGAATCTATTTTTGAGGCCTACCAGGAGTATGTGGATGGTAAGTCAATGTCCAGTCAGTTTTATGTGTATAGCCCAGAATTTGTGTCAGAGGGATTCAAGGTTGCTCTGAGTGACTGTTCCCTCATAAAGCATTGAGGGGGTTAAATGGGGGACACAGAATAGATAATCTAAAGAGAAAACAACCATGAAAATACTTAAGCAGGAAATACATCATTGCTCATTTTTGTTTGATGTGAGGAAAAAGTGTTATCATAAAATGATTGAAAATAAGGCTTGACTAATATTGGATTTTGGAGGTTGATACTAATATTTATATTTGACAGTTAAAAAAAACATAACAATATGTTATCCAATATTCACTTTTTAACATAAATGCATAACATAAACATTTCTAGTAAGGAACCCTTTTTAAATGAAATAATTAATTTACAATTGAAAAATATATCTGCAAGCGCTCCCTAGAAGACAAACTATGTCATGCTTTGTATTGGAACTATGTTAAATTGCATTCTCCCTATAAAATGAAAAAAATGTCACTGTTTCTGAATTACCTTTCTGTTGCTTTTTAAGAAATGGAGTTGCACCTTGTGAAGCAATGTCATTTTACATCCCTTACATTACTGTGTGTGAGGCTCAGGGGGACTGTTTTACACTCTGTGTGAAAGAGATAAATGCATATAATTTCCCCTTGTTTATGGTTTCTGTGTATTTCTTCCTTCACAGAATGGAGTATAGAGAGGCAGGTTCTTCACAGTCAGTGTAAAAGACTCGAAGCACAGAACTATAATCTGACCAGAACTGCTGAACAGCTCTCTCTCACTATGGGGGTAAGTATCTGAGAACATATCCGCACGCCTGCCTCTTCGTTTCTTGCAGATTTGTGTGCTTTCGTTCATCCATGTCAGGGTTCCCATTTTCTGTTTAGACTTCTTTCTGTAAGTGATGCAGCTTAGTGCAGAAAATCTTGGGTCCGTAATTAAGAGTTGTGTCCACCCTTCATTTGACAGGAGCTGGTGAGTCAGAGGCAGAAAGTGAGAGAGGAGAGAGAGAGACTGCAGGCCCAGCTGGAGCACTTCAGGAGGTGTTTGACACTACCTAACATTCACTGGGGCAGGGGGCAAGTCAACGGGCACACACCGAGGTGACCTCTGACAACGACTCTGATGGATTCGCCTCTGACAGGAAAGGAGCAGTAACAAGAACAAGATGGACTGGAGCCAGGCCACTCTCTGCACTTGAAGCACTTGAAGGAGCCAATCCTTGTCTTGTTACCTTTTCTGGCCAATCAGTTATGTTACCTGACTGGTTCCAGATTTAATTGATTACCTGCCATGTTTGCCACAGTAACATCAATCCACCATGACCATATAGTCTGGGCATTCCCACTTTCTTTGTTGCTCTGCCAATGGACTGTAACAATACTGTGTAGGCGAAACAGCGTCTCTGTAACGCTAACCACTCCCACTAGTCCCTGAGTTGGCTTTAAGGACTTTCCACCATTTAACTCATATCATATCAATTTCTGTGTAAACTGTATTGATCCACACTAATGAGATGTATCACTTGGCACAAATCTGTAGCCTCTCTGGACAGCAGTGAGAAGAGACTAAGTGTGCAGAGGTCACTTGGTTAAAACTCAGAGAATGAAAATTGAGTCAAGGAATCAAAGCACACCTCAGGCCTTAAACTTGACAGGATGCACTTGAAATGGAATTTGAGGAAATACTTGACCGTCCTCCGTGTGGTATAATGTTGTAGTGTCTACTGAGTACTGTATCTGACAGATGAAGCAGTTTTTGTGCTGGTAATGGTTCTACAGAGGATAGGAAACATCTAAAAGATAATATCTATATAATGGCAAATGGTATCAGTGAAGTTTTTTTTTTTGAGGTTTAATACATTTTTCATTGGTAATGTCACTTGTGATAGACAAAGAATTTTGTATGTTTTATTGTTTTAACCATTTCTTGTGGGAAGCCATATGTTTTGATTGAACTGCTGCTGGTCAGAATCAAAATGTTTAGAAAATAAAGGGTGTTATGACAGTTGTATTTGGAAATTGTCATGTGATGTCAAAATGTTTAGGGGTGGACAAAGAGGAAATAGGGATGAAAGACAACATGGCAACCGTCAGTAATTGTTATGGTTGTCATTACCATCGTTCAGATGGCCCAGAGTCTGTCTCCTGAGCCCTTCACATGCCTACAAATGTCAACAAAACTTGAAGAGAATAAAAGTTTGGATTTGATTTCATTGATTTGACACTATACGTGTAGTTAGATAATTGAGTGAGACTACAGTACTTTTAGATATTCTGTCCAACCATACAAACCTGAAGGTGATCTCATATGGCATTATTTAGAAAAACTAAGTTTCAATTAAGGAGATAGAAAAGCCAAGTCATTATTCACCTTCACTTCAGGACTATGTCAGAACATATAAACAGTGTCTTTTCACTTGATACTCTTAGAGTACTTGAAATTCTGTAATTGTTTATGGGTAACATAGACTTCAGAATGACACTATCCTTCTGTGGATAACAAACTACACCTTCTGTGGTCTTTGGATGAGATTTATTTTTGTTCACACCAGATAAAACAATGTCAGAAAATTCATAATTTCTGCCTGTTTGCCTCTGAATATTGAAAATCCCAGGAGCCCTTTCCTACAAGCACAAACTACAATAACAACTTCCCCAAATCACCTGACCTCCCTCCATCACCTGCTCAGTCTCCTCTGCAAACTTGCTGTGAAATCCTGCATATTTGTTTCAATCAGTTGTTATGTAATGTATTATTTGGGCTGTATAATTGCAATGAATTATTTATTAACATATATTGCTGTACATTCTGATGGAAATTTACATTAAAATATTTGTAAAATGTCTATTATCTGTGATTGTCACGTATCTGGGGAGAGATCAAGTTTTCACTTCTGATGAATATTAAACAGTTGCACAGTTTGTGCAGCCAAACTCACAAATATTTACAACTGAGTCTTCTAATGCATTTGCTCTTCAGTAATCACTAACTATTTTCTCTAATCCTGAACCCCTCTCCAGCTTGGGCTGATGTATGTTGTCAACCGGTTTTGAATACACAGAGGTAGTAAATGAAAATTAGTTTATCATGTCAGACCCTCTATTCATAAAATATTTCCTAGCTACACAATATTTCCCCAGTAATTAAAGTAGCTGAATTTAATCATTGTAATTTTCTACAGAGCATGTGCTCCATTGTCAGTTAATGAAGGGGACAGTTAACTTGCCCTATGATGTAATGGAAGAGTGTAACCAGATGTAAGATGGCTGCTCCGACTGCATGGTTGGTGAAATTCAAAGGTCGCTGTCACTCTAATTACTTAGTGTGTCAGTTCCATGTTTACTGAAAAACACTGCCATGTTTGTCTTCTTTGGTTTGTAAAACAAGATTAAGAAAGACAACCAAATGAAGAAATGAAGTCCCATGAGCAGGTAAGTATGGCGTATATACCATTCTATTGCATAGATGATTAATTTATAGTGCCATATACAGATGGATAACTGACCATCCTTTTCTGATTTTAGATTTTTTGTCTCTGAACTCTACTGGAGGGATGGGACACCAATCTTCCAAAAGATATTCCCTCATTTGGTGAGATGTTGCTCCAAAATCTCCAATGTGTGTTTAATTGGTTTGAGATAATGTGACTGTGAGTATATAGTATAGTAAATGATTCATTTTAATACTCATCAAACCATTCAGTGATCTCTTGTGTCCTGTAGATGGGGGTATAGTCATCTTGGAAGAGACCACTCCCACCAGGATAAAAATGTTTCAACACAGGATAAAAGTAGAGGTGGATATAGGCTACCTTTATACAAGTACTGTGTCTAAGTACAATTTTTAAGTACTTGTACTGTCCCCAAGTTTTTTTCTTTTTATATGACTTAATACTTGTACTCCACTACATTAATTTGACAGCTATGCTTACTAGTTACTTTGCAAATGAAAGGCTCTGCCCACCCACCCAGGTGTTTTCAGTTACCCTGGCTGATTAGACCTCTTGTCAGGTGTAAATTGGATGAAACTATGCTGGACATTACATAATTTCACCGAACTTTGTGCAATAACAATGATACTCGGTAAGTTTTCCAGCCACAATAAAATCAACAGTAGGGTGAGGGAGATGTCAGTAGAGCAAAGCACTGAAAACACCTGTGTGGGTGGACCATGGGTGTGGCCTTTAAGATTTTACATACAAATCATATACCTTTTATAAAATGTGTTGCTATTGATTAAATTACCAAACATAACTTATAGCATGAGCTCCATCTCAACCTGCTACAACATTAACATGCTGCTTGTATATACTTGAAAGCATCACTTGTAGGAAATCAATGATATATGTAATTATATGAACATATAACACTGACAGAGCCCATTCTGAGTAATGAGTACTTTTACTTTAAGTTAATTTTTCTGAAAAACATTTTGAATGCCTGTTTGAAAGTGACCCTTCTCTCTATGGGGACAAGCAGACTCAAACCACAGCTAGGAAATTTATCCTATAGCACACAACCAACAGACCACCTCATTGGGTAAAACATACAGACTATTGCTGATTCCATTGAGTTAAATGCAGATTCCACTTTGGTCACCTTTCCTGTTTCAGTCACAAAGAGTGCTCAGTTTTAGTCAGTTGAGAAGTCTTTGTTGCTGAAGCTCTTAACCATCTGTGGCATAATAAGGACCCCTCCTTTAAAGTTTTCTCTTCTTGCTTTCTTGATCTAAAATCAAGCCCTAATCAAAGCTAACTCAGCATCTTTTATACATTTTATATGATACTTAATAGCTTTGTTTTATGAAACGGTACACCAGTGTGGAAGCATATGTATTTATTATGTTTCTCCTCTGATTTACTCAGGTTTAATATAATGAACATGGCTGATCTATTAACTACAATACAGTGCGCAGCTGCTTAACACCATTGATTTGTTCAACATACGTCAGTTTCAACAAGGACAAGAGGGATTATGCAGTACATGGAGCAACATAACAGTGGAAAAAGATGTTTTGCATGGATAAAGCACCACCATGTGACAAACCAAGGGCTGAAAATGGAAATGCCTGGCAGCTATTCACATGGGTTCTGGATGACTATCAGCAGAAAGTCATTCTCTGCGGAGACATGAAAGAAGAGAAGATGGAGGAATAAAAAAAATGCAGTGAAAACAGTAGAACCTCAGCTCCCCTCTTACAAGTTACAGCTAATGTCTGAAATAATATAAAATCTTTGATAAAATGGTCATCATTAACCCAACAATATCAATGTAATTGCGACGCACTCACCTGGTGCAACCAGGATCTCATGTTTCTTGGAGCGGATGCGGAGGAAGGTGAGATCATTCTGAGGGTCCATATCCCTCACTGTACTCCTGGCCTTCATCGTGAGGTGGCGAAGATGTCCTGCATACTGAACTGTTGTGGAGTTATCTAAAGTTGTTCTGATGGGAATACCTGAAAAGATAAAACAGCAACCTTAACAGTGAGACTGTATAGTGAGCATGTTTTATCAGAGGAAACTGCTGTGCTTGATATTAATGCTGTTTGTCTTACCTTCAGCATTGACAACTATTGTTCCAATTACACCTTTATGGGCTTCGATCCTCTTCAGTGTTTCCTCAACTTCAGCCTGCAGGACAAAGAAAATTAAAAACATTTAATAAAACACCAAGTTATGGAATGACTGGCAAAGTCTGGGTTAATAATAATAAAGAAAAAAATAGTAATAAACATCAACTTTAAGGATGGTCGATTTGGTTTCCGTCAAGGCAATCGTTATCAAGGTCGGTACCAGTAAGGTACGTTACATGTAACATAATTTATCCTGTTACAAATGTTTTCGGTTATCTGACTTTAATATAAACATTAAGGCTATGATGAAATATACATTTATGAAAACGTATGAACTTACGTGCTCAGTTCCTACCATTTTGCGACAACTCCAACTTCTCTGTCTCCACTGCGCGTCTCTCTGTTGCCAAGAGAAACGGAATTAACGTCAGACGCAAGCGGACGTGGTAGCGTAGCCGTCATTGTGTGGAGGTAGGTTGTGCGCTGTTTATCTTCACTGCGAAAATGCCGGAGTTAGCGGTGGAAAATGTGGTCGTTCATCCCCTGGTGTTGCTCAGCGTGGTTGATCACTTTAACAGGTCAGTAAATTCAACATTCGTGATGAGCCTTTACCAGTGCTGGCAGTTAAAATTTCCAGAAACGTAACGCCGATGCTAAGCTAAGCTAATGTTAGCCCTGCTGAGTCAGAGCCCCATTGAGAGTGAATGTAGATATGACCAGGCTAGTTAGCTTGCTGAAACAGTTAAGCTCCTCACCAGTGTTAGTATACAATATATTTTACATTGTTAAATGAGTAAATAACATACAATATATATTAGTATTTTCCCCTGACATGGTCTTATCGTTCATTTCATTAAAAATAGATGAATTGTTAATTTGGGCAGTAGGTTAGCTCACAGTAGCAACCTAGCTAACTACTCAGTCTATGTTTATGAGTCATGGTAAGCAAATAAATTAATTTGTTCTGTTAATTTGACTGTTCAATCTACAGGATAGGAAAAGTTGGCAATCAGAAACGAGTGGTTGGAGTCCTACTGGGATCATGGCAGAAAAAAGTTCTTGACGTTTCAAATAGTTTTGCAGGTGAGTCTCGTCGTGACTGTATTTGCTTGGGAGAAACGTATTCAATAAAAATAAATAAAAAAAAAAAAAAAAAAAAAAAAGTTAAAAAAATTAGCACAAGAGGCCCGAGATATACTGAGTTTTATTCCCTCCTATGACACCAACTCTTAAAAACCTGGATCCTTCCATTCTGTCATCTTTCTTTGTAATACAGATTTTCTATTACAAATGAGTAGTTCCAGTCCTAAATAGTTGACATCATTAGGGTTAGTTTTTTTGACTTTAGAAAGCTCCCACCCCAGCCACAGAAAACATTATACAACACTTACACTGGCTGAGTATTTGGCTGATCATATGTAAAATCAATGAAGTTTCCCTTTTAAGATATGCATTAGTCAGGGTTTTACTGAGGACTCATAAGTGCTACAGCACAATATGAACCAAAATTATTCTAAAGGTCAATAAATATTGTAGGTCTGCCACAGACAGATTTTGTCAGTTCTTTTAGTCATTGTCAATGTTCCTTTCCAGTGCCATTCGATGAGGATGACAGGGATGACTCAGTTTGGTTCCTGGACCATGACTACTTGGAGAACATGTATGGCATGTTCAAGAAAGTCAATGGTAAGGCTACATTTACGTAATTCATTTGTGTATTACATTACTGTTACCCTGATTTTATACTTGTGAATAACTGCCTTCTCTGGTTTTCAGCAAGAGAAAGAATAGTTGGATGGTACCACACAGGCCCCAAATTACATAAGAATGACATTGCCATCAATGAGCTCATCAAGCAGTACTGTACCAATTCGGTATGTAACAACTTTGCCTTTTCCTTCTGCTTAATGTGCATGAATCTGGACAACACTTTGTTCTGCTCATATTCATTCTGATGTTTAATAACCCACTCATATGTCTCTTTTATCCCACCAGGTGTTAGTCATTATTGATGTGAAGCCTAAAGATCTTGGCCTACCCACAGAAGCATACATCTCCGTGGAGGAAATACATGATGTAAGTAAATCACAGATTGTATTGAAACAGATTTTTCCAAATGTCTTTGGAAAGTTTATTTTCTGCTTCCCATTGAATTAGAAATGACAGAATCTATACATTGTAACTGTATGAGTTACATGGCCATGCATGAAGGCTTTCCTAGGCACCAGTAATTTACAATTAGATTTTTTACTTATTTATTTATTTATCTTTTTTGTGAGAAAGTATTGTCATTAAGTCGGGGCAGGTCTGGATGATCCTGAAATGTTATCATCCTGAATCATCTGAAATAATAACTTTTTACTGAAAATTTGAAGTTGTTCATCCAAACACGGTACTGATTATTTCAAACAAATAATTGTCTTTTGAGAGCTAACTGTTATCTAGTTTGAAAACAAACCTAGGATTGTAGTTGGAATTTTTGTTTATATGGGCGATTCACTATTTCTAGGATGGCACTCCAACATCTAAAACATTTGAACACGTCACCAGTGAGATTGGAGCTGAGGAAGCAGAGGAAGTGGGAGTGGAGCACCTGCTCAGGTACTGAAAGAACTTTCGATTTAAGCACACTACAGCCACACTGTTAATAACATTATAAATCTTTTAGTTACCACAGTAAATAATACTGATTTAAGATCCAGAGCACAAATGATACAACGCTGGTACGAATTTGCTAAAAACACCCAAGCACAAACACCAACAGACAGTAATAGCCACCAAATGAGAACTTCCTGTCTACTTGAGTGAACCAAAATATGTAAACATGCCCATTCTCCTGTTATCTTTTATATCCTATTTAAAGAGATATCAAAGACACCACAGTGGGCACTCTGTCTCAACGCATCACAAACCAGGTTCATGGCCTAAAGGGACTAAACTCGAAGCTGCTGGACATCCGCTCTTACCTTGAGAGAGTGGCAGCAGGCAAACTTCCCATCAACCACCAGATCATCTACCAGCTGCAGGATGTCTTTAACCTGCTTCCAGATGTTAATCTGTTGGTAAGTTGTTGGTGTTTGCAGTACATCTAGTGTGTTTTTAAAGTAATCATTGTAGGGAAATGGGTGTGTGTTAAATTGTAGTGAAGCAGATGTCACTTAATTTTAAGTGACATCTACTTCACAAAGATTTTGTTTATAGTTTAATTTACTTAAAGTTGTGAATTTTGTGAATTTCACAGCTTTTGTTTTTACACAGTGTTAATGATGCATTATTGTAAGGGAAAATAGTCCAGCTAAAATGCTTAAATGTGGAAGTATAAAAGAATGTACAGTAATATAAATGAATATACAGTAAAACAAAAAACTTAAGCTGAAAATGTGAATTTTTTCTTTTAGCCGGCATCTCTAACACAGCTTCTCGTTTCATCCACTGGAGGGCAACCTGAGTCTGGTTTAGTGAAACAAATGTAGTTAATGCTTGTTTGTGCTCAGATGTTGCATGTATATCCTGTACTATTGTAGCTCATAACAAAAAAATATCAACTAAGGGCAGTTAAATGTGGATTTAAACTGATTTAATTTAATGATGTTGTGAAATAAAAATTTATAATGAATCAAAGTTTAAAATGACAGTTTATAGTCATGTAGAGCACTTGCTCAATGGATGACATGCTCAACCACCAAAATAAGTCAGTTGCAGTTCTGTGAAGCACATAAACCAAGATTGTAGATACACATAAAACTTTGGGGACGAATATCTGCTCTTTTCATATTTGAGAAACAAAATATAATTCTGTGTTTGGTCCTTGGCCCATTGCCTGTGATTTCTTTTTGTCTTGTTCAAAAAGTTTCAGTGCATCTATATGAAATCACATCACATCAATTATATTGCCTTTCACAATATTTATTATTAAGCTACCAGACCATTGTTCATTTCATATTATGTATTGTGTGTTGTTTGATTTTCTTTGTTGCTGAATTTTATGTGTTCTGTCTTTGCAGGAGTTCACAAAAGCCTTCTACCTTAAGACCAATGACCAGATGCTGGTGGTCTACCTGGCCTCGCTCATACGCTCTGTGGTGGCCCTGCACAACCTGATCAACAACAAGATTTCCAACCGAGACGCAGAAAAGAAGGAAGGACAGGAGAAAGAGGAAGGCAAGAAAGAAAAGAAAGATGACAAAGAGAAAAAAGATGAGAAGGACAAAGACAAGGAGAAGGAGAAAGCAGATGCTGGCAAGAAAGATGAGAAGAAGAAAAAATGAGTTCTTCCTTTGAAGTCTTCTCTCAAATCATGCTGCCTTCATCTGGATGGTGCTCTACTTTCTGCCCACAGTCACAGCTCTGTATTTGGGTCTCAAGCTAAAAGTAGGGCTCTATATGGGGAACAGTGTCATTTGAGATTTGGCCTCACGGTCACATATGGCACTCATAAAGACTGTTATTATCGTACAGAGATGATGATGTTTTCTTCTTTGGTGTTCTGAACTATGAAAACGTTTATTCTGTTTTCGTAGTTGCCCATGTTTCTGGTGTTGTACAACACTTGGTATTCCTTTATTGTAAGATGGAACTCTTTTTGTTTCTGTATCACTCATTAAATTGGGATCATATTAAATTTTTTTTTTTTGCAGTTACGGTTTTCACTTTTCCTGTTCTCTCTAAATTTAGATAGATAGATAGATAGATAGATAATTGGATACTTTATTTATTCCCTAGGGGAAAAGATCATGATCATGATCATTTAAAAACAGTTGGTAAATTGTTGTACAATAGACATGCAAGTAGTTATATGTACAGTGGTCACTTTTAACATGGAGTTATGAAGACTGAACTTAAGACAAAAACTGTGTGCGTGTGTGTGTATTCCCCATAGGGCAGTATGAACTCAGTGATTGTCAATTTATAGCCTGACATGGAAATGAGGACAAGTTATGTTGGTGAGAAGCTTATCTGGGCAGATGCTGTTAAATCTCAGAAAGCTGTAACTAACAAAATTACACATTTTAGATAGGTACTAAACACCAAAAAACTGTGTTCCAGTTGGAATATCATAATATATGGCAACACCATTTACAAAAATCTAACTATTATTTATTGGCATCATCATTAACAGTATTTCCAAAGCATGATTTTGTTTTTAGCCAACATGGAATGAGAAGTCCTTAAAAAGTCAAACAAACCCTAATGTTCTCCCAAAAAATGGAAATTTGAATTTGTAAATTTGAATGAAATCCATCTGGTGATAAAGATCGTGTCATATGTCTGACAGCTGCAGTAGGGTTACAAAATGGACTTTGAGGTGGTATTTTGTCAACAAATGTGTAATCAAGATGCAGAAAATACAACAAATGGATTGGCTTCTTCATATTACAGCATACGGAAAAAAATCTAATAAGTTAAATAAAATGTGAAGATGAGATGTAGCTCAACAGTTTAATGCAATGGTGAGGAGGGATCTTGGGACATTAGGGCTACATACACATAAAAAAAATCCATAAGTACAGTTGTGATCTCACACAGAGCGGTGTGGTGCTTTTAGAGAGGCAGAGGCGGACTGTCATCCGTTATATTTTTAAAACTGCGTCATCTGCAGCGTCTTGCCCGCACTACTTCTCGGCCACTGTTACCACAACATGCAGTTGCAATCGTAGTAACCAGTATAGCGCATTTTAAGCTCCGGTTGTGTCGGACAAATCAGATTATTGGGAAGGTAAACTGGATTCTGACGTAAAGGACTTAACCCCCCCCCCCCCTCTCTCTCCTCCGGCGGCGGAGCATCGCATGTGCTGCTCGGGCTCGCTCACGGTCAGCAGCAGTCTGTGAGGAGAGCGGCTCGTGCAATCTCCAGTCAACAACAAACCACCCACTTCTGTGCCCCCCCCTCCCCCCTCTCTCTCTTTCTCTCTCCTCCCGGACCCGAGCATGACTCCTCAGACATCTCACTGCAACTGAACGGAACACACGGCCGCCGGTAACATGGCTTCGTATCTGCAGGTGAGGCTGTTAACCGCTGCGTTTGCTTGTCCGGGGATTTGTTTGGTATTCTGATAACTTGTTCACTTGTCGGGGTGTGGTTGTAATGCGCGTCCTGCAGGCCTGTTGTGATAGACAGCGGTTGGCACGAGCTTTCCAGTATTTAGGTTTCAGTTGTGCTCTGCTACATTAGCGTTTGATGTCCATTTACCTCCAGCCCTCCTCGGTCATGTGTGAGCGGAGATAAACAGGTGGTTGAGAGGCTTCTGTGTTGCCAGGGGAGGGAGGGGAGCATAGCTTCACTTTGATTAAATGCGTCTTTGGCGCACGCCAGTGCCAACCGTTTTGCGCAGAGCTGAAGAGATGGCTTCTCCTTGGTCTTATTCCAGATCGCTGATGACGAGAAAGGCCATGATCTGGACCTTTTCTGTGTCCCCAGACATTATGAGAACGATTTAGACAAGGTGATCATCCCCCATGGACTCATCATGGACAGGTAAATCGGTTAACAGCAGCCTCACCACCGACGCCGAACACTGGCGATTCTTAGAAGTCACGTGACACACTCACTGTGGCTCTCTCTATTTCACTTTCCCTGTCATACACACATATTCGTGGTTTATGGTTGGATTACAATAGAGAACTATACTGTATTTGCTTGACAAATCACTAGCCTACATACTGAAGCACATTTGAATGTGAATTTGGAAGGGAGGGGTTAAATGTCCAGTGCAGTGTAGTAAAATGCATTGTAAGCAATTATGTTTAAGTGCAATGTCATGTCAGTGATCTCCTCCTTATTCGCAAGAACTATACAACATTCCCCATTCATTTATGATCCATCTCTTTCCTTTGTTTCTCCCCTCTCTGGTCCAGGACAGAGCGTCTGGCCCGCGACATAATCCGGGACATGGGGGAACACCACATCGTAGCTCTGTGTGTGTTAAAAGGGGGCTACAAGTTCTTCGCAGACCTCCTGGACTACATTAAAGCACTGAACCAGAACAGTGATAAATCAGTCCCGCTGACAGTGGATTTCATTAGGGTGAAGAGCTACTGTGTAAGCTGCCTTTTCCCATTTCATTTCTGGGAACCACTTGTGCTGACATGAGGTGTGTGATATGGACTTGGCAAAGAACAAATGAAAGTAATTACTGTTTATCAGAAATGGGCCGCTGCAGTGTTCAGTGTGTGGTGTTGAGACTGGATGCAATGCAGAGAC
Organism: Seriola dumerili; assembly: GCF_002260705.1. Lineage (NCBI taxonomy): Eukaryota > Metazoa > Chordata > Actinopteri > Carangiformes > Carangidae > Seriola > Seriola dumerili. The sequence continues at coordinate 4,730,812 of NW_019174474.1, read as the reverse complement.
ATTTTGAAAATTCAATGTAGATTTGAGGTGAAGGTTTGAGGTGATTTTTCTTGTGACTTAAAAGCAGAACAGGCAAGACAAAAGTGAAAATGCAACCACACTGGTAATGCTGTCTCCTCTTTCTGTCCCTTAGAATGACAAGTCAACAAACAGTGTCAAAGTCATAGGAGGGGATGAGCTGTCAAATCTCTCGGGCAAGGTTAGTCTTCAGATGTTTGTCAGGAAGAAATGCTTCAACTGCACATTTGTTTTTTGTTTTTTTACACTTCATTAACTGTTATTTCATTTTTCCCTGCAGAATGTTTTGATTGTCGAGGTAAGACATTTTGTTTTTATTCTGTATTACCGGTACACAAGTATGTCAACATATTAATGCAGAAATCATTTAAAGTTCCAATATTGCCAAAAATCGGTCTCACTCGTGATTTGCAACATTGTCCATAATGGTATAAATAACTCAAAGGGATACATACCGACCTCCATATAAACAGGTGTTTGACAAATTCATATAGTCTCACTGTATTTGTTGAACCAGTTTGAACCAGTATTTATTCAATTTGTTCATCTTTTAAAATTATATGCTACATTAGGCATAACCTATTAACTTTAAACTAATTGGATATAAAACACAAAAGTCTGTTGTCAAATGTCATATTTTAAGCAATGTTTCCTGTGTGTTGCATTGTCAAAAGGATATTGTGGAGACAGGAAGGACAATGCAGACGCTACTTTCCCTGCTGAGTGAATGTAATCCCAAGATGGTTAAAGTTGTAAGGTAGGCATCATCACATACAGTTTACAGTCTGGGAATTATGAAATGAATGATAGACCTCCACTATAACTGTCTGGTATGCCTTCAGAGAGAGTGCTCTTAGCTAATGGACACACTTCTTTAGGACTGTAATGCGACAGAGGGAGGGAGCAGCTTAACAGTTAATCTGCCATACTATTAACTGCTCTGTGGACATAGAGGCCATTTCTCTTAGGTATTCCTGATAGTTGGTTGAAACAGGAAATATGTTGAGACAATGTGGGTTTCCTCTGATTCTTGCATTGTGGTTTGGTGTACTGGGCAGGATCATTTTTATGGCTTTGATGACAGCCATGTAGTAATTTATCACCCATACATCTCTTGCCAGGCTTCCATCGTGAATAACAATTTCGAACTTGCCTGTGTATTTAAATAAAATTCAGACTTAAACGGTCTGTTAACCCAGTTCACACACACACACACACACACACACACACACACACACACACACACACACACTTGGTATCAAGAATTGCAGATAGTTCCTGTTCCGGTTTTATAATATCTACTACTGACATTTATCCTTCCACCCCAATACAGTAGAGCTAAACAGAATTGTATTTGTGTCACTCAAAGTATAGAAGAAGTACATTTGAAGAATTTAAAGTGCCTTTTTTAATTTGCAGACCTTTTCTTTTAACTGCTTTCATTTACAGCTATTTTTGATGAGGACCAAAAATACAGCGAGGACGGATATTATTCTGAATTTTTTTTACATAATTTTTTCCTTTTTCATTAATTTCCATTTATTCTAGTATTCAGAATAATCTGACACTTTGTTAAATTCATTTTTTTTCAGTAATTTAAGCTTTAAAGCAGAGGAACTCTATTCACTGGTCACCACTTAGCCTGTACTCTGGTATAATGTTGCATCCATGCATGTAAAGTATCCACACAAAGAGGTTGATCTTGAACCCTGAATGGGTATCTGCTCGGTCAAGGTGTTGTGCAGGTCTGTCAGGATTAAAACCTGTACTGAAAATGTATTTTTATGTAAAGGCATTTGTTTCAAATAGGCTTTATTTTCCTCATGTATCATTCCAGCCTCCTGGTGAAGAGGACCCCGAGGAGTTCCGGGTACAGACCAGACTGTGAGTACCTCTGTACTCACGTTACACTACTACATGTTATCTGTGTAGTGTAGTAATGTATGGTAGAGCTTCATGCCTATCACTTTATTTTTTTTAGTTTTATTTAATAAAGCTGTGTTTTCCATGCAGGATTAACATTCATTTCAGAAAATATACTCCAAATGTAGCCAAGCTGGGCACTTATGCACTAATGCATGCCTGATAACCCCCTGTTCACCCTGTCAGTGATTATGTAATGCTTTTAGGTTTGAGTTGGATAATCTCTTTAAGATTGTCCCTCAAGGACAGCTGTTACTGTAAGCGTTTTGACTTTCCACTGTACAGCACTGACAGTTTAAGTACAACCTCACACAGACAGTAAAAGAGCAACATCTATTAGTTTACTACAGAGCCTCTTCTTCTTATTTCAGATTAGCCCAAGAGTTTTACTTTCACTGCACTTAAAGTGGAAATTATGTGTTTTCTTTACACGACTCACATCGATGGTATTTGATATTTATTTCAGACATTGGCTTTGAGGTACCAGATGCCTTTTTGGTAGGCTATGCTCTGGACTACAATGAGTACTTCCGAGATCTCAGTGTAAGTTTGCGTGAGTTGATTACTCCCTTCCTGAGTTACAGCAATTAACAATGGCTGGAAATGCTCTTGCAGAAATATAGGATGTCATAGTGAAGTTGTGCTTTGAGAAATTATTAGATGTTTAAGTTAAATAATTAGTGATTTATTCTTGACCTGGACTCAATGATGAACTGATTAGATTTTGTTGGTCAAAGGTCAACGTCACTGTGACCTCACAAAACACGTTTTTGACTATAACTCATGAATTCATATACTAATTATGATCCAATTTAACACAAAGGTCTAATAGGATAAAATGATGAAGTGATGACATTTTATATCCAAATGGTCAATGGTCAACTTCACTGTGATATCATAATGTTCTGTAAAAACACTTCTGGCCTGTGACCATATTTCCTGCAACTTGGCTGATTGGCAGAGGCATACAATGATGAGGCGGTATTTCTAATATGCATACTGACTTTGAATATACTTGACCTTCTCAGTTCCCCAGTGTAAATACACTGTATACTCAAAACCTGCTTAGAATTGGTGTGTAGTAAAGAATATGCTCATTGTCATTTCTTTTGTGAAGTTTACTTTTGACAGAAATTTGATCTGGATTACTGTAGTTGTTTAGAAGTAGGCATACAATTAGTTTCTGAAAAGAATGAGCCAAGGCCATATCCAAACTTATCCAAACTGAGGTCATAAAAACAAATTCTCTTAGTGTATTCCCATGTACAAAAAATGTTTGACTGTCCACCAAAAAAATCTAAATGCTTGTATTATTATTGTTTTCACATTTTATTTTGCTGTTTAGTATACTTTTGATAAACTTTATCTCCATTTATAATAATCTAAATGCTGCTTCAAATCCTTCTCTACACTCCCAGGAATGCAAAAGGGCCTGTTTGAACTGTCACAGTAGGAAAAGCACAGGTGTAAATAATAAAAGTAATTGTGGCTGAATTCCATTTAGTTGGTTCAGTTTTAGGATCCTGGTATTGTTCATGCTGCATCAGTATCACACTGTCATGACTTACTGGGACATGCTAACAGAACAGAGGCATTGTTAATGTTATTAAGAACACCTGTGTGTTTTCTACTACGACAAGTCACAATGTCTGCTGTGATAATGGCCTTTCTGCTGGAAAAATGCAAAACTCTTCTTGATTAATTCGATTTTAATTAAATGTTTTCTTTGAAAAGTCTAACATAAACACATTGAGTAAAGAATTTGTCACATTTCCAGAAACCAAACCAAAGATATGACCTCTAGTGGGTTTTTCCACTGTGAGAAAAATCTAATTCCTGGACAACTGAAACGAATCAAACATGAACTCACTCTCCTCTGGTTTGCTTTTATTTCAGCACATCTGCATACTAAATGACCAAGCCAAGGAGAAGTACAAAGTGTGAGCAGATAAAGTGCTGCAGAGGTGATACCTGAATCAATGAAGACTAGGACCACTGTGATGACCTTCCTTAGCTTTGCTGTGTTTTGAATCTTATTTATTTTTCTACCTAAGAGTCCACAAAATATGACTTGTGGGTTGTATATAACTTTAAGAAGAACATTTCCTTTGCCCCCCATTGAATAAGTGGGATTAATTATGTATATTAAGAATATTTTGGATGTTAAATTTTGATTTATTTATTCACTTCCGTGTATAGACTCTGCCTGTAAATTGCAGTTTTATCTTGGAGATGGAAAATGAATGTTATTAATTTGCCCTGGCACATTAAATCACAGGTCTCAGGCGTCTGCTTTATGTTCAGTTGTCAGATATTAGCACTCTTCAGTTTGTACACGTTTTTATTTTACTTAGAATGATATGTCCTCTCATTATGCCATAAAATGACTGACTTGGAATGTACTGTATGTTTTATTTCATATCTGATGTTTTCATGGAGGACCTGTTTACAGCAATACAAATCCCTTTGAAACCTTGATTCCTGTTTTTTTTCTGTGGCACTTCATCAGTTTCCCCAGCAGAGGGAGTAATGTTACATGTTACATGTTTACAAATAACGTCGATACTTTTTTTTGTCATATTCGAGTAAACATTTTCAAGTCCCTGTCCTTACATAAGATTTTTTTGTGCAGTCCCACAGTCCGTTTTATTTTGGAGAAGCAAATGTATAAATGCCACAAAACTCGAAGCCACAGTGCCCAGATAATTGAGGCTAACGCTCGTCGCCTAATTATGACGACATATTTTCGTTTTCAGTTTGATTTCATTTAACGTTCGTCTAGCCGTTATAGCAATTAAGAATAACATTTTTCGGGTGAATAATGCAGGTAATCATAAGAATATTGTCACATGTAAACTACTGCTGTCATTAACATTAGGGTTAGCTTTGTGCTAACGTTAGTTTATCGCGTCACCTTGTGACGTACAATGCGTAGTACTGCTGCAACTTGCACCAGTGCTGTGGCATGTTTACTTGTAAACGGAAATCAGCTAGCTATTTAAGACTCAGTCGGACCTGAAAACCCACATATTCAAGCTGTACACGAATAGTTTTCACTTGTAGGTTATAGGTAGGCTTCTAATTTGCTTTTGCATTAAATGCATGGTTTTGTAGCTGTCCCCCGCTTTTCTGTTTCTGCTTTGAAACCGAACAGCTAACATGGATATTAAGGAGGAGACTATAGCCATTTTAAAACAGTTTGACATTGGAAACAAATTGTCTTATCTACCGGTCCTGCCCAAAGCCTCGGTGCTGATCCCGCTGTTTGTGAAGAATGGAGAGCTGTACACCTTGATGACCCTGCGTTCAAAGGAGGTAACCTGCATGGATGTCAGCTGGGTGAAGGACTAATGCGATATCTGTAATTTAACTCTACCTTTGACTGACTTTTGTCTCTGTAAAGTTGAAGACCAGTGCTGGTGAAGTGTGTTTTCCCGGTGGGAAGAGAGACCCCAGTGACAGAGATGATGTGGACACAGCTCTGAGGGAGGCAGAGGAGGAGATAGGTCTATCTCCTGAAGGTGTTCAGGTGGTCTGTAGACTGTTCCCTATCATTAATAAGGTAGGACAACACAAATGACTCTTCCCTGTCAGATCATCAGCTGCTCTGGGTTCATCTTTTTTCTCACATTACCCCCTCAAATCTTTTAACAGAGTGGTCTGTTGGTGACCCCGGTGGTTGGATTCATAGAGGAATCATTTTATCCCTGCCCGAACCCAGCCGAGGTCAGTGCCGTGTTCACAGTCCCTCTGGACTTCTTCACCAGCAAGAAGGAACATTGTGCTGCCCATGGTGCTGCTGGGATGGTTGGGCCATTGCACTCATTTCATTTTGTGGACCCTGATTCAGGAAGCCAGTATCATATATGGGGCCTGACTGCCATGTTGGCCATACTGGTGGCTGCACTTGCTCTCAGAAAACAACCCGAGTTTGATGTTGGTTTTGACTCTGAGGATCCATTATCCTTCTTCCAACAGATTCTACATAGAAGAATTAGTAAACTATGAACACGTCCTTTCCCAATGTTGGTAATGCATTTGTACCAATACAAAATACTGTAAGCCAGATTTATTTAACAGAAGTGTATTAATTTGCATTAATTGTGAGGATATGTGTACAACAGGAAACTTGACTTACATGCAATACTAGATTACTTTGTTTCAGAGCTTTGTATAACTAGTGCATTTAAAACTTTAGAGGGGAGAAAAGAAGCAAATCAAGACGTTTAGATTTTTATTAATTCATTTAATGTAGCAGCAGGATTACAGATATAAACAGAAGAGTATACAAATGTCCAGACCAAGGCAAAGTACATGTTAATAATAATTCAGATGTATGATAACACACTGGGGTTGACCTTTATCCCTACTTCAGGATCTTAAGGCTAGATACTAAAGCTCAAGCTACACAGAACGGATACAACAGAACTGTTGGAGAATGTGAAATAGAAAGCGAACTAGGAAAAGTGAGCAAACTGATTACACACAAGATACAGCTCACACTATTGGCAATTAACAGTTATCATGGTTGCTCCATTTGATCAAGCATTTCACAGCAACAATAGTAATGTTGACAAGCACATCAACACAAGAAAGCTCTCCATAAAACAATCTCCACTGTCTCGTCCCTTTTACCTCACATGTACAAATCTCATGAGGCATGAAAAAAACATTTTCAACAGAAAATAATAAACAAGTTGACAATTCACTGGTGAAGCTGCACAATATTATGTTGAGAGTACTCACTCTGATATCTTGCAATGGATTTCTAAATAGAAAATGTTAACACTAAAATATATGGGTATGGGCTATGGTTGCGCTTGTGTTGTAGAAATAAAACTTAAATCACAGAAAAGTGTCCTGATGTTAGACGGTCCTCAGGAATAAAAAGGACAAGGGGCCAAATAGCAGTGACACAAAAGGGACACCAGTGAACACAGCAGAGTAACGGTTAAGTTATCAAGGCACACAAAGTTCTGTTGAAAGCATCACAATTGAAATTCAAGATACCCCTGCAGTATATTTCACATTTAAATATACATGGATATTCATTTACATGACTGAAGGACAAAACTGATATTGTGTAAAGATTTGTGTGCTATCTTCGCCACTATTAAATCAATGTTTCACATGGTTTTTTTCAGGTGGAAGTGGCTATTCGAAGAGTCAGACTGAGCATCCTGGATTGCTCAAAATGAAACGACTGGACGTGAAAAACATGAAATTACACCACAATCCAAGACAAAACAATCTGACAAATGTACAGTGACACAAATGACAGTTGGTGCCACCCCACCCATCCCCTCTGCCTCAAAATATATGTTCTCATAAACTGTAATTGGTCCGATGTTTGATGTAGAGCAAGCTCTATGTCCACACCATGAGGTAAAATTTACATTCATGAAACTGAAGTCACAGGTTGGCTTTCTGTGTTGGTATGGCTTTAAGAGGCATTACTGTTCCGCACTTCCTCCGCAACATCATGTGCTCTTAAACTCCCCTACCCAAGAGGAATGGAATGCTTGGAAACATCACTACTGTGTTCTAACCTGATCTACACTTAACGGATGAATCAAAGTGCCATTTGAGATGCATGACATTTAAAAAAAAAAAAAAGTTCGAAAAAAAAAAACACACAAGAAACCTAGCCCATGTATTACATTATACAAATTGGGTAAATGTTAAAACAGTAGAATGATGTTCTAACAGATCTGCTTGATGTCCACTTAATTACATTTCTAATTTCAGTCATACACTTCACAATAAACCTCCGCTTCATTTCAGGAAAACATACCAGCAATGATATTCTGTGCTATGAGCATAAACCAAAAACTTTAGTTTTACAAAAATACTCTACATTTTGATACATGGATACAAAATTCTAAAAAAGATAAGTTACTTTAAAATGGATCACTAACAGCTGCAGGACAAAATAGTATGACTATGAAAATGTAAACAGATGCATATGTGAACAATACTACTCTAACATTTGAATTATTCTCAAAAATTGGCCTTTTGATAATGCCAAATTGGCTACTGTTGTAGATATGGAAAGTACAGCAGTGTTATTTTGCATCAAAAAATAGAGTAATGTAATGAGAAATGTAAAAACTGGTGGAAATGTTAATGAGATTAAATGATCCATGAAACAAAGTACCTTTACATGTCTTTTATAAATGTACTTAAAACAAAACAACATGCTGAATTGCTATCCATGTAAGAGCTGCATAATTTAAATGAGTGAGTAAAAATTAGTAAACATGAGAAGGGCATTCGAAAAGGACATGTATGAGACAAGATGACAAGGATTCACAACAGGAGCTTTGGTATGCCTGGGTGCACTCCAGTCTGACCCCACAACAACAGCCAGCTCTCTAGACTCAACTCTGCTTCGAAGCTAACAATTAATGTCAGTGCTATTGATTTAAGTAGAAACTGTTATGTACTAACATCACATCAGAAGTGCCCATCACTCCTGCACATAGCACCATAGATAGAATCAAAATGGCGGCCTCTATGTAACAGAGATTTCATTTACCAGTGAGCCCCTGTTCACAACACAAGGGACGGGTACTGGGTGCCAACTTCACATGGTGCCAGCCTGCGCACGGTACCAACACACTGAGACAAAAACTTAAATATCTAACACAACACAAGGTAAAACAGTCTCAAGTGAAAGAATTGAACAGTAAATAGTACAAATAGCATAACAATGAAAATCCTTCATTTCAATGCACAGTCTAAATGAATCAGTATTTAGGTGTTTTGTCAGTGTGTAAAACACAAAGGCCTACTTACCACTCCAACACTGAAAAATGACAATGCTTTTGTGGGAATGGCTGTTTTTTGACAGACTTGACTGGACCACTGAGACTGAATACAAAGAGGGATTCAACAGTGAGCAGACATTCTATACAAAGTTGTCCTAGACCTCAAAAATATTCTGACATGAGAAAATGTAAAAATGCTTGGTTAAGATGTATTTACCTTTACAAAGACAACTGCTTTCTGTTTTTTTCTTTTTTTTTTTTTTCTTGTTTTTTAACTGGACGTATCCGAGTACAAATTCAGCTGGGTCAGTAGAGAGCTGTGGACGGATATAAGGATTAGCTGGTTACACAAAAGAGGTTATAAAGTGCTTGAGATAAAATGTTTATAAAACCACACAACACTCCATTTTCACTAGTGGAAAGTTTCTTTCTATCCACATTATCAAAACAAAAAGATACACACACTATAATGCTCCTTAAAATTTCACCAAGAAAGCTTCTGCAAACCCAGTGATGAGGCCTAAACATATGAAAACACTGGGAGGTGCCTAAATGAAAGACTAAGTCACATTATTCACCAGGTTGAATCTCATTTGTGAGTGTTAAATATTCTCGCTGCTTTCTGCACATAGGGGAATCCCCTGCAATACCAGAATGTATTGACAGCCCGTTTTGGTGAGCGAGTTCATTTTTGTAGAGCAGAGTTGATATCAACATTTAACTGTCCTCCCTCTAATAGAGTCTGCTCAGGTGCAAACTCCAGCCATGGCAGCAAATATGATGGAGGCAAAAACATTCTACAAATGTACGTATTTTAACAGTCTTTACTCTTAGAGTATAATTTAGTCAAACTGTTGACATGTGCAAACACAAGGGTTTGATTAATTGTGAAAGATCTTATGTCCTCCATGACAAAGAAGTTTAAATTGAGTGGCTGTGAAATTATTTCACCCCTGTTTTTAAGCCAGGTATTTTCCCCACATTTTCACTGTCGCTCTATATGATGAACAGAGAAAAACACTCCTCGCTGACTGCTTCTCTCTGAGTGAAGTGAGTTTACACACTCACAAAATGAGATTCAGCCCATACCTGACACTTATGTGCAATCTGATATACACTCCATGGCTGGCTGTTTTATCTTCTCTGCCTGCTCTTACAGCCTCATCTCCATCACATTACTATTCCCCCTGTTTCCCTGTCACTGACATTCTTTATCCCTTTCCAGTTTTTCCACCAAACCTGACAGGTTTTTTTTTTTTTTTTTTTTTTTTTTTTTTTTAAATCATAATCATCTCTTAGACTCACATTATTAAAACACTCTGACAACAAAACACTGCATTTCTGAGACTGATGGATAAAGCAGTTATTACAGGCCTCTCTGATCCTGCAAGAGGGGTAATAACAAAGGCGGATTCCTCAATTCAAGGTCAATGGATGTATGAAGGCTGTGATTAATGATAGATATTTCATAAAAACAATGAGTTACATGAGCTCATAATTTGGGTTTTAGATAAAAGGGGAATTTAATTCTTAAATTTTTCTAAGTTTTGTGGCATTGGCACAAAAAAACATGCACCACCACTCTGTTGATGTTAGGATGTATAACTCTCAGCTACATATCACTCACTCTCCTTAGTGCCCACATTGTCCAAATATTTATCACTACTTCTGTAGGCTTTCCAGTAGGTCCTCAATTTTATCCATGTTGGACGATGCAGATATTGATGCCTGCAATTGATTCTGTAAGCTGCTCTGTATTTGTGTCTGTAGACTGGTCTGCATTGGAGTTGGCAGACTTGTTTCTATGGTTGCCTGTAAACTGGACTGCAGAGCTGTTTGTGTGTTTGTCTGCATTGCATTCTGTAGGGTGGTCTGTATGGCGCTCTCTAAGCTGGACTGCATCTGTGCCTGGAGGGTGTTCTGTAAGCTGCTGTGCATGGTCGCCGGCATTGGAGAGGCAGCTTGGGCCATGGGCTGGTCCAACAGAGGCTGCATGTGACTGGAGTTCTGGGGCTGGCTCTGAGCTGGCAGAGCGGGTCCGGAGGAATTTAGCAGCTGGGGCGAGTCTGGGAGAAACAGAAAATGTAAATAATCACTATAATCAAACTGCAGGTGAACGACATGATTGTGGCATTGAGGCAACTCAAGGAGTTGTACAGTTGCTCTTAAGAAAAACAAGAATTTCACAATTACTACATTCTGATTTACTGAACTTTGGAGGTAAAGAAGCCCAAAATCATCTTACCATTCTGGATGCCAAACACAAACAGGTTGGCTTGTCCCTGTGGAGCCACATTCCCACCCACAGTTGTCTGGAAAAGCTGCTCTGGGGGCTGCTGGCCAGGGCTGGCTACGACACCCACACCGCCTTGAACCACAAAGATGGTTGTGCCAGGGGCTGGAGCCTGATTGTTTAGCTCCTGTGAGCCAATAGTACTCTGCAGGCTAGACAGAGATGTCTGTGGCAGGAACAGCTCCACAGGTTGACTGCTTGGGACACTGCTGGAGCTTGGGCCCACTTGCATTGGCTGCTGCTCCTGGAACAGGCTCTGCTGTTGGTTCTCAGTGGATGCTGAGTTGGTGCCTGAGGAGCTCTGGTCTTGGAAGGACATGGGCTCTGCTGGGTCTGGCTGAGGGATTCCAACGTTAATGCTCCCTATAGGGGAAGGGCCTTGAGTCGGGGTGCTGAAGAGAATAGTTGGGGGAATAGCCTGAGGGTTAAGATCTGTCGTGCAAAGGAGCAGACCTGTCTGCTGGGGTTGGGAGAGTTGGCTCTGGGAGGCGGGGTTAGCCTGTGAGTGGTTTGGGATACTTTGGAACAAGGAGCCCTGCTGGCCCATTGGAAGCTGTGGTGGCTGTTGTTGGTTCTGCTGCGCAGACTGCTGCTGCTCCATGGGGGTGCTCTGTTGCTGCATTTGGGAGAGCTGAGCTTGGGGTTGGTTTTGAAACATTGCAACGGGCTGGGGTTGGCTGGTAGATGTCTCCATGGAGGAGATAAATGCCAGTTGCTGTTGTTGCTGTTGTTGGGGCTGAGGGTTTGGGGACAGGTAAAGTGATGACCCAGGGGACTGCTGCTCTGAGTTGAGACTGCCACTGGTCAGAACAGTCAGTGTATTCTGGAGCAGGGCAGCTTGGACCTGCTGTTGAGAGCCCTGGGTCTCAGCAAGGGGCCTGGGTGATTGGAAGAGCTGTTGTGGGGGAGATGTGTGGGATGGAGGCTGTGTTGGGAAGCTGGTCTGAATGGTGAGCAGCTCTCCAGCCTGTTGAAGGAGGGACACTGGCTGCTGTACTTGTGTGGTGGAGTGGATCTGGGGCTGCAGCAACTCAGCTTGAAGGTGCTGCTGCAAATTCTCCAAGACCTGCTGCTCTTGTAGTTGTTGTTGCTGTTGTAGGTTGCTCAATGCCTGATTTTGCTGCTGTTGTTGTTGCTGCTGTTGTAGCTGATGTTGTTGTAAGTTTGTAAGTATTTGATTTTGTTGTTGCTGATCCTGAAGTTGGATGTTGTTTAGGACTTGCTGTTGCTGATTTTGTTGTAACTGTTGCTGCTGTTGGATATTCTCCATGAGTTGCTGCTGCTGCAGCTGTTGTTGGTCTTGTGGCTGTAGTATTAGTTGCTGTTGGATCTGCATGTTGCCAAGGACCTGCTGCTGTTGTTGCTGTAGATGTTGCTGCTGTTGTTGATGCTGAAGGTTACCAAGGATTTGCTGTTGTTGCTGCAGTTGTTGATGTTGTTGAAACTGTTGTTGTATTTGTTGTTGTTGCTGCTGTTGTTGTTGCATTTGCTGTTGCTGTTGTATCTGTAACTGTTGTTGTGTAGAAAGTGAATTATCTGTGGTTCCCAATCTAAGGCTGTTCATGTTCTCCTGGACGTGCTGCTGGAGAGAGTCTGCAGAGGGTGTGGGGCTGTAAAGCACAGAGTTTAGTTGCTGCTGGGCTACAGCTGCCTCCAACACCTGTTGGAGCGTGGTGTTACCTCCAGCCTGTAGCTCCCTTACTGCCCTCTCCAGCTGCGCCACCCCTTCCTGGGGGAACAAGGGAACCTGTGACTGTTGTGGCTGGGGCTGAGCGGGAGTTGCTATCTGGGGCATGGCCACAACTACAACCCCCCCACTATTGTTAGAACTCTCAGGAGGCAGGCTATCCTGAGGGTCTCTAAGGAATTGTTGAGGGACTTCTGGTGTCACAGGGGGGATTGTGGTGTCTCCTGACACTGGGAAGGAAGTTGTGGGGGCAATGTCTTGCTTTTGTATAGTGCTGAGAGACTCTAGGCTAGGAAAGACAGGGGGCGCCTGGGGAAGCTCCACATCCTCAGGTTGTAGGGGCATTGGGCTCTGAAAAGACTCTCCTCCTGGATGAGGACTAGCACTGAGCTCCAGGGTCTGCTGCACTGAGACGAGAGGGTCAGGGGATGGCTGAGAAAGGAAACATTAGTGTTACCAACTGAAATTCTGAAATAGATATTTCAATTCCTCTTTCTTTGGAATGAAATGTATATTACCTTAAAAACATCTGTGGGTGGTGGATTGCTAGACACTTCCATTGGTGTGTCCTCTTGCCGTTTGGAAGGCTGACCAGAGCAGTCGGTCCGCTCAGAGGACATAGATTTCATCTGACCATCAAATATACATGTCTTGACCAGTGAGGGTCCCTCTGTTTTTACTGTCCGGACATTTGAGTTATCAGCTGAAAGTAAAAGTGGAAACACAGGATAGCTTGGTGTCTGTGAGAAAACCATGCACCTACTGGAAGTATATACCTTAAGTTTCACAATTTATTAACCTATAACAGTGTGATTCAAGTTTCAGTGATGAGTCATGGATGAATTCTGATCCTGAAACCTTTCATTTAAATGCATCTTCTGTAACTGAAAAAAGTCAAGATGTTTATTGATACAGACAATACAAGTAGTATTTTTCCTAACAAAATCAAAAAAATTATATTACCATGTTAGCTATAATCATAAAGCCCCATCCACACCTCTAAGAAATAACCTACAAGAGGCCTCTAATCCAAAGAGATTATCCCCATGTAGTCTGAAAATTATCAGCTAGTCAAACTCTGCGCTTGAGCTAGTGACTGTACCTGAATCTGGAGTGTAGGTGAAGGGCTGGGCGTCATGTGATCTACCAGCATTGGTCATCACAAAGATTCCCACAGAAACGGGAGAAGTAATTGACTGGTTGTGGAACGGAGGGACTGTCACTATCAAATGGTTCTGGAAAACATTGGAAATCCAAGAGTGTGATATTTAGTAGAATCTCATGAGGAGTATGGTCAATGAAAAGAGGCAGGTTTGACACAGCATCTTATATTATTCAAGAACAAACACAACAGTATACATACAATTCTGTTGCATTTACCTGATGGAAAAGGTCCATGTCAATCTTTGCCTCGGCTTGCCAGGAATTATCGTCTACAAATAAAACAAAAAATATTTTTTTATTCTTCCATCCACCAGGAGCTCTACATGCAGAAACCCGTATCCACATAAATACAAAGCACAACACGGACAACATCAAGCTGGCTACAGCACCTGCAATGTTCTCCTGAAAAATAACTTTGGTTCCTTTGAGGAAGTTCTTTCCAATGATAAATACTTCCTCTCCTCCTCTCACTGAGCAGCTCTGAAGACTCTTCTTCAGGATCTCTGGCACTCCTGCTGGCTGGGCTGGAGAATGACAGAAGAGTCAAACAATCAAAACTCACATGACATCTGGGTTAGTGTTTGCCAGAGGGCATGCACCTGACCATGATCTGTGGTCTGTTCCAACCAAAAACTGAGTTCTATGGATCATCACAGTAAATGCTGTGTGTGACAAAAAAGCCAAACAACACACACTGTAAACACACCATTTGGATTCCCTAGCATTTAGCCTCATGAAGCCTGGTGATAACTGCTGCCTTTGTAGTTTTGGACTATTTTTTAGTTCATGTTATGACTGAACTACTCACTGCAGAGGATGGGCGATGAAGGGACCTGTAAAGTGAGGACAGATCCATCAGGTTGGGGGATGTTGACTCTGAAAGCCAGCCTGGCTCGGGTACTCTTCTTCTTGGATCCTGCTACACCAATACGGGCCTCCACGTCTGCATTACGCAGCTTCAAAATTCCTACACAGTCCACCCTGTAGAAGCAAGCACAAGATGTGGACTACAGAGCAAGCACACAGCACACTTCTTAAACATCAACACAGCGTAAATATTAACTAATCCCAAATTATGAACAAAAAATAACATCTTACGCGAGTGTCATGTCATTGCTAGGCTCCAGGGGGATCTCAATAACAGTGGTGCCCTCTATGTCCACCTCCTTGCAGGCAGTGGTGTTGCGTCCTGTCACTCTGCAAGCCTGGTAGAAACCGTGAGGCTTCACTCGGCCTGCATCATTAGCTACAAAGACCTGCAGCACCACTGGCTCAGTCACACCCTCCAACTGGGGACAGAATAGAAAATTGTGTAAATAACTTGACCATCAGTAATAATGAAAAACATATCACTATTAAACAATAAAGATGTTTTAAGCGCAAAGCAACACGTGTCATGGGCTAAACGCAAAATGC
Organism: Seriola dumerili; assembly: GCF_002260705.1. Taxonomy (NCBI): domain Eukaryota; kingdom Metazoa; phylum Chordata; class Actinopteri; order Carangiformes; family Carangidae; genus Seriola; species Seriola dumerili. Next base: position 4,715,541 of record NW_019174474.1, on the reverse strand, counting down.
ATGAAGAGTAATGTTTCCCCTATTAAAGAATCCTTGTTAGGCAACAAGAATGCACACAAAAGAAATGCATACTGAAGAGTGCAATGTAATGTGTGGATGCTTGCCAGGGTGGTAAGAAAAAGTCTGTATAAACTCACAACAGTATACAAGGGTAATACAATGCAAATAGGAAACTTTGAATTATATCACAAAAGAAGCACATGAATTTGTTCAAAGCTAGACTCTCTAGCATCTTTAGTGTTGTTGTCATACAACACATGCGCTGATGAATTTCAGGGTCGTTCTGTTGAGTGCTTCATACTTTATACACAATGACAACTGGGAGCAGCCTCAGTGGAGCAGTGGAAGGTTAAGTGCCTTATTAATGAATACAGAGCAGCAGCTACTCCTTCACTTCCCTGGCCAGATTTTTCAGTAACAGGATAAGTTTCTATAGGATGATCTGGTTTTCAATTTTTTGCCCTCCTAAAATCGGGCATGTTGTTGAATACAGAATACAGCACGTTAGCCATTGTAAAATCAAGCTTTTGAAGTAACTGAAAACAAACTCTCGTTGGTAGTGGTTAAGAGTGAATGCTTCTGATGTGTCTGTACTGGCATTCTCATGTGGTGCACAGTACTCCACACTCCGTGTCCTGTGTATCTTTGGCCTTATTCAGTCATTTCCAACTTAGGTGTTAATATTTTTCCTGTGTCAAGAAGCAGCCGTTGGCCTTCTTTGTCAAACCTTGACAGTGGGGAATCCCTGCTGTGTGCGGTCTTTGACAGAACCTCTGCTGCCCTCGGTCAGATAGCGAGCTCTGTGCTGGGTCTCTGGCTGCACCAGGATCTTGAGCTCCTTCCCATCACTCTTCTGGGGGAACTGAGCAGACAGTGACCCACCCTTCACAACAGTCCCTGACTCAAGAGAGCTGCAGGGCAACAAAAAAAGAAACAAATCACATGATGGCATTAATATGGCTTCCAGAAATTCAATTACCCCAGACAAAACTAAATTAAATGACTTTTACTGTATTCCTACAGGGGGACAGAGGTAGTCTGAGTTACAATGCTAACACAATGTTCATTGGACAAGGGTCACCGCACCTGGTCATGGCACTGCTCTTGTCTGTGCCCAGCTGGGATAGGACAAAGTGAGGGGCTTTGGCGCTGTCAGCATCGAACACATCCATGCTGTCCTCCGGAGGAGCAGGCTTGGGGCCAGGCCGCTGGCGAGGCGTGCGTTTTCTAGATTTGCGCGGCACCTCTGTGTTGTCATTGTAGGAGATGGAGCTGATCAAGCTGAAGTTGGAGACGGAGTCATCAGCCCACATGCTGCTGCTATGCTCAGAGTCTGGACCTGGTGGACCAGATATGGTAGGCTCCTCTTGGCAAGACATCTGGCTGTCGTCAAATAGGTCCTCAGGTGGCGGGGATATGCTCAACACAGGCCTCCGTTTTGATGGGGTGTTCTGAGGCTGCTGGACTCCTAGCCCTGACAACACTCCTGACCCTATGTCTCCTGCTGCAGTGTTTGCTCCACTGTTGCCTCTGCTGGGGGCAGATACAGCGCCCTCCATACCTTGCATCTCTGAAGCTCCAACTCCATCCCCTCCAGTGGAATGGAGATGCTGAGGAACCTTGAGATGGTCTGAGGATGAGGTAGCGGGGCCAGTGGATGGGACTCCAATGGCCAGGGAGGAAGAGGCAGAGGGGCTGGAGGTGGAAGAGGTGGCATCTGCAGTAGTATATACAGATAAATAAGTTAGTACAGATGTTCAGCACATTGCAGGCTAGCAGTCCCATTCAAGCAGCTGAATTTGTGCATAATTTGTATTGATTTCCCCTCTTCCCAACTCTAATTTCAATAGACTGTTGTGGGTTATATGCTCTCACTGTGCATGCGAGAGCTGTCAAGCATTGATCAAATATTCTGAAGTTAAAGTTGAGAAGGGTACTATAGGTCCCACAATGTTTTGATTCCTACAAAACCTTTCTCAATATAAATCAATGTGACAAAACTGGCATGCTTTGTTTACAAAAACAAAAGCAAGCTACAAATTGTTACATACACATTGCCAGAAAAAAACATAACAAAATCTGGTCAAACTTTCTTGTACAGCCAAATTTGCAAGCTGGTAATGTGGCGCCAAATTAAGTTGCCAGGGTTGCCAGGGTTACAGTACAGTTTGTGCAATGTGCATTCAGTAGTAAACAGTAGTTTGCGCATGCCAATTGGAAGATTTGGTTGGGACTGAGCGTAGCCATGGAGACAGAATAAACAAGCCTCTGACCTATGGAGCAGTGAACTGCAGACCATTTTATATGCAGACACTCCCTGCCTCAGAGGGAACTTCCTGCAATAAAAACGAGACAGCCAATGAGCAACAAGAGAGCTGATCATTCAAGACTCAACTTCTGTCAATCAGTAAATTGGATGAGTTAATATACTGAACGAAGGAGTAACTTTTGAAGTTGATCATTTATAGACATTTTGAAGCACGTGTATTTGGTTAATGATGATCTTAAGGACATTACAGTAGTCATGCTTTTGATCAGCACTGCTTAGGGCCAGCTGGGTCAGACAGGATAGTGAAAAGGTAGCGTTAACAAAAGCGCTCTCTCCAACATGATTGTGGACCAGTTAGTTTGCTCTTTAAATGAAACTGAAGACTAGAATCCTTCCCAGTTATAGCTGACATTGACTGCCCTGAACCATGATCCAAGATCAGACCATATTCCTTTGCTTTACTACATGAAATTGAAAAGACAGTCCATTGTCTGCCAGGGGCAACTTCACTGTTTCATAAAGAGACAGAACCTTCATAATTAATGAAAATATCAGCTGCTTTCAAACGTGGGAGTAGCTGCATTTAGCTGCAAAGCTCAAACAGTTTGAAACCTCAGGAAATTTTCACATGACCTTCTGTTGAATGAGTGTGTATAAGATTAAGTGTGAAAATGCGTAGGCTGTTTCTGCTCTAGGCACTTGTTAAGGCATTACAGAATAAAACCTAACTATACTGACGCCTTCAAACTATGGTGCTAATACACAGACTCTGAGACACAATGTAAAGGCATAACATGGGGGATGTCTGAGATGACTGCTAAAGCCAAGGGACAGTACAGGGTTACGCTGCATGGGTTTTTTTTCTATGTTTTTGAAGCTGGACCACCCAAATATATTTTTCATTTGCCTAAAAAGCCAAGTGACAAAAAAAACATTTAGCACAAGCATCACAGGGAAAAGTGCTGCTGAAAAAATGAGTGAAATGAGAAAGAACAAGCTATGTTAGCATGCTGTTAATGCGAACTCAACATTTCTTGTAGCTGTTATTCAGAGTAAAGCTTTCCAGGAGAAAAAAAAACATTCTGTGTATGACTTTTATTCCAAAGAAACCACTAATTTATAGTTGCTGCCAGTAGCATAGAACAGTTACATAGTAATTGCTTTTAGAAACTGGTTTAAACTATACAACAATTTTCAAATGTATATCTTTTTTGGTGTCAATCAGATTTATTAAGTAAACTGGTCATGTGAAGAGCTGCAGACACTTATTGCAGTTGCACTTTGAGGGAATATCAAAGCTTCAATGCATAGAGTAAAGGTGAGCAATGCCTCTTCCCATGCTTTCACTATGTTAATCACATAATTATCTAAAATACCTAACAGGGTCCCCCAACCCTGACAATGTCAAACAAGCTTTCAGACAGGCCTTTGGGATTAATCAAAACAATTACAACAGATATTCACAAATTGGTTGTTTCTTTAATACAACACAATAATAGAATAAATTACAATCCCAAAATATATCTAAATACAGCTCAAGTACAACTGTAAAAATTGGCTCTGCCCCCACCCCCCCAACTGGTACTACTATTGCTCTGTGGAGCCAGGAAGGGGAACCCCTAATATACCCAAGTGAAACCCTAATGACTATGCCAGCAGTATTAAAATAGCTTTGCTGAAATATAAATAATATATTAGCCAATATAATCTCATACAGTCACAAAGATGAATTGTCTCCGAAACTGGTGAAAGGGTGAAGTTGCCCCCAGACAATTGATACAAGGCCATATTAGTTTCTTTACCCCTACTGACTTGGGGAATAGTTTGGCAAGGGGAAAACTGATCCCAGATCATGGTTTTCATTGGCTGAGCAGGTAGCTCACCTGAGGCCAAGGCTGCAGAGGGTGGAGGTCCCGCCTCTCCCCCACTCTTCTGGCTCATGGTGGGTGGGTCGGTCTGGGTGGACGACGGCTGGAGCTGGAGCTCTTTGGGGAGGAGGTCATATACTGACTCTGCCATAAAGGATGAGCAGGAGAAGATAAATTAGGCTCTGAAAAACATAAATCAGATTGTTTATTTACTGGACCAAGTAATTAGAAACGGTAGTGGAAATGTTCTGACAACTTTGAATTCAGCAATTTTGCCTTAAGCCTGTACAATTGTGCCCAATTTTTTAAGAGGAGAACAAAACATCTGCTTTTGCTATCACTTAACCCAAATCGGAGTTCTCACAAGTTTAAACACCAAACATACAGTATTATGCACAAAACGTCCTATGTAAAACATACGGCATCAAGAGTTCCATGCCAGCCATGCTCTTGGCCTGGACACTGAGGCGAATGCAGGAGTGCCTTAAGATGCAGCACCACTAATGATTGCTAGACACTGGCTCCAACATTTTCAGACTGCACTTAACTAAATTCAGTACAGCCAATACATTTTCTTCACAAAATGTAATTGTGTCAATAGTTAATTGCACTTACACTAGTGTAATCTTGACAGCAATTACAAAACTAGTAAAGTATCTCACTCAGATTAGTTGTTGTTTCCATGTTCCCTTTTCAGAAATAAGTGGAGGCAATCCTGGAATGAGACTGGAAGCAAACCTTGGTCTTATGATCAAAATTTCTCCTGCATTCAACACTAACATAACACAGGGTATCTTATGATGATCTAAATTAGCCTCCCATGGGGTTTACTGTAATAAAACCTGCAGAGACATTACTTGGTATTTGATGGTGATTCCAAGTAGACTATAAGCAACCACTGCAGTTACACTGGCATAAACCACATTTGATGGCAGATGAACACATCATTAGGTAGTCTGGTTGCTAAGAAACAGGGACCTGTCAACTCCCTGACATGGGTGTTTCAGCTGTGCATCGGCGGCACCCAGCAAGTGTAGTAGTCATCTGATACACAGCTATGACTTAGCACCAGCAGAACGATGAAACTGACAAGACACATGATCTCGCACTTCTGTGACGTCAACGATGCTGAGGGAGTGACAAGACAAAGTCCTCACAGTTCACACAAAGAATTACACAGTACACTAATTGACAAAAATCAGACAGGGAAAACTTGAAAGCATTGAGATGGAGGCCCACTTCATGCTCTATTGCTTATCCAAAGCTAATCTGTCTTAAATGAATAGTCCCGTCAAAATTACAGAAAATCTTGTCCATCTAGAGGGATAACCCTCCATCTGAGACTGTTGTGCTTTGTTCATGGTGTGAAGAGAGGGGGTCTTTGTGCATGGATGTATAACGGATTGACTGGCAACCCGACATGACCTCAGTCTTGACTAATAGCCCTTTCACACAGGAGGTGTGTGTATGATGTGAGTCTACTGAATGTTTGTTCAACCTGCCTGGAACCCATTCATATACGACAAGCATTCACATATGAACAAATGTCGTCACTGGTCACAGACTCACACTACATCTGCGACGGTAGGCTGTTACATAAATATTCCTGCTAAATTGATTTATATTACATTACATAGTAAAGATAACAGAAATGACTGTTAATTGGGCTGGGCATTCTCTGACCCAGGTAAGGAGGGTCACAAAGCCAGGTAGGATGACATGCATTGCCGAGTCAACACTATAAAAATGTATATATTTTTTTCAATTAAATTTTACAATACATTTCAACAGTGCAGTTTCTGCTTAAACACATTTCCCACTTGCTCTCAATTAGATCATTTTATAAAATTCACAACAGAACAGACCAACCTCAAATTTGCACCATATCAAAGTATGAAAAATATCCTCTGGAAAATGGATCCATGGTCAAAAAATGTAAAAGGTGACTTTAAAAAAAAAAATACTGACAGTTGTTATAGGGATGGTTTTGTTCAAACATGCAAAGTATAAATTAGTTTATTTCAATCATTGTTTTTCCATGGGTTCTGCATTACAATGCACTAATTTATGATGCCATGCATAGACAGAACAGTGTAGCCAAGTATTCATCTATTCAGCAGAAATAAACTTCATAGGCAAACTTAGAGGTGAGGGAGGTTCTACATAGAAGTCAGAACATAAGGCTGCTTAAAATACCAACCTAAAATTTAACTAAAGTGCTGTTTAAGCATACAGGTTTTTTTTCCGAATGTCATTTATGTCATAGTTTTACTTGAATCTGCCAAATTAACAATCAGGGGCATTTTATAGTGTCAATATAAAAAAAAGATCTCATGAAGCTTATCAGCCATAATAGTCAATAAGAGATGACTGTATTTGCCTGTCACACACTGAATGTTTGTTTTCATGTGTACTAATACCTTTAGTATTATCATATAAAATATTTAATCTAATCATCTTAAACTCATAAGGCTCATAACCAGCTCAAGCACAAACCAGCTGACACACAATGTTGCTGCTCAATCATTCCACTCAGTTTGGATATGTAAATGGATAGTCTGGATTTCATTCGGTGTTTTGAATTTACTCATGGACCAGACTGCCCAGGGACTGAGCAGAATGCAAAACAGTGTTTGTACAGTACATACACTCACTGAGCACTTTATTAGGAACACTGTACTAATACTGGTTAGGTCCTCCCTTTGCTCTCAAAACAGCTTTAATTCTTCGTGGCATGGATTCCATTAGATATTGGAAACATTTCTTTGAGATTCTGGTCCATGTCGACATGCCTGCATTGCATCATTTCTGCAGATTTGTCAGCTGCATATTCATGCTGTGAATCTCCCGTTTTACCACATCCCAAAGGTGTTCTACTGGATTCAGATCTGGTGACTGGCCAATTAAGTACACTGCACTCACTGTCATGTTCATAACACCAGTTTGAGACTTTTGCTTTGTGACATTGTGCATTATCACGCTGGACGTAGTCATGAGAAGATGGTAAATGGTGGCTATAAAGGGATCCACATGGTCAGCAACAATACTCAGATAGGCAGTGGCATCAAACCATGATTGATTGGTACTAAGGGGCTCAAGGTGTGCCAAGTAAAACATTCCCCTCAGTCTGACTTGCCGATTCCGATTTGAGCCAATTCAGAGTTTTTTCTAGGATCATATACAGAACTATAATTGATAGCTACACAAACATTTTGTTACTTTTCTTTAATGGACAATTCAATTGTATGTTCATAATAAAACATAGACTATTGACTATCAAATAACGAAGTTAAAGGCTCTTCCTCTCTCTTGCTGTGAACCAGGGTAAACAAAAATCATGTGAGTACTTTCTGGTTACAATTCATTATGCAAACTATTGTGTGGCGCATGATTGTAAACTTGACCTGCACAGAATTGGATATCTGAGACTGATCCGGCCGGTCACAGTCCATTCATTTTCATCACACTGAAAACCTGGCTTTTCCTATCGCCAGCCGATCGATCTGTGCATCTCTATAAGGCTTGGTTACACTCAATGCTTTGATACTGATACAAATACAACATTGGGTTTTGGTTTCAATATCAAAACAATACTTACATAGCAAACTTTGCGAGTATGAACATATTTTACTACATAAAAATTCACCTTAAGGAAAAGGCCCAATGCATGTGCCTATTATTGTCCAACAGCTGTACCTAAAACTGACAAGAGACCAAGTAAACAAGAAGAATCTGACTTAAGTGTTCGATACTCATATTTGGTACTTGATGGTTTTTGATATTCCATCCTACTGTCACATTATGGTTAATACTAAAAACTTAAATTTTGATACACAGCTCTGTTCATCAACACCATCACTGAAGTCCCTTCATTTGTCTTCTCTTACTGTGTGAACAGAATAAGGTGCTTCCTAAAGGCTACTACACATCCTTCCAGAAACAATCATCAAATACATCACACAAATCTTTAGTTTTACTGGAGAAATTGCCTTACATTGAACCATGTTAACATTTTAATCAAACTGTTACTCTTACTGTTGTCTTAACAGAGGGAAGCTTCAGAATGAGTAACTTCACAAGAAAAAAAATATTAGGCTAATCTTGACTCAGACAATCCTCAGTTGATAAGGAAAAGAAGTTTAAATTTCCTCTGTGCTCAAATGGACAATGGATGCTGATAATGTTGTGAAATGGATTTTAGTATTGGTCTTAATTTGCTTTTATAGAAGTCAGATGACATCTGTACAAGTTTATTTGCCTGCCAGAGTATGCCCAACAAAGTAAATTGCAACACACTAGCCAGCCAGGGGTGGACTGACTTTAACCTACACTTTGAACAATTAAATTACCTCATCTCATAGTTATGCACTGCTCACATTACACATGCCTTAAAGGTTTTGCCAAATGGCAAGGCCACCAGTCCATTTTTATTCATTGCAGCTGGCTTAGGACTAAGACGGGGGATGACAGATGAATAGACAATTCATGAGGGCTATGTTTTTGTTGCAAATGAAAAAATATGCAGACCAAGAATGTATCTCAGTGCCCAACAATGGCTGCTTTAATTACACTCTTGAACACATAACGATATGCTCAAGCCAGAGTACTGACAAAAGAGCCACTCACTGCACTCAAACCACAAAGAATGCCATTTTTGGCTATTTGCACCATTTCTGTTTACCTTGAAATGTAATGGCAAGGAATGGCTGGATACTGTATTTGATGTGAGAGCAATAGTAAATGGTTATAATAATAAATGTATTTAAACTTTCTAAAATGTTCTTTTAATTGTTAACCTAGCCTGTATTTAACCATTGTTTTGAGTTTGGAAAGAAGCAGTGAATACACATACACAAACAGACATGAATGTGTACATGAAAGTTATTAGGCAGCATGCTTTTAAATGATTATTTCCAGAGTGGACTTTCATTTCTTCTCATATGTCTCAGGTGACTGACAGTAAATGGAGCCTAATGGATGCCTGCACTGATATGAACACACTCAGTTCAGGAACAATGAAATAAAAATAGAACACAGCAAAGCCAAACTAAGATTTCATATTTAACATGTTGATTTCTAGTCTTCCCAATCTCCATAATGTACAAAAAAAATTAATGTCAGACAACAAATGGCTTGTTCTGGAGCTATGAGAATGAGCTAGAGCTGCTAAAGGTATCCAGCCATGCAGATAGTTTTGGTTTTATTTATCCAGTTTTTGACTTTTCCATCTCTTAGATTTATGCTGATTTGAAGTTGAAGAACTACATCAAATCACATCTTTCCAGAAGCACTGTCCACTTTCTCTGGATAATACACAAACTGCAATGTGAAAAATGTTGGAACTACTCTCTATCAAAGAAATGATCCCTTAGAAAACGACTTGCATTGTTCATCATGTAAAGCATCCATATAAATGAACACTTATTGTCATTTAATGGTTGAACCAAATCTCAACGGCGCTGTAATGAATGTCCTGTGTGTCAGTCTCACACATTGGAATCCAATCGCACACACTGATGCTGCAGCTCAAGCTTCTCACACTGATAAGTTGATGTGGGATTTTTTCCCCCTCTCACTAAGATTAAACTGTCTTTCTGGATTTTCTATCCATCTAAATGAAAACATTTGAAATGGGAGCTCGATAAGATAATACACAAGCTGTGTAATGCAACGATAAAATATTTCAGCAATATAATCACATTACATGTTTCCACTTGAAGTTTGAGGGAAAAGTACTGATGAAGCCAAATAGATAACCCTTCAGCAAGTGTCAAAGAAGCATCACACAATTTCTCTCTTACTGAATATTTTAAAATGCTGGTAGATAAGCTTATTTTCTCTCACATGTAAAATGAACTTCAACCTATGAGTTGGCATATTTCCATTGTTTTAATAAATCATTATGTTAATAAAACAAACCAGATTTTTTTCTAATGATGGATGTCAATAATTAAACTACTGTGAATATGGACATACAGATGGGAAAAGTATGATAATCATAATTTGAGATGAATAAAGAGTAATCATGAGGTTCCCAGTCATAAAGTTGTATAAGTTTATAACCAGATTGTAAAGGTGTTTATAATTTTGCTGTTCGTCATTTACAATGAAACATATATGCCTTTTGCTTTAGTGTTGGAGTAGGGAGACAAAGCAAGTCCGTGGTGGTGCTTCCTAGAGCAAGACTGGGCAAATGGGGTCTCATGCATCTACTAAAAGCGACTGGCAGGTTATTTTCCACTTTAAAAACATCAGGGTTCAGTAGTTCACTTTTGAGGTTTCACATTTGCCTAATTTTCAACCAAAAAAAAAAAAACATGACCAACTAAATGGTGCAATGTACTTGGGCAGGCCAAAATGCAACTTGGCCAGCTGTCCCCTCTCTTACTTACAGCCTGATATACATGAGGTCTCTGACTAGATCTTTGATGGGCAAGTCAGCTACCTTGACCCCAACACAACACATACCCAATTACTGAGATATAAATAAACAGCCATCATGTGATACAGTGCGACCATATGGCAGGCTCAACTGAGTAATTCAGGGTCACAGAGCAATGCTTTCCGCTGGCTCATGAGTACCCTATACATAACAGCCAGACAGATGTGGGACCAGCAGGTCAGACAGCAGGCGGGTAAATGCTGCATTAGATATTATTGCAAAATTATTTGTTAACTTTGAGCAATCAGAATATAGACTACAGCTTAGACCAGGGGGTAAAATAGGCAGTAGGGGAAGCTCTGTTGTCTACCAGCATTCTATCAAAATGCATAAATTCATGCTTCTCAGGCTACATTACAACTTTGAGTGCAGTGCACAACAACACACAGTATACAAGGCTTTCTCATGAATAAGCAACAATACGATAGCTGACAGTGTTGAGTGGAAGATTAAGAGACAGTTTCTTTACACATTAAGTTGATACACTTGTTAACAGAGGGCAAATTAACTTAAAGACTGAGGGCTGCTGAAAGCCAGTACAACCCACTAACCCTGCTAACCACAACAAGAGTTAACTGTCTAGTTCCTACATGATGCAGCAACATCCTCCTAATAATAACATAACAGTTGGCTGACACGTGTCCAAAGCCTATTACAGATAGGATACATTTTGGCACTAGCAGCCCCGGTGGCAACACCTCTTATCCTGTCAGGGAGAATGAGCCCTGGGCTTTGAAATGCCAACAACTGCATTCTTTCTGTGAAACCAGAGAATGTGAGGAGGATAACGCTGGCTCAATTCCACCCATAACCCAAAACAACAGGGGCACTGTCACTTTGCAAAACTAAACAAGAAGAATAAACAAAACAACACGCATGTACAACTTTTCGACCTTCTCTCGCGATGCGATACACACACACATACACACACACACACATACACACACACACCTCTGCAGGATCTGACCAAGACTTAAAGTACGTTAAACTGCTGAACAATGTGGCTGGAGAACGACCTCACGTAGCTGTGGCTAGCTAATCGTATGTACTTAACATAATGCTAGCCACCAGCCTATCAAAACTATAAACAATCTAATGAAGTCAATGTGATCTCACGTATCACTGTTGCAATTAGAAGAGCAACCTAGCGTACCATCTCTTCCAGGCATGTGACATGGACAGCTAACCAGTCAGGTAGTCGCCAATGCAAATACAGCTAACTATCTAGGCTAGCTCGGCTGGCTAACAGCAGAAAAGAAGCTAACTACAGCTAGCTAGCAGCTTAACATGAGCTATCAAGACATTCATATCACTTCCGTTCAAACCAGGACAGAACGGGTTAGTTTCGCAACAGTAGCCTTTCTTTAGTAAAATCTTACCTTTAGAGTAAAGCGATTTGGGGGAATTGAGGTCGAGATCCGAGCTAAGAAGGGATATAAAATCAGAGGGCATCGCAACGCTTCATCGAGGGGAGGGGAAGCGGACACTCTTTAGAAGAAACGAAGTCGGCTGCTCTTAGCCAATAAATATTGCGTTTTACAAGCGGAATGTTTAATATACAGAGTACAACATCGAAACAGTCTTAAGGCGACAAAACAAAACTTTAAATACCTAAAAAAAACCGTTAACTAGCACGTCTCACGTTAGTGTGTATGTTTTTGCTGAGAGGACACACATTTCGTGCTACGTTGAGACGAACACACACAAACACACACACTTGCCTACAGTTGGTCGGCCCACCTCCTGGCCCCTCCCCTTTCTGCTGCCTACGAGCATGCGCTTTAGCATACGGTTCCATTAATACATCCATGGTTTCAACAATCAAAGAGGAAAGTAATAGAATTACATTATATACTGCTTGGTTTATTGTTATTATTGGTATATGGTAACTGATCTAATTTATGTGTCATTTATATCATGTACACCTTGGGTAAATAGACCGATTGTGACACCAAGTTGAATTAAACAACTGGTTACAGGTCCAGGGGTCCAAGAGGTCTGTGGGTCTCAAAGCAATAGTCTGAAGTGACAGTGACAATTAATATTTCTTTTTTGGAAGTCATAGAGCTCAGTTAGACACAAAACGACCCTAAAGAGATGCAAAATGACCAAAAAGAGACACAACATGACCAAAGACAGGTGCAAATCCAAGCAAAAAGAGATGTCAAGCGACCGTAAAAGGACCAAAAAGAGAGTCAAAATGACTACAAAGAGACCCAAAATGACCATAAATAGATGCAAAATGACCACAAAGACAACCAAAACCATCACAAAGAGACACAAAACAGCTACGTACATAAAGACCAATAATGACCAAGACACAAAACATCCTCAAATGACATTGAAGGTGTAGGCCTAGTTGTTTCGTTTTTCGCTGTTTTGCTAAGCTGTAAACGGTACATTTCACTATCATAAGCTCTGTATCATTTGCACTGTCTGAAACATCTTCTGTCTTGTGACTATGCCATCACGATGACACCATAAGAGAAGATTAGCCAAGTGGTGTTCATATGCTATTCACTGAAAGGCAAACTGGAGGAACTCTCAGTGTTTGTATGCAATAAGTATATTTGCAGTGGATTGTACTAAATCAGTTACTAGGTTGAACAAGTCAGCATACAGATATACATGCAAATATTTCATATTTCATGTTTCCTTGGAAGCCACAATATCCAAATCGCTCTCACTGTCCGTCAATCCAACTGCTCACTTAAAGTCGTAGTTGAATCATTACACAAGCAAACTTATGTGGCAGAAGTGGAGCTCAAGAAAATAGTCAAGTGTGAAAACCAGCTAATCTTTGTGTGGCCCTCACTGCAGCTTCCTGTTTTACAACCACACTAAACTCCAAATAAACATATGTAAACCATTATGTGGCTCTCAGTTCATTTAATTAAGACATATCAATAGCAAGTACATTAATAGTTTATAAGGGTGATTAATAGAAATGAAAGAAATGCAGTTCTGTCCAATTTGAGTTTACAGACATGAAAAGATAAAAACACAAAAAGACAATTTACCCACAAATATAAAATATGAAAAATACTTAATTTGCTTGTATAAGGATATGAGATAATGAATTAATAGGCCTATTTCATGGCAGACCATTTGGCTTATCCTAGTAGGAAAAGTGTCACTAATAATGTTAACAATGGCTCTGTTCTATTCAACTGTCCCAGTGAGCCAGGACTCAGTGACAGTGAGCCAGCATGCATAATACCAGGACCCTGAAACTGAAGCAGCTTTGAACTCAGTCATAATTAACTTCATTATTTACATCTGTGCTATGGGCAATGAGGAAACAGGAGTTATTGTTGAAAGAGTGGAGTTTTTATTTAGCCAAAAGATGCAAGAACACAAGAACATGAAGGAAAATAAATAGTGGCTTGGCCAAACCATATAACACACAAGGGGTAAAAGATGGACACTAACTATAACTAAATACCAAGCAGAACTAACTTAACCTGAAATCCCCCCCATGACACTTTGGCACATGGTTTGGCCCAATGAGCTGGCTCAGGATTTAAGAGTCCCCAAATCTCAGCCACACCTTTCGACCAGAGGAACATATTGAGGACTAATTTGGAACAAGAAGGGATAAAAAAGCATGGATCTACACTGTCTTTACAAATAATCCTGGGAATAGTATTTAGAATTATATTTTTAGTTACCTTAAAGACACTGGATTAATAACAAGGATATAAGGATTCTATAATTCTGCAGTAGGTGGCGATAATGCTCCATATGGTTGCAATTTGCCATAAAAACGAAGAAGAAAGGGAGCCACACCTTTCACTCCACCAAGAATATAAAACAATGTGATTAAAAGCAAATAAACAGATTGAAAAGCAAACAAACTGTGTGATATTAATTGTGTAGGTGTGGATGAGTGCAAATGAAAATAACCTGTGTTGGGCTGTAATATTATCACCATGTGTGGCTGTGGCCAGAAAACACATATCAAAATGTTTTCTATGAGGAATGCCTGTGAAAACAAGGTTTGAACACAGCTATCATAGTTTCAGTACATAAAAAAGAGACAGTGACTAAAGGGGAAGCTTTTCATCTGCTTCTTTTGGTGCCTTGTTTTTATATACAGTCTATGGTTTTGAACACGTGACCTTTGTACAGAGGAATGTGTGTCACCAGTAGAACGCTGCAGGAGAACAGAACAGCAGAACTAGAACCCGCCGCAGTTCTGCCGGTTGTGACATCACAATGGAACAAGTGCAGAGATACAGGTGGACACAGTCCTAGCCTCATTCCAACATCAACCATTGAGAAGGTAAGACCATTATTTAGCTGGGACCCAAATGTTTCTGTTTTAACTTGAATTTATCTGTTTAATAGAACTGTATTGTGTTCAAGAATAAGAACATTTACTTTCCCTGTGTTTATCAGTCGAGTAAATGACTTTTTTCATTAGTTACATTGCAAACAACAAGCTGTGTTTGCAAACAAGCTGTAATCAGAAGATGTAAAATGATGTGCAAAACGTAGTTTCCACTTGTAAACTTTGCTTCACTTGTGGCCTCTGTTGCATTTGTGCAAACTGGACTGAATTTAGTCCTTTTTTTTGCACAAGAGCAAAATTCACATCGATCGAACAGTTTCTAGTTCTTTCACTTGTGACACTTTGCAGTTTCTCTTACATAAATAAAATAAAACACAAAGATTATTTAATGTTTATTTGACTAAGTATGATTCTTTTTTTTAATTTTAATTTTTTGTTTTTTCTGCATGTTGTTTGCTGATGACAAATAATATCATGTCATGTTACTGAAAAATCTTCTCTTAATTAACTAATTGTGAGATTATTAACACCAATAGTGCTTTTATTATTATCATAATTACAATTATGAGTATTATTAGTAGTATTACTGTAACAACATTTGGCAGCAGTGCAAGTTCAGTACCATCTGATGCACCAGTAACAGCAATACTCAGTTGTGGATATAATAATTTTCCAACTTATTTTTAGTACTCGATGTGAACTTGAAATGACATTATTGTATTTTAAGTGTTTACCATGTACAGAGTCATGTTTACCATGTACAGTATTGATGGAAGAAATGCTTCTCAGTTCACTTTGGTTGAGTAAGAAAGTTTAGTTGAAGAACCTGCAGAGCATGTTTGTGTTGTGTGTGTTTGTGTCTGCATTTTTTCGTCGTTGGTTAGTGAGAATATTACAATGTCCTGTTCTGTTCAACTATCGTTTACGAGACCCTGGTCTCTTGGAGATTTGTGCTCCTTTAAAAGAAGGAAGTGCAGCCGAAAAGCTGTGAGATCTGGTATCTGGCAGATGATGCCGATACCTCGCCTGATTCCACCTGGCAGGATCCCGGCCCTTTGGCTTCTCAGTGTAAGACTGAACAAAGGGGTGAGAGCACCTATAAAACTGTGAGGATGACGAAGGTCCTATCAGACCAAGGGCCGAGGTAACATCTGGTAAATATGATCGGCCTTTTGTCGCCTGGGAGACGAGAGAGGAGAGGGATGAGAGAGAGAAGGAGGAGAAAGAGAGATAGAAGACGGAGGAGGAGGAGAGAGAAAGTGGAGAGAGAGAAGAGGAGGAGGAGGAGACTCCGAAGATGAGCTGGATCTCCAGACTGTACATGTGGTTGATCAACAGCCAGAGAACCCGAGTCATCAGCGCCATGTGCGTCTCACTCAACCACTCAACAGTAAGAAACTCACACTCACAGTTTCACACACTTCTATAGAAGCATGCACCACCTCCTATAGGCGACACACACAGTCACTGTAAAGTCTATTTTATAATATATATTTGACATTAAGCCAATTAATAAGCAAATTAATTAATATTAATCACATGACTAACAAAAAACACTTGTGGGAACATGGCTTTGATCAGTATATGTGGGTTTGATACTGAGGGTAGTTACTACTGCAGATTTAAACTTTACATTATATTATTACATTATAAAGTGCATTGTTAAAGAACAAATGTTTCCCTGTGTCATGGTGAAGATGTTTGAGTTTTCCTTCCAAACTGCTCACATGGTTTTGTTTACATATTGTTTAAGGTTCAGAGAGGTTTTTTAATCCTAAATACAATCACCAGAGGTAAAACGCTAACACCAGGCTGTAAACTAACAACACCACGGTCACATGACTTCAACATCACCACTAAACTTCACCTTGTAGTTTGATTTAGCTCTGACCTCTTCTACAAAAGCCTTTCATCTTACAAAGTCAGTAATAGTTTGAAACGCAAAAGGGTCGAGTATGGAAGAATGTTCAACCTATGACGGGTAAGATCCCCCTGCTGAACCTCGGGACGACCTAAGACAGGTACAGCCACGAATACTTGACATTGTAGTTGACGAGTAGTTGGCATTGTGAGCAGGCAAGACTTGATTTTACAGCAGACTTAGGGGAAATCCTACAGACCTGAACGATGTAGGAGGGTGTTGTGTGTGCATTGACCTTGAGTGGTGGCAGCTTATTGATACCTGGGCCTAGGAGAGACACCCAATCACTGCCCTCTGGTGCACCTTCCTCAGGGCTTAGAGCCCACTTCAGACTGTCTTTGGTCCTGTGGATTTCTATATGGCACATTTATCTACTTTGAAGATTGGTTTAATTATTATTATTATTATTTTTTTCACCTCTTCTGACACCAATAAGAGAATAGTGTTAAACGATAACGAATGTTTAAATATTTAACCCCCCCCCCAAACAAAAAAACAAAAAAACAAACAAACAAAAAAACGACACTGCTGAAGTGACACATATGAGTGAAACCATGGATGTATTTCCTGGTGGCACCCGCCGCACGTTTCTCGAGCCTCAATTACCCAAAAGGCAATTCGACAATCGTCACCGTGTTGTTACGGAAGTGCCGGGGAACGCTGTGTTGCTACTCTGACAGTTGCATTCATTCTTCAGAGCAGATATTACTCACTGGTTTGTGTTTGTGGCTCCAACGTTTACGCGAAAAACTTGAGCAATGGCAGCTTTAAAATACGCAGGTATGGACGATACAGACAGTGAGGACGAGTTACCGCCTGGGTGGGAAGAAAGATCTACGAAAGATGGATGGGTCTACTATGCAAAGTAAGTGTAATCCCTCTAGTAACGTTCAGTATATGTATGCTAACCAGTGTCAGTATATGGAGTTTAGTTTTAACCAAAGGGTCATATCGGTGTTATCGGTCTGTGGCTAACAGCTTGTTAGCTACACCAGTTTAGATAAACTCATACATCTGAACCGACAGCATGAAAAGTCCACAGAGCTCATGTTACGGTAGGTTTTGTGCGCACTGGTGCTCAGCAGCTATTTAATGTGAAATGTCTCGATAAGACTGTGTCTCCGCTATCGCGAGTTGTTGCGGTGGCGTGCAGTAGCTGTGTGATCGTGAAATGAGATGCATAACAGTATGACAGTGATATTCTTTGAAAATATAATCCTAAAACCCTCATCAGTGATAGGACAGTGCACCCGCTTGCTTGTGGTGACATGGGAAGAATACACAAACCAGTACCTTACCTGGAAAATATGAAATTTTGGTTATTGGAGAAACAACTGTGTTCATCTTACTCTTTACATCAATGTCTACCACTGATAGATAGATATGATTGATTTGTTAGACATATTTCAGGTTGGTTTGCATGTCACAGGCCTATGTGATGTCTATATTGGTTGTCTTGTGTGCCTATTTGTTTTCTTTTATGAATATGTGTCATGTGTCCTTAGTATTTGGTTGAGTTTCATTGTTTTTGCAGTCTTTTTTTTCTTGCCTGTTTGTTTTTTATGTATAACACCAACCAACCAAGAGACTGCTGATGAAAATGAGCCTTTTGTCAAAATCTTGCACATTAACATTACATTGATGTTGAGCAATATGCATTGTCCTCAATATATAGATAAACGGATAAATGGAGTAGAGTAAAAACCAAGGCCACTTGATATAAACTCTTCTTTTGTCTCTGTGTATCAACAGCCACGATGAGATGAAGACACAGTGGGAACACCCCAAGACAGGAAAGAAAAAGCGTTGTGCTGGAGGTTTGCTTTATTCACTTGTTTTTTAGTTTCTTACACGTATTTCTGTGTCAGGACTAAACACGTATGCAGAGCAGAGATGTTTTTTTTTCTAACCACAGCAAGAAACAGACTCCTTATAAATCAGTTTCACCGCAGAATTCAGTGTATGAATTATACATATAATTACCTTATCTTATATGTAACCTTAGGATTATAGTCAGGGGATTGGACAGCTGTTAAATGCCTTGCTTCTTGATTGTCTTGAAGTTGTTTGGGAAAGTACAACATAAATTTTTTTTTTTTTGTGAACATAACTTTCATCCATGTGGCAAAGATATTAATTCTGGCTGTTAAAACAAATGATGTCTGTCTTTTCCCACAGATTTACCGTATGGTTGGGAGCAAGAAACAGATGAAAAAGGACAGATAATTTATGTCGAGTAAGTAGATAATTGAACCTTTGATTGCTTAACAAAGGAAGCGAATGTGTTTATTTTGGCTCCATGGGATTTGTTAGATGGCGCAATCCTGGAATTATGTTTCTATTATAACATCCTATTCCCTATTTCATTTTCAGTCACATTAACAAGCGAACCACATACTTTGACCCACGCCAGGCGTTTACAGTAGAGGATGTGATGGTGAAACCAAAACGGTATGATGGAAACACTGCTGCTCTAGAGATCCTGCAAGGTCGTGACCTCTCTGACAAGGTTGTCCTCATTACTGGGGGCAACTCGGGTGTTGGTGAGTTTCATTAAATCCTTATGTGTTTTCCCAGTTCAATAATGTTTTGTTATGGCTATGGTAGAAATCATGGACTAAAGTGTGTTTCTATAATAACACCACTAGGTGGTGATGTAGTATCACTTTGTGGTAGATAAGCGTCTGACAAGAGCATCTCCGCTCCCTGCAAGTACCCATCCCTCCACAGCCAGACATTCATCAGCATTAGCCTCCAAAATGATACACTTAGACTCAACAAATCACTCCTTAATACCGAACATGATTGTATTGAAGTTCATTAGCTGGGCTGAATTGGATGTCATTGTTAACTGTAATGAATGGTGTCCATTCGTACCCAGAAAATGCATGGCTCACTATATAATGATTTGGAAACAAATGTATTTCCTCTTTCCTTTAGTTTAAATTAGCACAAATAGTGGCCATTTGTTCAGACTTGCTGCTTTGTTCGGGATAGATAATGACAGCATGAGGGAAATAAAATAAACATAAAATCGTTAATTGTCTTTATATTCAAATCCTTTGTCCCCAGGAAAGCCACAGCAGTGTAATTGTTGTGTGTGTATATTATGAGATGTTGCAAAGCAGCACTGTAGTACATAGATTAACAGCAGCCTGGAGACCTTCACTAAACAAAGAAGCTTGTGAACTTAAACGCATTCCTGGCCTTGATCTTCATCTCTACATATATACATTATTATACAGTGAACAGTGTGGATTGTTTAGGTGTATTAATAACAAATATAACTTCTCAACTGAACTGCTTTTACTGTCTTTTCTTTGAGGAAGTTCATTTATGCAGTGGAAAATGACACAAAATAAACCAAATAACAATCACTGCAAAATCATGGAACATCCATAAAGGTAAAACAATTACTGTCTGCACCCAGGAAACAAATAATGAAAATACCACAAGCTTATGGTAAAAAACAGAGATAAATAAATGGGGACAGTAATGGCTTAAACAAATCTTTAAAGTGTAGCATGGGTCACATACCAAAATATAATTGTGTCAATTTAAGTCCTTCCGATGAAACAAACTTGACCTCTGTGGCTGCAGATGGAGAGCTTGTGTAGAGATCACTGTGTGAGGTGTACATAAACCCTCAAGTCTATCTGGAAATAATTGAGTTGTTGTAACATTTGACCTATTTTGGAGTTGGTGACTTGTATTGGAAAAACTACAGCTATTCCTTCCGGCTTACATTTGTGTAAAATCAGCATATATAAAATCTGAAGTAATTTGAAATAAATTATCCCGCAGGATAATGACGCAAAGCATGCAAAAAAAAAAAAAATTCTATCTATTCTAAGGAAGTCATGTATTCATTTTGAAATGATTAAAGACGTACTGGTTTAAAAGTATTTTCTGCAGGTTACTAAAAGTCCATCATTATGTTAAAGAACGTTTGAGAATGGAAAAAGTGAGCTGTCAACATCATTAGACAGTCTGTGGGATGCTCTAAAAGACTGCCGGATTCTGAAATAAAACAAAATTATGTGGCCTTTTGATAAAAAGGTGGCGAGCAATAATTGAAGAGGGAGAATGCAGAAAATGTAAATAATTTCAACCACAAGAGGGCACAGGAGGTCCACGATGTTGTTGCTATTTAGGGTTGAAAATGTTCCCATATTAACTCCCTCACATGGGCCTGTTTTTGCCTTAGTTAAAAAAAATATAGTGAAAAAGATAATCCACATTTAACATTTGTTGTGATGTGTTTAGTAAATGAAAATTTGTTCATCTGAAAAAAAAGCTTTTCTCAAAAGAATGCATGAACCAGTTACAACACACAGACATTTTAATACTATGTGAATGCTTAATAAACCCATATTAACATAACCTTTGTTTTACTCTACCACATATTAAATATGCATCAGCCATAATTAATAGTATTCTAATAGTAATTGCTACTGCTGGTGTGCTCCTTTGACATTCCTCTAGTGAAATGTGGTTATGCCAATTGGTTGGACCCACTTAGCATTTTAATGACATCAATAGTGTTTTAATCCAAGTGTCAAGGCTATTTCCATTTTCTTCAGTGCTTATTTCCTCCACAGGAAATGTGACATTTTTATTAGTAATGGTGGGATATTATTTAATTAGCAAATTTACATTTCAGCTCTTTAATTTAGTTCTTAATGCACACGAACATGAAAAGCACATATATGAGTTTATTTATGCATGAAATGTCATAGTCTCTGGTTTTGTGACCAGCCTTGAAGCTTCATTGCAGCAGTGCTTGGAGGCGGGACAGTAATGTGGTTTGTCTTGCCGATGTGATCGCTGCTCTCAGTTCACAACATTAGTCTTCCTCTCTCTGCTTTCTTTTGTAAATTAAAAACCAGTACCAACCTGAATGCTGTTTTTAATTGTGATAATGGAAATAAATGATCGCAGTTTGTTTTCCCCCTATTTCTCCCTCTCTCACTCTCTCCCCCCTCTCTTTAAAGGTTTTCTTACTCTTATAGACCTGTGGTTGTGCACCTGTACCTCTGCATTGATTCCTAAGTGGCTGTGACCCAGGCCTGAGCCTCCTATCCATCCCTATTACACACTCCTGCTCAGGCTCTAATTCCCCTCCTATCAACTAACTCTCAGGTTATTTACTGGCCAGGGGTCCATGGAACAGTTGTCCTTAAAGGGCCACTGTCATCATATCTCTGGCCCCTGCTGATTCCACAGACAAAACGCTTTCTTTCTCAAAATAGTGCACAACGTTGTTTTTTAAAAAAAATCTGACATTTTTGTTGTTTTTTTTTTTTTCACGCTGATCTTGAATCCTCAGTGTAAGCCCTTTCCTAAATAATCTGTTGTTGAGGCAAGACTATATTTGTATTCTCTTGACACATGCAGTCACCTCTGCCCTGTGACAGCTCTTTTGGGAACTGTACATAACTACATATATGTGTCCCCTTACCTGGGCAGGCTCTTACAGCAGGTGCCGTGCTGTCAGCACAATGTATGTTTGATAGTGGACAGAAATAACATATTGACCCTCTGTCTCACTCAAATACACATTGAAGACAGTTGGAAATTTATCCAACTGTCTTCCATGTGCTATTTTAATCCCAGTACTGTATGTCTGATGTATGAAACATGTTTAGGTGTCATTTTACTTTTGTTGATAACTGTTTTTTCTATTTTTCTAGACAGGCATTCAGAAATATAGTAGTACTGTGTATTTAGTATTATCAGTCACAACTTTTTAAAGTGTACTTATATTATTCTACATTTTCAGTGTTTATTCTTCTTTATGTTGACATGTTTGATCTGAATGTTTTTGGCCTTTCTGTACAGTGGTTGGTTGTAGAGCAATACCTGCAGTTGCAAGGCTGTACTCAATCTAAATGCATGCACTGAATTCCACATGGTATTGTTGTTTAGGTGCAGGGTCAATGCTGGAATAAGAAGCAGAAAAGACTCAGGCGGCCCAGACGGGGAATAGCAAGGATTTGGAAAGGAGCGCTTCATAATGTTTTAGTATCTCTATGCATCGTCTCTGCAGTGTTTTAGGACTTTGAATGTTATTCTTATTCATGAAAGACTAACATTGTTCTATGTTTGTGTTGATCCCAGTGTTGTGTTGGGAGGATTAAGTGTCAGGCCGGTGCTCTCCTCTCTCTGGATGGAGAGATCCCTAAGCATATTCAGTGAGTCGCAGAGCTGGGGGAGCCTCTGTGTGCAGATTAAACCCATAGCCTAGCTTTGTGGCTGATCATTAGATTGAGGCAGATTTGTTAAGCATAACTGCCATTAAATTGGCTGCAAAGCTCTGGTATTTACTGCACTGCTGTTTATGAATAAGGACCCCCTTAAAGACCCGCGCAGCGATGCGTTAAACCCGAGCCTCGGTAAGGAGGGAAATGCATTATTCATAGTGGGAGGAATTAGATGGATAAAAAGATGTTCCTGGTGAGGGTGGCATGCGGTGCCTGTGTCTCGGCGTGTGTGTGTCTCTGAGCATCTCTGAGTGGCTGCGTGTGGTTTAGATGACATCCAGAATGCATCTGTGTTTATATTCAGAGGTCTGATATTATTTTGTGTGTGTGTGT
Source organism: Seriola dumerili (assembly GCF_002260705.1). Classification (NCBI taxonomy): domain Eukaryota; kingdom Metazoa; phylum Chordata; class Actinopteri; order Carangiformes; family Carangidae; genus Seriola; species Seriola dumerili. The sequence continues at coordinate 4,692,151 of NW_019174474.1, read as the reverse complement.
GTGTGTGTGTGTGTCCGCTGAGGGGAATGGCCGGCCCATGTCCTGCTCTGTGTCAGCTTGTGAACTTAGCGAGGAAATTGAAGGAGAGTTTTATTTTTTTTTCAACTGGCATTTCATGTCCTCTCTGATGAATGTGTTTATTGGCTACGTAATGAGAACCAGTTATGGTTGGTTAGTCAAATTATTCAACTTTATTAACCTTGGATGAAATTTGCTATGCAGACCCAAACTGGTGTAACATGCAAAGAGTATTATGCTGGAGGCCAGAAGGGTTCAATAATGATTACAGCTCTAATATAATAGAACTGAAGTGGTTAGAGAGAAAAGATGGAATACATATATGTGCTCAAAGGCTGTAGGTAAAATAAAATGAAAGGTTACTGGGTTATTGTGTGTAGTCAAGTAGTTTATAGACCTATCGAGTTTACAGTCTGCAGATGATGAGGGGATGAAAGTTACATGATGGGGGGGATTTTGATGACAGTGATGAAAATAGCTCTAATGCTCAGGAGATATGTGTGCATGAGCAGGCTTCTGGGATCTGTTTATCTTTGTGCATTTGTGTGATTTGGTGTGGTGTGTGTGTGTTTATCAAGTTTACTGGTGTCAGCGTGCGTGCGTGTGTGCGTGTGTGTGTGTGTGTGTGTGTGTGTGCGTGTGTGCGTGCGTGTGTGCATGTGCGCGTGCGTGTGTGTGTGTGAGTGCGTGTGTGCATGTGCGCGTGCGTGTGTGTGTGTGTGTGTGTGTGTGTGAGTGAGAGAGGTAGTCGGGTTAAGTCTGGCTGCAGGAGGAGCATGGGGTGACCAGTGTGGTGTGAGGCCATGATGAGAGATTGTGTAGGGAGTTGGAGGTTGACACAGAGGGTCAGAGGAAGAGAAGGGGGGGGTGGGGGTTGGGTGGGTACTAGATAGGCGCTGCATGGAGGGTGAGACAGCATTGAGGGGGTAGGAAGGAGGCAGAAGGAGACAGGGAGGGGTAATAGAACCACTCCAGTGCTCTGGCCTGGAACAGCTCAACCTTGGGCTGTAATTACTAACCATACATCCCACTTTTGGGGTGACATCGCCCTCCTCTTGGACTAATGGAGGGGAATTAGAGGGGATCTTAAAAGTCACAAAGTGTGTGTGTGTGTGTGTGTGTGTGTGTGTGTGTGTGGGTGGGGGGGGGGGGGGGGGGGGGGGGAGTTGTGCCGTTCCTCACTTCTTGGGACAAGAAATACACAAGCACAGGGCAGCAGCAGGTACAGGTGCGCTCATCACGAGACAGTCAGGAGTTAGTCTGAATCTGGAATCACTCCATTGTTTACTTATTTACTATGTTCTATATACTGTAAAAGACACTCAATAGATTACAGAGCGCAGAGAACAAATATTTTGACTAAAACTTTATTTATTTATACAGCACAAATCATACATCAAATGTGACTCCAAGTGCTTAACATAAAAAGAGCATGAGTTTAAATAAAAACACTTAAATGATAAAACAAAGCATGATATAATAAAGATAATAAATTGGAGATAGAAATAACAGTAAAAGTGGAAGTGTCAGTAGACAACAGTAGATAAAAGCCAGGCTAAAAAGGTGTGTTTTAAGTTTTCTTTGAAAGATAAGCACACAGTCTGCTTCCCACAGGTCCTCTGGCAGACTCGACCAGAGCTGAAAAGATCAGCTGATTAACTGATTCCCTCGTTTCAACTTCTCCAATGTGACGATTTGCTTTTATATCATATTAAACTGAAGACGTTTGGGATATCTGAAGACATTACCTTTGTCTTACAGGAATTATAACAGGCATTTTTCACTGTTTTCTGACAATTTATTGAACAAACATTCATTGATTAATTTATAAAATGATCTGCGGATTAATCAGTAATAAAAATAATTGTTAGTTGTGGCTTGTTTCAGACACACGAGTCATTGGTCATTTTGCCTCATATATAGCTGACAGGCGTAGGGTCATAGAACTGTCATTTTGATATCTGGGTGGGATTGTTAGGGTGTCCTGGTGGCCTAGGGGTTAAGAATGACCATGAACTGAAACGTCCTGGGTTCAAGTCCAGCTGGGAAGCTCTGTTGCATTTCATTCCCAATTTCTCTTTCCCTTCATTTCCTGTTATCACTCTACTGTCAACTTCATAATAAAGGCATATAATACTAAAGAAAATAATTTTTCTAAAAATGTTGGATTGTTAGCAGAATGTGGTGTACACATCATTGACAGTGTAGTGCACTGGACCAGATGGAGAGGGACTGCAGCTCGCTCGTGCCTCACATCACTTTTAATAAATCTATTAATTTATAAACACTTTACCAACTCAAAGTCCCAAGAATCCTTATGAATAAATCAAATTGATTGCACCAAATTAAACCAGTGAGAGATGCACAGAATTAAACTGTATAATTAACAGTCGCAGATTTAACATATTTATTCATCCAGTGATATAACACACAACATATTTTTATGCTGGGCATTACAGTTAAAAATGGCGTGTAATTCACAGAGGTGGGGTGATATGTAGTGTGTTCATGATCTGTGTTGCTCCTTCAGGTACAAATTCAGCTCTGGCGAAAGGGGATTGTGGGAACTCGACATGTTTACCCACAGGTCTTGTAATGATCTGAATTGACTTCTGTTTGCCCAATTGTACTGCAGAGCTTATTTTAGTTAAATGCCTCTTTGGATGCAGATCAAGAGAGAGAAGGAGCAGGCAGCTTCGTTTGCCAAATAAACACGTTTACTGACGAGGCTGGTAATGATCTCATTACACTGAGCCAATACACCTGTGTACGAGGGGGATCCAGAGAGGGGCGGCGGGCCAGGAAGGACAAACAAAGCGTGAAATCACTAAATCACACTCATTATTGGGGGATATCAGTAGGGCCAGGATCCTAATGTACCATGAAGAGCATTCACTGCTTAATGGACATTTTACACAATTTTTATACATTTTATACATTTATACATACACGGTAAAGCAAATTTTCAACAATAGCTGAGGCATTTACTTATTTTACGTATTTTTTATTTCATTGTGAATCTTCAGATTTAACAAGCGCATTATCTTCATCTCACACCTTTTTTCAAAATGTTCTGAGACTCTTCTTCTTATATCTCCATGTTTACCATGTTGTTGTCTGATTAGACAAAAGAACCTGGAAGATCACAGCAGCGTAGCATAATAGTCAGGCCTCCTGTGTGTTGTAAAACAGTTTATGGCGTCTGTCAATCCACCGGAGCAAAAGAAACCTCCCTCTGACCTCTCGTCATGTTCCACCATCAGTGTACAACGCTCAAACAGGCTCTCTTTGTTGTACACCTGACCAGGAGCTAATTTCAGTGCGGCCCTCTCCACCGTCAACATGGGTGAGAGGGCAGGGAGTCTCTGTAACAGCAACGCCGCTCTCGTTATTTCACAATTAATGTCAAGCCCTTGTTATTTGTCACTGGAAATACATGGCTTTGGTGCTGCTGCTGTTGTTGCTGCCATATTCTAATTTGTTCTCCATTATGGAAAACACTGGTGTCGATTAATTTCACTTTCATGGCTTGTACACACAACAAGTGAGAGGGAGGTGGTGTTGTTTACCAGCAGCCAGCACTCGTGTCCAATTTATAATGGCAAAAAAAAATGCTTTTAAATTATGGCATGTTTGAAATCCTTTTTTTTTTTGTTTTTTTTTTATCATTTGCAAATTTTGGTTGGTCCTCTGTTGTACAAATTATGTGCTGAGCTGTAACCTTCACACTTTTCCTTATTAGTATTTAATTAAATTATAGTGACAATGCAGACGTTTTGTATGACGTTGAGAAGATTTTATGACGTTTGTTTCCTAAAGCCTGCTGCTCCACCTGCAAATTCAAAAGCGCATATTTACTCCGGGAGTCACACTGCTCATTTTTTTTTTTTTTTTTTTCCTGTCATGTTGTTTTTATTTTCATTTCCATTTCCTCTGAGTGAAATGATCTCCGCTCACAGCCACAGTCCCCTCCATTACACCTAATAAGGTGTCATATAATTTAATTCCATGCTTCACTTGTCAGAAAGGGCTTCCAATCCTACTCCAATTTTGAGTTTTAATAGATATTAGTCCTTAACACTCTCCTCACAATTAGGCCTCCCAGTTTTGCTCTTAATGAAAATCAGATTAAGACATATAATCTAATTACAGTTCATATTAATCCACCCTCTGATACACTCTGCCTCTCAGACCCTCTTTGGTGCAATCAGTTATTTTGCCCGCCAGTTTGTCAGTCAGGACACTCGCACTGCGAATGTGTCTATGTGACTCTGGTTTGTATTTACTGTAGAGGTGGGACTGAATAATGTGATGCTGCTCTACGCTGTTGAACTTTTCCACGACACTTTGAGGGATAGTAAATGTCAAAGGAAATAAAAATACGGTGAAGGAAAAAAGTTAATCTCATAAATTAATTCAACCTACGGGTTGAAATGACCCATTTAGACTTGTAATTTAGAAATGAACTTCTCTCCCTCTATCTTCCGTTTTTGTCAGTTTTATCGTGACTACATGATTTGGATGGAGCCATGAAGTAGTCTTAGACTGATAAATTCTGTGCGTATCTGCGGACCTCGTTTCATGGGAGAAATGTCCTTATCAGAGGCCCTTTGATGTTCTGAAATATCACACCGTGGTTCAGTCTGAATGTCATGTCTGTTCGATTGTTCATTTGACACTCCTCTATTATGAGCCATGTTTTCATAATTACTGCCATCACTGTATAATTACCAACATAATTAATAACCGACCTCCCTTCCTCTAACCCAGTATGAGCGGAGATACCTTCTTGAGAGCCGGCGGTCAGATCCAAAACTTTATCTTAGACGAGAGGAAGAAGTCTTGAACCACAATTCCATCAGTTTCATCACTTCAGAGAGAAATGATTAACTCTCTCTACTAGACCACTGGGTTTCTCAATGAAAGAAATTATATGGAAAATTGATAGGGATTTTAACTTTCAACCCCCACCATCACCACCACCACCCCATTAGATTCAACCCCTGAGAATCAAAGTTATCTTCAGAAAAAACTAATCTTTGAAGCATTGCTCGCTTTCATTATTATTTTTTTTTCTCTTCACGTCTTTATCTGTCTCTGTGTCTCTCTGTCTCCCTCCTCATGTCTCAGGCTTTGAGACAGCCAGGTCCTTTGCTCTTCATGGTGCCCACGTGATCCTGGCATGTCGAAACCTGTCCCGGGCCAGCAAGGCTGTTGGCCTCATACAGCAGGAGTGGGTAAGTGACAGGCAAACCCCCCCCAAGAACCTAGCAAATTGTCTGATCTTTCTCTGCTCTCTGTTGTTTTCTTATCATCAACAAATGTTATAAAAAGACCAAAAGTAACAATGAATTGATCTTACTAACAGGTTTTGGCAGGGAAGCTAAAACATGATGTATCTTACTCCTTTATGCTACTGGCATCTGTTGCCCAAAAACTACTTAAAACACATTAGTGAGCCACTCTGTTACACTGGATGACTTCATTATAACAAATATGTGCACTGTATTTTATTTTGAGTCAATCCCACATTCATCGTCCTGCTGCCATAAATACTTACTGGCATACCAAATGTGTATTAATCCACAGTTGAAAATAGTCAGAAGGTTCGGACACTATAGACGGATTAATATGCTGCTGATTTTGGTCTTTTCATGGGATTTGTTTGTCGTAATAAAACAAAAAAAAAACAAAAAAGAAAAAAATTTAAAAACATAAAAAAGAATTTTATCAGCCTTATCCTTTCCTTTTCTATCCTTTCATGTAATATGTGTGAAACATTATAGCCCTATGTTTATTTGGTATTGTCAATTCTATATGTAGTGCTACAGAGTATAATCTATATATAGACTATCTAATTGAATCTCTGTATGAGAGATCTGTGTTATGTCTATCCGTTACCCCCTTTGATCCCTCCATTAAGGCCTTTTTTCTAGACTCCAGACACATTTGTGTTCAAGGGCTATATAAATACAAATTGACTTGACTTGTTCCAATGTGAACAGTGGACGTGTGATATGTCTCATGTTACATTAATTCACCTCTCAATGGCATGAAATAAATTATCATGAAACGAGCATAAAATTTCTCCATGATCCATGTACTCAGGTCTCCCTTGTTAAAGAGAAAACCTTTGTATTTATGTTTAGGCTTTCACAAACTGTCTGCACACTTCTCAGGAAAGGTGAAGAAACTTCTGTATAGCTGTCTTTAGTAAAGCAAGAGAGAAAGGGAGAGTTAAAGGGAGGGAGGCAGAGAGAGGGAGAAAAAGTGTGAGAGGGCATCTGATAATTACCTGAGATTATTGCTCTAATATCGCTGCGCTTGTGACGCGTCCCCAGATTTACGAGTGTGGGAAAATAAACAAGTGAAATGTGGGTGCTGGAGCAGAAAGAATAAGCCATTAGCACTGGGTTGATTACAGAGACCAGGACTTGAAGAAGAAGGAGTGTGAGTGCTCGGCACAGATATGGAGAGAGAGGCTGAGAGGGGGGGAAAAGAGGGAGAGAGAAAGAGAGAGGGAGACAAACGCCTTTGAGCGAGAGTAGATCCGCAGTGTTTAAACTCACCCAAGTCTCTAATTGAAGTATGCCCCTGGGGCTGTCAGTGCTGCTCCACAGTGTGAAATCCAGTGTACAGATCTATTAATGTAGCTGCTTTGTCTGAATGAGTGAGAAAAAGCTCTGATCCAAGTACCAGATTTTGTAGCCAAATTGATTTTCACATCACACCTGACACAGAATTATCCAAGGTGTTGTTAAATGTTTATTAATTAACAAATGGAAGCTGCTTGGAATTGTTTCAAAAGATTAAACGATTGGTGACCTCTGCAGTGTAAACGATAATCTTCCCTATTTGTGGTACAGTGGCATACAGCATGTGCAGATTGTCAGCAAATTTAATAGAGACTGAGTTAATAGAGTTCTGTATAGTTCAAATGGAGCATGAGTAGTGAATTAGCATTCCCTACGCTCACTCCATATTTCCTTCTCAAGGAATCCCCCTGTTATAGGCTAATGAATAAAAGTCACAATATCAGAATAAATCTTTGCCGCAAATTCTCCCCTCTGGCGGCATTATTAATAGATTCAGGAGAAGAATAGAGAGGAGGATTAATCTTTAAGATGATGGATGGGCTCTGCTCGCCTTCCCATGCTCCTACGTTAAGGTCATTTTGATAAGAGAGTATATTTTGGGGTCCTCTGTACAAAAGGTCATCATATCTACTTCCAGGTCCCTCTCAGAGTTCCGCTCTGGCTGCCAGGAGTGGAACTGCTGTCCCGATTGCACAGGACCTCTGACCCCTAACTACCTGCTTACTATTACTCTGAACTCTCTCTTTCTCTAACTCTCTCTCTCTGTGTCTCTGGCTGTGTGGGCTAGCGTTGCTGTTCGGAGGTGAGAGTGATGGCTCATCCGCAGTGCAGGGTGGTGCGGTTCAGCGTAGCGCCATGTACTGACAGTGGGTGTAATAGGGGGGTCACAGATGGATAATGGGCAGGTCAGAACAGCCACTGGCTGTTAGGAAGAGCAAGGTCAGAGGGTTTATCCTTCCCAGGCAATCATACTGTGCTCTGCCAGAAACGGCTACAGTATAAACAGAACAATACATTTTACACAAGATTCCTGGAAGAAATCTCCTCTGTACGCCTTCTTTAACCAGTATGAAAATATTTGTTTCTATATTTAGCATATTTAACTGTTCATTTGTACTTGACATAATAGAGCTTTTTGCACTTCGGAGTTTTGCGTTTGTGCTGAGCTTTTATCATAAAATTAGTTTCTTGCTGTGATTATGCTACACACTGTGTTCATGATGGGACTTTAGTTGCATCTCCACTGCAGGCCCAGTCTGAGCAGAACGTGTTGTTTTCTCTGCCTCTATTCGAGCTGTGAGGTGAAACCCCTCCAGCAGGCTCATTAGGGGAGTTTAGAGTGGCGGAGAGGGGATAAACATTTACCTTATGATTGTGTTTTACAATAAGCCTGATGCTGGTTGCCTTTATAGGGTTCAAAGGGGGCTGTTTTTACAGGCTGTGATGAAGCCACAGTAAAACCAGGAGGGGATTAAGCAGCAGATGGGTGCTGAGAGAGATGGAGGGAGAGCAGAGGGAGATGGGAAGACAGATAGAGAAGGAGAAAATGCAGAGAGTGAAGTGTGGTAAGCCCAAAAAGAGACAAGACAGATAGATTAGGTGAACCCAAAACTTTGACTAATGTACTTTGTAATTTTCCATATTATTGTAAAATTTGCACTCTAGTATTGTCATATGGAGACCTTCAGGGAGATCTGCTGTGTGAATCTTTAAGCTCAGAGTTTTTGGCCTCTGCCCTACGCTTTAACTACATGTCATTTTACCACAGCCCCTTACCTACATATCTATCTCCTATTCTGCTCACAGTACAGGCAGGTTAAGTTGCTGGTTAACAACCAAAGTGTTGCCTGCGTGCCAGAGATTTATTTTTCCTGATTGCCTTTAAAATTCTGCTTATCTTTGACTCCAGTTTTTCCCTCAGAAGGCTGTAATGGACTCCCCTGAGATGCAGCCCACTGCTTGGTGGGCCAAGCAAGGCCCTTGGCCCCTGAGTAGAATACAACACACACACACACACACACACACACACACACACACACACACACACACACACACACACACAAACACACACGTGTGCCATGGTCTTATTTTGTAATTTCTTTCCTTTTTTTAAAATCCAAAATGCTTATTTCCCCTACTGCCCCTTTCTACAACACATGCTAATGAGATGCTTTGTAAAGGCGTTAATTAGCGAGCTAGTCACTGATTGCTGTGCTTGTTTTTGTTGTGTGTGTGTGTGTGTGTGTGTGTGTGTATGGCAGGGGGGTATTAATATGGCTGTGTGCCGCTGAGGAGAGTTCTGTCAGGGTCTGCTCTGGAACCAATTAGGCTAAAGCTCAGTGTCCACTGAGGCTGCTGGGAGAAAAAAGCCTGCTGCTTGCAATGTCAAACAGCAGCATTAACACAGGCCAGAGAGGCAGAGTGAGACAGGCGGACTGAGAGCCGATAAACAGTGGTCACTCATACAGGCAGACAGACTGCCTGATAGACCTGATAGACCTGATAGACAGTTCCTCTGCTAGATATGAAAAGCAGACAAAGAATACACTCATAATCTCTGCCACAAACCTCTACCTTCATTACCTTAATCTCTCTCACTGTTTACACATTACATATACATAATATATATATATATATATATATATATATATATATACTGTATATATAATATAAAATGTTGAAAAACTATCCATGTTGACACTCTTGCTGGAGCTCATGCTGTAGGATAAGGTAACATCAGAATCAATGAAACACAATGTTCCTTCCCAAGTGTCTGCTATTTCAGGTGGAGAGACTGGATTTTTACAAAGCACAGGTGGAAGAGGTCTTGAAAGACAAATGGAAAAAAGACAGCCTCACCTTGAAGATGTCAGTACATAAAGTTGTGCTCCCATACCTTCCTGAAGCACAATCTTTCCGAACCTCACTGGCTTGTGATTTATAATGAGAATATCACATGTTTATGTGTCATGGCCTACATACAGCAGTATGAGGTGGCAAAGTTCTGGATGAGTCCCACATTTCCTCTAGAAAGCTACTTTCTTGCATGACTGTGTTGATGCAGTCATACATTCAGACCTCTTTCTGTGTCACCCTCACTCTGCATTTAACCTGAATCACACTTGTTTGTAGAGAATTGGTGGGTGTTTGTGTGTTTGTGTGTTTGTGTGTGTGTGTGTGTGTGTGTGTGTGTGTGTTTGTGTGTGTGTTGATGCATGTGTGCCTGCATTTGTCCATTTGCCCGGTGCATAACCTCCTGTGTCAGTCTGACAGGCCCTGTGCCCCCGCTGGCCACCATGCCATGCGACGCTCCTCCTGCTGAGGCCAACAGGAAGTGACACATGTGAAATGCTGACCTGGTCAGTTGCAGCCCCCTCCAGGGCCTCAGGATGCTGCTCTTTTAGTCACTCTTCCCCTCTCTTCCCTCGCTCCCTGGCTTTTTCTTTTCTATTTTTTTATCTTCCAGAAGAACCTCAAAAGACTTGCGTCCGCCTCCATTCACCCGTCGATTCTGTAACACTTTTTTCCCTCTTTGTCTCTCTCCCAAAATGATTAAGGAAATTGCAGCCCATTTCCCAGGTCAGTGAGCAGTTCTGTATCACTCTTCTCTGCTGCCAGAGAGCCCGGTAGATCATAGTTCATAATGTTTAGGTCTTATATCTTGCAGGATTTGACCTTTAGCTTGTTTTTCCTAATGCGATTTCACAACCACCTTAAATGTTTTAATGTCATGTGAACACACAAAAGATTATTTTCTTCCCTTTTTGACCTAAAAACAAGACAACAGCAGTTTCTCTGATTACTTTAGTGAAACATACCTGTTTAGGACAGCTCACGTGGTGCACCTCCTTTCATTAAAAAGCATAGGCAAAAGTATTTTTTTTGCATGAAGGTTATGCTGACACACCACTGTTAAAGCTCAGATAAATCCGGTGGAGATTGTTGTTGGTGATGTGGAAGCTTGTACTTAAGCAGCCCTAGAGCTCCTTTTCAGACCGTCCCCAGACTATACCAACATTATACCTACGCTTCTACCTCTCGCTGCTTTCCCAATCCTCTCCTCCAATCTCAGGTGCATCCACTGAATCATTTAGGGAGAGGCGGCTGTCCCTTATTTTCAGGATGAAGCATTGTGCAAATCGGTCTGTTTCCTTGCGTATTAGTAGCACGTGCACCCCCCCTCTCTGGGGAGACCTTCTCATCTCTCTTTATTTACTTATTTATTTGCGTGTTTCCTGCCTGTGTTCTGTCTGTAAACTGGGAATAGAAAGGTCCCACATCCCCAACTATACTCTGCATCAGCTTGGCGCTGAAGAGAGCAGAAAGGATGGATGGAATGAGGGTGGAATTGCGATATGTAAATTTGATGAGGAAACCCCTTTTTTCTTCAAATTTATCCAGCTCTGATTCCTCCAACAAGCAACCACACAAAGCTCTGAAACTACAATAGGGTTTACTGTAATATACCACTGAGGAGTTCTTTACATTACACAGGTGGCGGTTACAATGCAGCTTGTGGGAATACTAAAGGAGTCTTTGTGTAGTGTAGGCTGTTAGTATAAAAGTGTAAGAGTTGAATACCTCCAGGTTGTAACAGCACAAAGCATTTCATGTGTATGTGTGTGTGTGTGTGTGTGTGTGTGTATATATATGATTGTGCATCTCTGTAATACATGTCACAAGTACAGTATATATGCACACGTACATGCACGTGCGTGGTCATTGCGCACACCCATCCACATGGTGTGTATTTAAATGCTTGATTATGCATTTTGCATAGCTTTGGGACATGCATCACTCTTCCCAGACTGCTAATAAAGTGACCAGGGAGATGGGGAACCTAAATGAATCCTAAAGTGCCTGGCTTGCATTCCTCACTCCCTCACTCTCCCTCACCGCTCTGCTTAGTTATTCCAGCCCGTCGTGAAAAGCTGTGCGCCGCTCAGCTCTCCTCCTCCTTATGTCTGTCTGCTATAGCCAGGTGCTCTGTCTCCTGAAGAGGTGTGGCCTGCTCCTAATTGCCTGGACCACAGTGAACTATGGGCAAATGCTCTGTGTGAAGGAGCACCGTTGAGGAATAATTTTGAATAAATCACATAGTTAGCCGGGTGGTATTTTCTGCTAAATAAGCAGTTCGGCAGCCGTCTCACATGGAGGTGTGAGCGTTAGAATGACGGGTCACTTGCCATAGGTCATGTTGGGGAGGATTTAAATGATTTAAATGATGTCACTGCCACTGAAGGGGACAGGTTGAGGAAGGATGTGTAAGGCAGCACCTCTTTGTTGTTTGAACCTGACAGACTCTCATCCTTCACTCCTTCACTCTCCCCTCTGAAGGAGGGCTCATAGCCCTGGGACGAGGGCTTCTTATGATGAGAGAGGTGAGAGGTTGCTTGGATCTCTTTCACTCTTTCCCTCTCTCTTTCTCTCTCTGCCAGCAGAGAATGTTTTTATTGAAGTCTGAGAAGTGCTGACCACAGAGAGACAAGTCCAGTGCACACTGTAATGTTTTAAATCAGGAGATGAGCCAGTTGTAATAAGCTGCAGCCAAATAGACTCAGGCTTAGTTGATGTCTGCCAAACAAGCAAACATAACGTAATGTTGAATGCAGAAACCATCTGGCAACTGGCTATAACATTTATCTGCTATTACCCCAAGCTCCTTTAGCATCTTTAGCACAGTTTGAAACGAGCACAGGCTCTCAGATCCCATGATAAAGTTCATAAGAGATGCAATAGACTAATTAGATGTAATTCTGTGTTTGATGTCGCCATGAGATTTAAATTGTCTGATGCTGTCTCTCATCATCTTTCATAACCCACCAAGAGTATGTTCAGGCATGAAATGGGAACTTAATGAGTTTATGTATGTGTATGTACGTGCATGTGTTTGGTGCCCTACATATCCATGTCTGATTGCATTTCACATATTAGAGGGAAGAAAAAAAACAAAGGGAAAAGGAGAGGACGGTGTATGCGTGTAGTCGGTTGTCAGTTTGTTTCTGCTGTGAAGGACAGAGGGATTGTCTGCTAATGAACAGACAAGTGCGTCACAACGAGTCAACAGCTGCCATGTCCGACCATTCGGACACTGTAAGTCACAAATTTCAATGTCAGACTGTTCAAGAATAAGAGCTGCAAAGCTCTCTATAGTCAAATGCCATCGCCAGAAGAAACGTGTGGAATCATGATGATGCTGTCGCGAACAAGATGAGAATGTTTTTTTCTTTTCAGTTGTGAGTGTTTTTTTTTAAAGCAAATAGAAAGCAGGGCAACAAAAGCAATCTTTAATTTTTACCATGTAAAAATATACTATTTTATTTTATTTTTTATTAATAGTATTTTTTTTTAATATTTTCGTTGTATTTTGGGAAGAACTTTGCAAATCATCTTTCTTGACTTTTGCTTGACTTTTGCTTTGACTTGGCTTTTGCTGATATGGCTGTGTCTGTGAGCCTTGTTGTTTGTAGGATATCCTCTGCAGTCAGGTCTCATGGAACTGATATCAGTGAACCGCTGCAGGCATCCAAACAATCCTGCCCCAGGCACAGCTATCATTATTTTCTAGGAAGTTGTGTTCATGTACTGTATGTGTGAGCGTGCATCTAAGTATGTATGTGTGTGTGTGTGTGTGTGTGTGTGTGTGTGTGTGTGTGTGTTTGTGGGTGTGTGTGCGTGTTTGTATGCGCTTTGACACAGAGTTAACACTGGTTTACAGCTTAATCAGTCTGTGTAACTGAATGCATATTTATCAGAGAGAAAATTCATGCTCAAAGAATCAGACCTCAGCCCATACATCATTATCAAACACACATACGCACATGCATGCACACCTTGGACACACACAGACACGCACACATGCACACCCTTGGACACACACAGACACACACACACGGATCCACATTTCATTAGAGAGGCAGATTCAGGCAGCAGTAGATTAAAAACAACGTGTGTTTTTACAGGTCCATAAATCAAGCATGGGACGAGGGGGATTCATTTAGAGAACACCAGAGTTGTGGCGTAGTTGCCCTCACGTGACTAATGCTTAACTGCGATACTTTGATACACTGCCTTTTTATTAGTTTCATTCTCTCCTGCCCCATATCAATGATTATCTCTCAGCTCACATTTGACTTGCAGAGTAGGCTAGATGTTGTGTTCATTTTGGTCGAAGATTTCGATGATGAAGCGGCTTCCTTAGCTAACCAGTGATTAAGCCTACACATTGGCAAGTGATCAGGCCTACAGAACAGTATAACAGCATAATGTGTCCTAATTGTACACAGCTATCGTACATAGGATTGATCTTGCGTCTATGATCTAGATAAAGCACTTTATTTTTCTACTTACAGATTCTGTATTTGGATGGTAAAGCCAGGTCACATTCTTTATTCTCTCCATGCATTGAACTGGTCTCCCGGTGGATGCTGAACAGGGCTGTTAATCTGTTATTGCTGTTTGGGCTGCTCATACTTTCAAAATGGTACCAGTGTATTAATGGTGTGTGAAGCACTCCTATAAAATGTTTTGTTGATCGGTGATGTTGGGATATAAATGCAACATCACACATGCACACCCACACACTCACTCCCTCTTCATATGTCATACAGCTGTAGTCTGAATGCCCACTCTGCAGGGTGCTTCTGATGTTTACCTCTACGTTCATGTGTCTGTGTGTTTGTAATCCTTGGTTTCACAGCCGTCTGTGTGTGTGTCAGTGCTGGTCTCAGGCTAGAGAGCAGGTGTAATTTCCCCTGCACTAAAACCCCAACAAGTGGCACCAGGGGAGAGAGGAGCATATTACAGGTTCAAACGGCTCTGCTCCCGTGGACTACAGAGAGCTACAGGCTCTCCTGACCTGCGACCAGGCACAGCCCTGGTGTGTGTGTGTGTGTGTGTGTTTGTGTGTTTGTGTGTTGAGGGAGGCTCAGAGGTGTCGGAGCTGCCTCACTGTGTTTCTTTCATAGTGTAAAGCCTTTATTAGGGTCTGGACCTGTTTGGGGGGCCGCAGGGCAATATTATTTCACATGTTCCAGTCGAGAAATGAGCATGTGTGTGTTTGCGTGCGTGTGGGTGTGTGTTTACTGTACAACTTTTAGATAACCAGCTCTATATAGAGGCAGGTTAGAAGGTGAACAGGTTGGGTAAATATATCAAATAACTCTGTAATGAAAACCTGCTGTAAACCAGTGAACACAGTTTGACCTCTAACCTCTAACTCCCACAGTCACAACATTATATGTAGACCACAGGGGCTCAGCTGATTAAATCTGCGGGGGGTCTGGATGCCATAAAGAGGAAGTGTGATGTCTCAAACTTTGGTGAGCTTTTTGTTCTATCAGTATTGTCATAATGGATTGGGTTATTTTTTTTCTGAGAGGACAGTTGACTTTTATGCAATTTTTAAAGCAATTTTAGTCGTTGACTATTTGCAAAATCACTCCCCTGGACAGCAAATGTCCAATCCTTGGATGCTAGAGACAGAATCAGAGTTTAGGGTATCTTTATCAGCTCTGTCCTGCTCCATTAGATTTGGGAAAGATGACACTCCATCCACCCCAGCCAAACTCGTTATCTGAGATAGCGTTATGTGTGTTAAACACATTAGTTAGTCCTCATCCTAACAGCCTTTTCTCCTGTAATGTTAAAAGGGAAACACAGTGTTTGGAAATATGAACAATAAAGCATAAATCCAATCTTTTTCCTGATAACACTATCTGACTCTACACTGCAATACAAGAACACTGCTGTGTTTCCATTTTGTTGTCTTCTTCATGGCTCATCAACTGGTGAGGATGTTAACTTTTTGCCAGGAATATACAGCTTTAGCCTCAGTCTTTTAGCAAACTATCACGAGTATATATTTTATTTTTAAAATTAGGTAACTGTAAACCTTAAAAAGTCATCCGAAAATGCCGTTTTCAGCCAACTCGGTGAGTCAGTGTTAACTTAGTTGTTGCAGTTGATAAAATCTACTTCGCCCTGTTTATGTCTCTATCTGTCAGAAATCAACCCACTGCTTCCAAAATTACTGAGAAATTAAAGTGGTAAATCCGCCCTCACTATTGTTGTAAACTGCACACAGGCAATGCGAGAATGGAAAGCTTGACGGTCGTGGCAACAGTAGTTAAAGGTCAGTTGGGTCAGACTCCTATTGGTATTTTAGAGCGCAGGTGCAGAAGTGTCAGTACAAATGTCTGAGGAAAATATTAGCTCTAATTCATTTCTACTTGATAATCCACAGAGCGTCTTCTCCCCTGTCATTTACAGTGGTATTCTATCAGACACAGAGACCTGCTACAAGATAGAGTAATTTGACAGACCTTTGTCATTCAGGTCTGACTGTGGCAGTGAATGGTGAACGGAGTTAATTGGTGCCTCTCATCTCTCCTCCGAAGGGCACTGCTGCCTAATAATACAGTGTCATGATAAATTAGCCCAAATAAAACCCTACACACAGCAATGAATGATGTGCTTATGTCTGTATGAGTGCATGTGGGTACATGGGCACTTGAATATTTCCTCGAGTGAGTCTGCCTCATTAATTTTTTGGTAACCAAATCTCCATTAGGTTTGAATGAATGACCAAAGTTGAGCCAACTAGGGCAAACAAGAGGGCCGGACTGATGGGCAGGCGGGAGGTAAAATCACTAGGGATGAAGGGAAGAGTGCAGAGTGTGGGTGAGGAGAGAGTGAAGGAAGGAGTGAGGTGAGGTGAGATGGGGGTGGTGTGGCAAGGATGCTCATCCATTACATCCCACAGCGGCCCAGGGGTTGGCTTCAGCAAGACTGATTCAGAGCGATCAGGTTTGGACTCCATCTCCCATAAATCCTGGCATGTGACGCTGATGGATATGGGCCATAAAGCCTCCCGCTCTGACATGTGGAGAGCAACATGGAGAACCATGGGAAAATGTGAGTGCTCCAGGTTAATGTCAACGAGGCCTGGGAGTGAAGAGGGGATGATGGAGAGAAGGAAAGACAGGGACAGTGAGAGATCAGAGGTGCAGAGAGGGGGATTGAGAAGACTGAGTGGGCCGAGAGCAGAATGTGAAACAGCAGAGAGTATGTGGGAACACTCTAACAGAATTTACTGTGACATTGCAATAATTCAGCTGTCACCATACTGGTTTAAACTCATGTTGCTTGGAGTGCAGTAGGTAGTGGCACCCCATTTGAAAGAGACAAAGACATGTAAATATCTTGACACTGACACTCATTTTGTAATTTATTTCCTCCCATCTTCAGAGCTTGGTAATAAGCCACATGGCTATATCACAGTGTTTGGCAAGAGTATTAGTGTTTTTGTAGTGTAATTAATTGTGTGTGTCTTTTCATTTATTCTGTTATTGTATGTCTACGTGGTGTTTAATGCATGACCAAGACAGATATAGCTCATTAAAAAAGCCTTGTGATTATAAAAGGGCCAAATACAGGAACTGCCGACCTGGCTAGACAGGAAATGGAGACATGTATACTTCCTCATTAACAGAACCCCATTTGGGCCATAAAGTACCATCCCAATGCGCTCAAGGAAAATGCCCTGATTAGAGGAGTGGAGGGGCATTGTTGCCCTAATGAAGGTTTCCCCCACAGTCATTTATGATATTGGTATGGGTGGTATGGTGACTAGGCCTGTGGGATGAGCTGACTTACGGAGAGATGGACGTGAGCTAGCGGATGCAGTATATTTGGATTGGTGGGAGAGATGAGAGGGCCAGGGGAATGCATATCCACAACTCATTTGCGGGAGTCAGTTTTACTAGGTTGGGCTAATGGAGATGAGCTTGTGTTAAGAGCCAGGGGAGACGCTAATTTTACATAAAACCAAAAGAGGCCTGAGAGCTGCGAGGGTGTGTGTGTTTTGTGTGTTAGGTCAGGTTGTGCTTGCTTTATTCTGCCGGCTCACCAAGCGAGCACTGACCATCTTTTCTCATAGAAGCTTTCTCTATCCAGCTTGAAGAGAAACGATTGACGTCACTTATCATTACCATGTTTGCTCTTTTAATTTACATTTTAATGAATTGATATCTGATTAAAAAACACTGCATTTGGTTTAATCGTGCAGAGAGAGAGAGACCTCCGTTCAGATTTACTGAGATTGTGTTTGAGGATAATCTGCACATTTTTTTGTTTTTTTTTTTGTTTTTGCGATTCTGTTGTGAAGAGAGCAAACTTTTCATTCCTTCTCTCTGACAAATTCATGCAAATTAGAGACCTTTGCACAATGTTTCTGCCAATGTTCAAAGGATTTTACTGGCACTACAACAATTTTTGGGCGAGCTGGAGAGTTTTAATAGACAAAATGTTTTATTTGCTCAGCCTTGTGTAGAAACCGCTATTATGTAGGACAGATAGTGGGATTTTGTGTGGGAATTTATGAGGCTTTGTTTTTTTTGGTGCCATTATGGTGTTTCATAAATAGCATTCTGACTGTCTACTATTTTCCTCTATAAAGTCCTCACCATCTTAGTAATAATGGCAGTCACTGAAGGAGTGCTGCTTTTTATATAGGGAAGAATATTGAACTAACTCCTGCAATGAATTTGAAAAAGTCTTGCTTGGAAAAATCAACATACTTGTAAATATTGATGTTAAGGCCTGCTTACAAATACCTCGGCCAAATCTTAAGCATAAACTTCTCTTCTGCCCACAGCCGTCTCCTCCTCTCCCACCCTCCTAATTTCTCCACTTTTTCTCGTCCCACCCCCCATCACCCCCCCCCCCCACCATCAGCCACAGGAGCTACCTGAGGCCCTTGTGTCCACCTCATTCATCACCTGGGTTTGATTCCTCTGCTTTGAGAGAGAGAGAGAGAGAGAGAAAGAGAGAGAGAGAGAAGGAGAGAGAAAGGAAGAAAGAGTTGAGGAGGAAGAGTAAAGAGTCATAACAAACCCTCCTCTGTTCTCTCCTCTTCTTTTCTACCCCCCTTCTTCAGTGTGTGAGGGAGAGATGAATGCAGCCAGTGGAATTAATTGCACCCCGTTACTGAAGATCAGCAAGTTTGCACTGTTGGCGTGCTGATCTGCCATATGGCTGCCCACTAGGTGAACACTTTGATTAATGTTGCCCACTCCCCAGTTTTTTTCCCCCACTAATATTTGATTCTGATAACTGAAACTCAGCTCCTCATTCTGAGTCTCTCCATCTTCAGTCCTCACTCTCCTCCTGTTTCTCTTTTGTGTAGTCTTTTCCTCCGCTCACCTGAGCCATCTGTGTTTGCAGGCAAAGTTTGGTTTCCAGTCTTGCATTCTCTTTCATTGTTGTTTTTCTTCAAGTTTCACTTACAAAGTCTTTGTGTGATGTGGCGTCGGTGTGGGCCGTGTGGAGTTTACAGTATCAGTGAGATTAGAGGGAGAAAGAAAGGCCAGAGTGCGTCTGTGTTCGAGAGACGTTTGGAGCTATGGGTAGATGTCCTTTGCAGTTGATTAGGCCCCTGGTGTGCCGAGTGTTTCTCTATTAGCCTCCTCAGCCTCTTGTCTTCTACTGTGCACAGTGACTACTTTCCACCCCAGAGGTCCGGGATACACACACACACACACGCACAAACAAACAGGTACGGACACACACACATGCCATGCACACAGTCAGATAGGAAGCTGTGCTGTGGTCCAGGCAGTAACAAGGAGGTGAACAGATGCTGGAGTCACAATATCAATAGGGCTGAGTGTAGGTAATAATACCTTAGCAGGGTTCAGCCATGAGACAGCGCTAACTAGAGAGGCAACTCTCAAGTGGAGCATTCACTATCTGCAAATCACACCATGTAGCTGTGTGTGCATGTGCGTGTTTGTGTTTGTGGGTGCACATACTCCCATTACATGTAGGAGAGAGCCTGTTTTTGCTGCAGGGGAGCAGTGGGATGGTGTCAGTGCCATCATCAACTCTGAGATAAAATGTTCTCACCTAAGGTCACAAGTTCAAGTTTGTTTTCTTTTTTCTTCTGCTATAATGAGGCAGCAATACAGAACACTATGCAGACATCTATGCTGGAGCATCTATTACAATATCTCGGGTGCTTTGTTTTCTCTCTGTTTTATGGCTTGTTCCTGCTGCTCGTCTATTTTGGTCTTCCTCAGTCTTGTTAAGTGCTGCCATTCTCCTGTGTTTGGATGTGGCCCAGAGGGCCCTTAGCAAGACCAGGGGCTGGGAATGAGCTGCGAGCCCCAGCCAGGGGGTGCCCATGGTAGGCTGCCAGTTCCACTAAATCTCCCTGATTACCCGGGGTGGCTGTGGTGTGATGGGGGTGTTACCAAGGTGGTGGGCTCTCCAAAGAGGCTGATTGAGATGCAAATGGAGGCTATAACTCAGAGGTAATGCAGACCTGAGCACCCTTTGCCTCGTCCGTTCCTGCTCACCTCACCCTCTCATCGCTCCCCATTTACTCCAGCATAGGAGGAGGGACTGTTATTGTCGCAGGATAAAGTTAGATATTTATCATAGTGTTAGATGGGAGGAGAGAAATAAGATGTTAGTGTGGCGGCTGAGAAGAATAAGAAAGTACGTACATGTAGATTGGTAGTGGTTTTGATGAAGGTAAACAATAACACCAGATACAGCCAGAGGCAGTGCACACACTCCCGTAGCTGACCACATTAGCACACTCAGAGACACACCTGGAGATAGCCAAGTCTGCTTCTGTTTCTTAGAAAGAGCAGATGGACACAATAAAGAGCGAGGGACTCTGCTTGCTAGTAGAAAGGTGGAATGAACAGGGGAAGAGGAGGGGGAGGAGTAATTGCAGAGTCCTTTGCTGAATTGTTCTGTGGATGCAAATTTAAA
Organism: Seriola dumerili; assembly: GCF_002260705.1. Classification (NCBI taxonomy): domain Eukaryota; kingdom Metazoa; phylum Chordata; class Actinopteri; order Carangiformes; family Carangidae; genus Seriola; species Seriola dumerili. The sequence goes on along the minus strand of NW_019174474.1, from coordinate 4,671,755 downwards.
TCCCTCCTATTATTTTAATAATCTGCCTTTTACTGCTTGTGCTCGGATCATTTGTTTGCAAACCAGGTTATTTGGAGAGGGAGGCTCGGGGGTAATTTCATGCTTTGGAGCATTTATATCTATAACTTAATGAGGAGAGGGCCTGTTGTTTCCTGGTAATACACTGCTAGAGGGGAGCAAACTTTTTATTCTCCGTTTAGGGTACTGTTAGAGGGCAATAATGTGAGATTACTCTGATGGAATTAAGGAGCAAACTGAGGAGAGACCTAATGCAGCTTTAGGTGATAGACCAAACTTAATAGTGATGCTTCATTCAAGGTTTTTTAGGTTCATGGGGTGTACCATAGGAGATGGGCTTTCCCATTTGCCCATCACAATAAAAGTGCACAGATTTTTTTCAAAGATTTCTCCAAATTTACGCATCCTCAATCCCCAACCGCTGTCTAATTGGACACAGTCTGTTTTTACCCTTACGTACATTTTCTTTTCCTTCTATTATCTCAACTTCTTAAAATGTTTATGCAGACTGAACGTAGTCTGTGTATCAGTTTATGAAATTCAAATCTGTCTCCTGCTTATTGTCACTCAGTTCGTGCCAGGGCAGGGAGTCAGCCTAGTGGCCCAGCCCAACTCAATTTAACACAACCTTATTACATTTAGCTGAGAGACAAAAGAAGGACTCGCCATCTCCAGAAAGTAGCACACAGTCTAGTGAGATGATCAGGATTGTTAATGTAGTTACTCTCCTTCAGTGGAGCCAAAGACGTCGTGGGATGTCGCGATGGAGGGAGAAGATGTGTGTCCACGTCTCGTCGTCCACCGCCTCTCCTCCTCTTCCTCTTTCCTTCCTCCTTCGCTCTCATTCCTTCACTCCTCAGTTCCCCTGTGAAGGACTCTTCTCCGGGGCAAATTGAATCAGACTGCATGAATTAAAGCAATAATTCAATTTGTTTACAAGGCATCATTTATTCTCTGTCAGGCCCGCACTCCGTTGACAATCGGTGGCTCGCTGACCCCCGACCTTTGCTGAGGTCACATGATGCATTTATTACATTGTTCAACGAGAGTCTTTCAAGCTATTATCAGGTGACAAGGGGCTAAAGATGCATGATGAGAATCCTATTATTCAAATTTGCGCAACACTGTAACAGAATGCAAAACCACATGACCTTATCAGCAGACAGGGTGGATCATGTAAATGGTGCTTGAACAACTACAGTTGGCGGAAATGAATGTTCTCATGAATAGGAAAATTATAATAATGATACTTTTTTATTATTGTTTAATATCTGACAGTGGCACTGTGAGCCTTTTGCTTGTTCCCCCGTTTATTTCCCCTTTCTAAAAAATTTCATCCCCGGCTCTTCCATTCATTCATTTGTTATTTTTGTAACGCTAACTCAGTATCACTACTGTGAGAGAAAACAAGATACTCTATCCCAGAGAGCAGTGAAAAAAAAAGGCACAATCTCTTGTATTTCCAGGCTAAACTATTGTGACAGTGGAAAATGGTAAGCAGTTTAGAATATTGCTAAACAAAAGAGCTTTTAATCAAAGTGCATACAAGACCCTGCGGAGTGTAAAACACTCCCTCATCAAAAGGCCTATTATACACTTACACACATCAAAGGCCTCCATGTTTCTTAATTGCCAGATTCTTTTCTTATTCAATTATGTCATGCTTATGTTTTTATAAAGCTGATACAAAAAAGGCTTGGGTAACCAAATCAAAGGCGCTTAATTTATCATCTCTGTACAGTGATGTGTGTTCACACAGTGTATGTATGTGTAAATGTGTGCATTTCCGCGTGTGTGTTTGGTACTTTACCAGCCCTCCAGATACCGAGATGATACAAGGCGCAAGTGTTTCAGGAGAAATTAAACAGTGAAAAACTAGCAGGTTTAGATAAAGCAATCACATTACCGCCACACTTGAAAAGAACACATTATTTTGTACTTGAGAGAGTCGCGCTTTATTGCTGACACCCCCAAATAGAAAGTTGTATATACAGTATAAGTTCACAGGGTCTAGGTTGTTTTTCTCCAACTTTATTGTTATCTAACCACAACATAATCAGCCTCTAAGTCTGCGCGTGCCGTTCACCCAGTCACTAAAGTCCCTGTGCAGAATTGCAAAATAAGCTGGGTGTAAATATGTAATTGCCAGTGCTTATTCTGAGATCTGAAATATTAGGGAGCAATATGGATTGCATTAAAATCCTGGTTGTTAGGGGTATCGGTTACACTGAAGACATGCAGGAAAATGTGCACTGTCTGCGAATCTGGCGGAGATGGAGTTGGTGAGATGAGGGGGGAGATAGGAGCAGGAGAGGGTGAGGAAATGGAGAGGAAGAGACAGAGAGGAAGAGGAGAGTAAGATGAAAATCTCTTGATGTCTTTCTGAGAACATAGACACATTATTTAAATCTCCATCACTTTTTAATGTAAATCTGATCAGGCTCCGCGCTGGACGAAGAGGGGGAGAAGTGAGGCAGAAACGGAGACACACACACACACACACACACACAAACACTCACACACACACACACACACACACACACACACACACTTTATATACATAGGAAGACAGAGAGCAGGTTTATAATATAACATTGTTAGGATTGAAAGCTGAATGTTACCATCTCACTTCACACTTTATCTGCTATAGAACACAAATGCGCACAAAACACTTTTGAAAAGATATCAGCTGTCCTTTGCCTTAATGAAAAAACACTCACGCAGGCTGGCTGCTGAATATTTCGTGTGTGCGTTTCGGTACATATGGGTGCATGTGTAAGTTTGTATGTGCGTGTGTATGTGTGCGTTTGTGTGGAATCTGATATCTGCCTCAGGCCCCATGGCCCTGGTCTGTCTGCATCCGAAAAGCAAACTCTGCAATTATGATGACCGCCCTGTCCTTTTCATTTCCCATCTCTGTCTCTCTCTCTCTGTCTCTCTCTCTCTCTCTCTCTCTCTCTCATTCTGTCTGTCTCTCTTTCCCTCTTTCTGTCTTTATTTTTCTCTCTCTCTCTGACCTGTCTGTCTCTCTCCTGAAAGGTAAAGAAATTCTCAACAGTTAGCCAATAACAGATTTGATCACACCGCGTAGGTCTTCTTGCACTTCCTTCTGTGTGCAGTCTGCCTCTCACACATGCTTAAATATCACCTTTCCTTCTGCTTCTGATATTTTATTTATGTTTTGGGCGACAACCTCAACATCGCATAGTTCTCAAACAAACAAAGAGTTTTGTGTATTTTTAGGATTTTAGTTGAAGTATTAACACCTCTAATGTGAATGAACGTAAAAAATGACTAATTAATGATGCAAAAAATGTTACTATTATCATGATGGTTTCCTGCATTTTTTCTCAGTTTTTATTTCATTCTATAAATTTTTTATATTGTTGGTATTTTTTGCATGATATTCCCAATTTAAACTGTGGTCTGAAATTTATATTATATTATATTATATATATTATATTGTATTGGTGGAAAGTAGCTGAGTACATTTACTTTATTGTGCTGTACTTGTGCTTTACTTGAATATTGCTATTTGATGATACTGTACTTCTATTCCACTACATTACAGGGAAATATACTTTTTACTTCACTAAATTTATTTGATAGTTAAAGTTCATAGTTACATTGCAGATTAAGAATTTGAAAACCTATAATGAGCATATAAAATATAATGCATCGCTATACAGTGAATTAAATTACACAGCAGTATATAAAGTACTTAAATTCGCTTCACCTCAACCAGCTATAACATTAAAATTCTGCTTACATGTTAATGCATCAGTATTAATAATCCTATACTATAAAATGTAATTGTCTAACTCTAACTTTGTCAGCATAATTAGTACCTTTTGTTTATTAAAGGTACATATGCTGCCAATACTTACTAATACATTTGCCTAAGTCAGTTTTTTAATAGAGGAGTTGGAATGAAGTATTTTAATGTTTATCTGTAGTTATTTTTGCCTTTTGTCATTTCAAATCCTCCCTCCTTCTTTGTGTTTTCTCTCAGCATGTTCAGTGTTTCTCTGCAGCCTCTACACAGCTTCTTGTCAGGTCTCAGTGAGTGATTACCTGATTGAAGTGCTTACTAATTAATATGTTTCATTAATTACAGTCATTAATGCTGTGTTTACTAACATGGCCCTGCTGTACCCTCAGTGCGTCACTGAACGGAAATGTCAGCAAGTACTTAACTTAGGCCTGGCCTTTACTCCCTGTGTGTGTGTATGTGTGTGTGTGTGTGTGTGTGTGTGTGTGTGTGTGTGTGTGTGTGTGTGTGTGTGTGTGTGTGTGAGAGAGAGGTACCCCTGATGTCCGTGTTAAGAGTATCAGCACGTATGTGCCTCATTCTTCATGTTTCTCATCTGGAAAATCATCCCATGTCCTTCCTTCACCTTTCCCATATCTGCCCCTGCAATTGCTTGATTTGTAACTTGATTTCAGGAAAGGGAAAACCTGTAGATTATCCAGCTTTCATTAGGGGGGAAAAACCCAGTCCGTTTCAGAGAAAGAAGAAATCAATTTAATACAGACTTAACTGGAGGAAATTGCATATTCTGCCTGTATGTGCTGAACAGGCACTTTCTCTTCCTCACCAGAGACCTGCCTCCCTATTAATTGCAGTGTGTGTGCATGTCAGTGAGTAAGTGGATGTGTATGTGTATGTGCACACTTGTTTGTTTGTGTGTGTTTGTGTTTGTAATGTGCAGAGCGTCTGAATTCATTTCTGTGCTAGGTGTTTGAATGCATGTTGCTTGAGTGTGTATTCAGTCTCTTTGTGTGTGGAGGTCAGTTCTCCGATCTGCGGTAAGGCACTCAGCCAGATGTGTCTGTTTCTTTATTTGTGGTGTGCATGTGCGTTCACCGCACGTGGTGTGTGTCCATATTTCTTTGTTGGTGTATGGAGCATGCATAAGCACAAGCGCATGTGACTTAGCCAGGTGGAGAGGAGATTGGTTGGTATTTATGAACAAACGTCATAATTGTGACAGGATGATATACGAGCAGCACATTCCACGGTTTCCCCCCTCCTTTCTGTTCTCTTTTTCTTTTTGCTAAAAATATATATCAATGATAAAATACAGTCTTAAAAGCTGATGACCAATTTAGTGTGGCGTGTTGCGGACAAGGTCATGGAGATCTGAGTTCCTCTGTGTTCCTCCCTCCGAGGCCTGTTCTAATCTACAGAGCAAGAAGAGGGGCTCAAAGTCATTTCTCTAATTGCTTTTATAAGGTGCCCTTTTCACATGGTGTCTTCCCTGCTCATTCACTTTCACCGCCATTACAAAACCTTACCTCCGCACCTGCAAGTAAAAATATAGCCATTGAATATTGCCATTGCTTTATACTGATATTAGTTGTTTTATATTCACACAGAGTGAGAGAAACTATATCAAACTATAGAAATGAACATGGTTCACTTTTTATCTTCCCCTACTCACTCTTTTACCATCCCTCTCCCTGCCTGAGGTGTTAACTGAGGTCTGCAGGCCAAGTGTTTCATCTATATGGGGGGGACTTTTGATTTCTTAAGTGTTGTCCCTGCATTGGTGATCTATAAGGGGAGCTGAGGTGGTGAGGGGGCAGCATGGGGTGAGGGAAGATGGAAACAGGGGTTAAAGTGTGAGAGGGAGGACTGAGAGGGATAAGGGGAGAGGGGGATGAGATTGAGCCTAGTGCATTAAGACAGTGTATTATTTGGCGGTTCCACTTGCTTGCGTCCATTAGGGGCGGCTGCTGTGCTATTAAAGGGGTCAGCGAAGTGTGTGTACCTGTGTGTGCACATGTGTGAGTATGCCTACATGTGTGTGTTTTAAGAGTTAGTAGAGTGGTCCAGTATCTTATTGAACAGGATGGGGCTCCCCTGCTCTAATACCTCTTCATTTTATTGGATTGGATGGTCCCAGTTATAATTGTATTAGAGCTCTTCCCCCTCCATCCCCCACTCTGTCTCCGTCTTTCTCCACAGCAGTGACCACACGTCATTCCCCAACACACGTGGAAAACACCAGGAGAGACGAGGAGAACCTCTGCAGAGGCCAGCTACCTCAACTCACGGGGGCACACTTTTTCCCCTCCTTCCTTCTTTGCCTCCTCCTGGTGAAAGTCGTGAAGGTCATTGTCACGTTACAGACAGCTGTTCTCTTGGGCTGACGGCTGGAGGTGTGTGTGTGTGTGGGGGGGGGGTGGGGGGGGGGGGGGGGGGGGGGGGGGGGGGGGGGGGGGGGGTGAGAGGTGGCGGCAGGAGTAGAGGGCTGAGGGATCTGATGCCCCTGTTATCGTCTTGGTGACCTTGCCGCTTTCTCTCTCAAACATGCGTCTCTTTTGCGGATGTGCAGTCATGAAGATGAGCACACAGTCGTCGCAATTTCGAGTTTTCAAGCCCTAAAAGCTTATTTACACGTCTGTTTCATTCATAATTAGCCTTTTGCTTTTAGATGGAGCAATAGGTTGTGTGTAGCTGGGGGCGGTGAGCTCTGTCACCCCGAGCTGAGCTCTGTGGTGTTGCACACTCAGCGATTACTCCAGAGTTAACCAGAGAGGCTTTGCTGCCTCTCACTTTTCCTTCGCCCTTGAAGAGACCAGGAGTTGTCAGGGTCCTCATAAAAACCCTGAACGATTGCGGCCGTGCGTTCTCCCTCTCTTTTTCTACCCCTTTTTTTCCTCTTCTCCTTCCAAAACCTGGCCATCTGTCTAATTGTTCACCTCCATCGCTTTAATGCTTTTTACATGCTTTTCCCCCCCTCTTTCCAGGCAATAAACTTTATTTTCTTCGCAAGACTTCAATCTGCAGGGGGAGGGTAGGCGGACGGGCGGGCAGGCAGGCAGGCTGCTCACCTTCTCCCTGCTGGATTTGCTCCAGTGGCCCCCCTTCAACCCCCCTCTATCCTCCCTCTGGTCTCCCATTACTCCATCTCGCCTTCCCTTTTCCCCCCTGTCTCTAGAGAAGGGGATATGTGTTCGTCAAGCTGACACCTGCTCTCATCTTCTCTGCTGGTCATACACACACTGAGGGCTACCCTGTTGAGGAGGCCTTATACTGACCTGTTAATGATCACACTGCTGCGTGCTCTGACCTTGTTCGGGAGTAATGTTTCATTTTTCTCTTCGTATAATTCAATTCTCCGTTTCCAAAGAACAACCGAAGGCTTTTTTTTTTTTTTAAACACACATTTAAACTGTAACGTTTTCTCATTACATCACTCAGCTTCCTCTTACACTTGTATGAATACCTGGTGTCCAAATATTTGTTTCACAGCTAAGGCCTTTTCCTTTTACCTGCATCTCTGTTAATGTATACTGTGTAAAAGTGGCTAGGAGTGTAAATGCATATTGCAGATAGAAGTCATTAAATTAGACAGTTGTCTCCTCTCACCTGTGATTACTGCTGTGTGCAGATCATATAAGCAGGTACCCTATAATCATATCTATAATAGCCATAATCAGCCCTTTAATGCTTTGTAATAGCATCCATATAATGGTATAGAGTAGCATCAAGAGAATAATTCAGGCATAGATAATGGTGTGATACCCTTGAGTCACAACATTGAATTTGTTGTGTGCGTGTGTGGGTGTGCGTGTGCCTGTGTATGCATGTATAAATACACCCTGGGGCAGTTAAGGTGTCTGTAAAATGCCTGAAGAATCACATTTCCATCAGAAGGCGCTCTTAACCCTTTGTTGTTTTCTTTGTGCTCACTGCTCCATGGAGCGTCCTCGCTGTGAGTGTCATGTACACTTAGCTCTACGTAGACAGACATGCAGAGGAAAGACGTTCCCATATGACGCCCACAGACTGGAGATCAGATCAGTGGAAAAGGCTGACAGGGGAGCAGCAGCAGCAGCAGCAGCAGCAGCAGCAGCAGCGGTGGTGGCGGGTGGAGAGCGGAACGCTGAACGCTCTTCCGGGGTGTAATGTGAGCTGACAGTGTTCCTCTGGGATGGCGGGCAGGACGAAGGGGAGAGGTAGCATCAGGAATACCTGGCGCTACTGAAGCCAGAGCCCAGCTGGGAGTCCTGGGAGAAATATCTCCTTTTCCCTTCCCAGCATGAGGGATGAGTGTAATGGACCGTTAGTCTGAACCGAACACACTCCACCTCGATTCACACTGTACACACTTGTGCTAACATACACCAAGGTCCCAC